>NW_027466070.1:977500-1407500 GCF_046127955.1 Nelusetta ayraudi | reverse complement strand
TCTCCGGGGAGCAGCAGCCTCCAGGAAATCACATCCACACGCAGGAGGAGAAGAACAACAACAGGAAGACGGCTTTCAGTTCTTTTGCTTTTCTTCTTTTTTTTTTTATAAAATATGAGTAATTTTTTTTATAACACTTTATGACATCAACATACCTCTTCATTAAACACAATAGTAGAATCCATAAAATCACATTTATCTGTTTACATAAACCTTGGGCACAAAGCCGTTGTAGCATCTTTTGGTCATATTAAACATTCTTTCATATATATATATATTTATGTATATATTCATGTATTTTTAAAACATCCTTGCAGGTTTCATACGTCTAATAGCTTGTTTGCATGTCATGTGATTCTGGTGACGCCCAAACGTCAGATGGAGGGCAGGAAGTGAAGAGCAGCTGTAGGGTCGGGAACAGAGGAACATCAGACACGAGGATTGAAACATAAATCACCTGATTATGAGGTTTGTTGACTGACTTCAGGCTGGAGGAGCCTGTGGGGCTGCTTTCATTGGTTGTTTTTAGGTCTCAACCCGCAGAATATTTCCCTCCTACAGCCACTGTGTTGATTGGAAGGGTGTGGTCTGATCCTCAATTTCACTGCTCGTCGTAAACGAAAATCTCTTTTTTGAAAAATCAAACAAACAAGCAAACAAACGACAAAACGTTCACATTCAGTGAGCACCAGCCCACTTCCTGCCCGACGTCTGCAACGTGACCTCCAGTGCAAACAAGCTATTGGTAGTAAAAGTGTCCAAACAGCAAAATAAAAGTCATGTGGAAGAGCCGTCCAGTAGTTTGTGTGGCCCAAACGTGACAATATCAAAGTGTCCATAAAGTACTTTTTGTGACAATGAGAGCAACCGAGAAACACCAAGAAGGATCATCAACAAAAAAAACAAGATATATATATATATATATATATATGTAGACATACATATATATATATATATTAAGAAATTGGTTGTTCACACACATTACTGCATTCCTCGCTGTCAAAATGCAAACGGTACGTCCTGCGTCATGAGCACTAAAAAGCTGGCTGAGCTCTCCAGCCACACTGGTAAACGTGTTAACACCTCAAAATGTCGATTCATCACGTGACTCCAAAACAATGTTCACACTTAGATACAGCAAAGCCAGCGCTACGGTACACGACGGAATGTGACGGATGGTGGCGGCTGGTGACGGGGTAGGAGGGAGTGGGGTGTGGGGGGAGGGGGGGGCGAGGGGAGGGGTGTGGAATGTATCGCCGCGGTGCACACCGAACATCGAGAAACAAGAAGCCTCCGGTTGGAAACCCCTCCCACACACGGAAGACCCGCCCACCACCGCTTTTTTTTTTTTTCATCTTTTTTTTTTTGTTTTGTTTTCAAAGTCCGTGTCTCGTCGCGACCGCGACGCCGATGAGGGAAAGTTTGTTTCTCGCCTGATGACGGCCGGAGACACTGGCCTACGAAGGAAGCAGTTAACGGGCTAAAAGGAGGAACTACTCATGACTGTGAGGCAGCGGCACCTGGAACACTGATCTGAGCAAAGTCATGCAACAAACACACGATAAACTCTACGGGTTCAACCTCACTCACACCATTATTATTAATTATTATTATCATCATTATTATTATTGGCATTATTATTATTATTGTTCATTTTTTTTTTGTCATAGTCTATGTAGGATATACAAGCCCTCGCTCCAGGAGGACCTTTTTTGCAAGCAGACGTCTCCCTGAAAAGGTACTGTCCATGAAAAATATGGCCTTTTGTATATAATTCATGTTAACACAGATCAACGACCCAAAAAATTGCACAACAGTCTCACAGAAACAGTATACAGGTATGTACAGTACAGAAAACACAAACAGGATCTTAGTTTTAGTTTTTTTTTTTGTTTCATTTTTTTGTTTTTGTTATTGTCGTCGTCGTCATTGTTGAATATTTGATAGTTTCAGTGCAATCAGAAGTTGGAATTTCATGGAGAAGATGGTCGACTGCGGTGTCGTCTGGCTCGCGTTGTTCAAGTACATGGATGAAGTGTCGGGGTGAGGGGGTGAGAGGGGTGGTGGGTGGTGGTTGGCTGGGACGACCCGCCGCTGTGTTTGCGTGTGCGGCGAAGCCCTACGAGTGACGGGGGGACTAGATTGCTCTGCGTTGGCGGTGAACTACTTCTTTACACTGCGAGCCGCTCTACTCGGATACACGGGATGGATTTTTCCAATATCTAGGATGACGCTTGTCGTATTTGTGCGATGGCTGAGCCTGAGACTCACCGCGGCTTCCCGCCTGCCTGAACCTCTCGCCTGCCTTAAGAGTATCCGCGCTCCGAGTACATCTTCCCCGCCGGCTCCTGCACGTACTCCTCCGTCTTGTCCCAGTCCTGCACCCAGCCGCCGTTCAGCTGCGCCGTGGCCCCGTAGCTCTTGGCCGGGCCGCCGCCGCCACCGCCGCCTGTGGCGCCGTAGCCCTGCGTGATGTCACCCGTCTCCTCGGCCAGCTCGTCCTCGTCGATGAAGCCGCACTTCTCCTCGCTGGTCTCCTCGGGGTCGGCCCACGGCTGCTTCTCCCCCGAGGCGAAGAGGCCGTAGAAGACCACGCCCCCGTAGTGCACCAGGGAGGCGATGAGGAAGACGTACTGCCACTCTTCACGGGTCTGGACACAGTGAGAGCAGAATGAGTCGCTAACATTGATGCTCTTTGGAGGGGGGGGGCTTCCTGTGATCTTTTTGACCTCTCATCCATCTAAGTCGCCTGTTGGCTACGTCGCCAAACCAGCCCAAATTTGGAGTTGCAGCTCAGGAGCCGGGAGCAGCTGCAAGAGGGATCTTTCTGTGCAAGAACTCTGATTAAAAGTTGTGGAATTCAGTGTTTAGTCGCCACTTGGTATCACTTTCGTGGCATCGATAGTTGTGAGCGACACTAACAGTCCCTGCAGACGTGTTGTCATGTTGCGCCGATGTGCAAATCAGCACATCGGCGCAACATGACATGCCAGCAAGAAACGTCAATTACACAACATCCATAATAACAAACGGTTTTGATTTGTTGCAACGCAATGGGGGACCATTATTCCAAAAGAATCTCCCATTGGAACTAAACCCTTGTTGAGTCACAGGCCTATTGATCCAAAATACACCCACATAGCAGGTGATCGTTTGGTGACCTTTTGGCAGCGAGAGAGCATTGATGGCCACCAAGGGAAAAAAAAAAAAAGCTTGCATATTTTTTCTGACAGAAAGTCTCAGCTTCCCTTTGGTCTTTTTGGGGGCTTTGGGGTTCAGAAGACCCAATGAATGTTCAATGTTGAGCAAACAAAGTAGACGCGCTAATGTTAGCTCAGATGATCACAATATTATCTGGGTAGAGAAGACGACCCTCCAGATTCAGGGAGATCACATGCACTAACATGCACTTTGGTCCAGCGTTATAAACAAGACAAGAGGACAGAAGGGCTCAAAATCAAGAGATATAAAGGATGCATCGTGAAGGGGAACTGACCAATAGTCCGACCTTCCATTAGTCCGACAAATTGCCCATTGGTCCGACCTCCAAATAGGCTTTAGGGTTAGGCTTTGGGTTAGGGGAGGTTGGACCAATGGCATGCTCCCCCATCATTAAGGACCACCAGTGGAACTTCTTCATGCTGCAATACTTGTTCACCTTACGTCTGACTATGGCCAGCTCACCCACCTTGTTCTTCGTCATGGCTCCCACAATAAGAGGGCAGACCATCCCGGACAGGGTGCCCACGCCGTTGGAGATTCCCATCAGGATGCTGGCGTAGCGCGGAGCGATGTCCAGGTGGTTCACGTTGAAACCTGCCGCAACAGGAGCCATCGAGCGAACGAGCGAGTGAGTGACCAATCAGAGAGCCGCACTCCTCCTCCGACAGCCCCCTCGCTCGGGTGACTCACCCGATATTGCGAATCCGCTGAAGCCCACCGCCAGCACCAGGAAAGAGATGGCCACGCCTTTACTGTGGGAGTAGCCCACCACCAGCAGCAGCGTGGCCTCCATGCCGAAGCCTGTGGAGACCAGGGGTCAGAGGTCAAGCAGAGGTCGGAGGTCAACTCCAGGGGCCAAGGTGCGGGCTCACGCCGACGCTGCCTCACCTCCGCAGTTCATGATTTTGCGCACCGTGGTGGTGGACATGATGTTGTGGGTGCGCAGGTAGTCGGCCAGCTGCCCCCCCAGGGGGACGATGATGGTCATGACCAGGTGAGGGAGCGCAGACACGATTCCCACCTGCGGGGGAGGGCCAATCAGACATATAGAGAAAAAAAAAATCACGGCCGAGTCTGCTGTGATTCCCGGAAGGAGGAAAAGAAGGTGGGTGGATGCAAAGGGTTCTGTCTCAGATCCAATTTGATTGGCTACAACCTCCGACTCCCGGGGCAATAATTCACCTGCAGTCATCTCATCTCATCAGCGCACGCGACAGCTGGTTTACCCCTGACAGACCGGACTGAGTGATTGATGCTGAGATTCTCGGGAAAAGCGAAAGTTTGGGAAATGTACCAATGAAGTGGAATCTCTTGCTGCCTGTGACTCACATGTGGAATCCTGACCATTTTTTCTTTTTTTTATTTGGTATTAATAATTCTAAAAATAGGTTCATTTTTAGTTGTAGGAAAATCTGCAGGTTGCTTGAGGTAATTTCAGCATTGACTCGCCTTGTTAAAATATGGATATTGTAGCAAATATTTCATAAAACCACAGAAAATGTCAATTACTTCCAGTAACACTGATTTTTTTTTCAACTTGACTGAACTTAAATCCGGCAGTTGATTGAAATTCTGCTAATCTCTCCCATCTTGTTACTGGTTTTACAACTGAAGTGCCACCGACTGTATAAGGATTGAACTGTTTATTATAATCAATAACCTAATGAAAGATGAAACTTCAAGTTATTCTCACACAGTTTGCATTATATTATTGTTTCCTGTGCCGGGCATTGTAGAGTGTTTGATTCATTTCATTTATTAATTATTTTACCTTGCTAATTTCAAAACCAAACACCTCCTCAAAGTAGGCGGGCTGGCTGATGAGCAGCAGGTAGAAGGTCCAGCTCCTGCAGAAGTTGGCCACAATGATTGCATAGACGGGCATGGAGGAGAAGAACTTCCTCCAGGGAGTTTTGAATTTCTGTTTACCGAGGAAGAGCAAAGAACCAGATCAGAATCAGCACTCCCCCTCCCGCCCCCCGCCCCCAACCCACCACCCCCCGTCGTTGCAAAACCCAAGTGCAGCGATCTCACATCCATGGCGCCCATCAGCTGGGCGCTTTCACCGATGCTGTCCTCGATGTAGCGCCGCTCCTCGGCCGTGATGGTCGGGTGCTCCGCGGGGCTCTCGTAGGACACCAGGATCCAGAACATGTACCAAAATATCCCGAAGCAACCTGAGCAGATCACAAGAGCGACGCCTGTGTGAGTCCACAACGCTGAACACAGAATTATTGGATTAGATTGAATGAGATTGAACTTTATTGATCCCAAATTGGGAAACTACACTGTTTCAAATTAAATTTGGTTTCCTGAGGCACTTTGTGATCAGTGTTGGTGAGTAATCTGTTACTAAGTAATCCACAACTGTAATTAAACTACTTGTTTAGTAACAGAGTCATATAACGGGCAAACTCTGGCAAAAATGGTAATTACATCATAGTAACGATTCATTACTTTTCTGAAATATTCTGCAAGCTAAAAATATCTTTTTGTTCACAAAATGTCTGAAATTTAGAAAAACAACCAAAAACAACAACGTCGCAGCTTGATGATGCAGCCGTGCATGCAACGTCATTGATATGCGACGAGGCACCAAAACAAGCGTGGCGGCGGCAAAAGAAAAAAACAGCGATTGCGTTTGGTAGCTGGAAATACAAACATTATTTCAAGTTCATCTCGTGCAGGAAACAAGATGTTCTCAACTGTAATTGATCACTTATGAAAAGAAGTAGTCAAAAAAGAAATTAGATTACTTCTTAAAAGGAGTATTCCGTACCAGTAGTTGGGTTACTTTTATGGAGTGATCCCAACAACAAACAGCGGAAAAGTGCTTCAGAAATATAGTTGTATTTCATTTGATACAGTACTCTTATGTTTCTATGCTGATAAGTCAGTTCTGAAATGTTCTAATGTCTGTGCATGTATTTGACTAATGGCAACTAACTCAGCAAGTGGCTCCTATTGTATTACAGATTGAATATTTAAGCAAGAATTGTGCCACGTCAGTGTCGACTCACCGTACACATAGAAGACGGAGGACCACCCAGTGTACTGGACCAGGATCCCGGCCAGAGGCATGGCGATCACCGCACCAGCGTAGGACCCTGAATGGGACAGAAGATGAGCGCTGAGCACCAGATCCTGCCGGGTGGGTGTCCCACTGGGTTTACTGCGTGTTTACATCCGGCCATGATTCAATGCACGAGGCAAAAAGACATCCATTAGCAGCTTTGCAAAAAAAATAAATAAAAAAAAAATAAAAAGAAATCATGTTGGTGTGTAATACCACAGAAGGAGATGGTTGCCAGGCGACTTCTCTCCAGCGGCGGAGCCCATTTACTCCAGATTCCGTGGCAGGCGGGGTAGGTCACTCCCTGCAGCGACACAGTGATGCTCGTCATTGAGAAAACCACTCAGGAATCTTTATTTCTTAGCAGCTTTGATCTCATTTAAAATCGAGGCAAGAGACCATTACCAGACCCCACCTACTGTAGATGACTGGTTTGGAACCATTCTAGAAATATTTAGGATGGAAAAATTGACCTTCCAGCTATGAACCCAACAAGATTTGACAAAATTTGGAACAAATACATTTTTATCATACGTGTGAGTGCTCCGGGAGAGCTTCTTTTTTTTTATACTTGCTGGTACTACTTTTTTTTTGTTTTCAATTCATTTATTTAATTTCTGCATGGTTATTATGTATGTTTTTTGCAGACTCCCAGGTTCTTTTCTTTTCTTCTCATTTGTTCACTGTTCTTGTGAACTGCTGTGAGTCACTCATAATTGAAGTTGTATCAAAGTTCTCGACAACTGAGGATCCAATACATCTAACTGGTACATGCTGAAGGAGGAGGAAGTTTGCTGCTTTCCTGGAAGTGCAGGAAACCAGGATGCAAACCAAAACATGGAAGGACTTTTTTTTATTTTGTTCTGTGAAATGAGCAGTTTGTGTTCAGAGAGCAAACATTCATTCACGTTAACAGAACAGAGGCAATATTTGAAATTTCAAAATTTGCACTTTACACAGTTGTTCATTCCAAAGCACTGAGCAACTGTCACTTTATGTTTTTAATCTAAAGTAATTAGTAATTGACTACTTATGAAACAAAGTAGTTAACAAAGTAATTAGATTACTTTTTAAAGTGAGTAATCCGTATTTGGATGACTGTTATGGAGTAATCCCAACAACACTGTCCAAACTGAGCAACATTCACCCAAACTGTGTTTCCACACAATGTCTGGCGCCTCCAGATATTTTCGACAATGAAAATCCGACCTTAAAATCTTTAGTTTGCTCCTCTTTCCTGAAAGTCTGCGCTGATGCACTCAGTTCTGGAAATCAGCCCTCTGTGATGTCACAAAGAGTACTGAGACCTCTCCCCCAGCCAGGCCGGGGTGTTGCCACCATCCTGTTTTTGTCTCTTTCCAACAAGGCTCAAACAAACTCAGTGTTTCGGCAGAAGGCTGTAAACAGAGGGCTAAACGCTGTTGTCTGCAGTTTTTATTGCACAAGGCCGTCTGACAATGGCAGGTGTAGACATCCATCCATCCATCCATCCATCCATCCATCCATCCATCCATCCATCCATCCATCCCGCAGCCTGACACAGGCGGAGCTCTGCAGCGTGACCGACGGCTTGATTTCATTTGCCGGAGGTGCACGAGACGAACAAACCGCCGCTAATAACCAACAAAGTGACAATCCGCGCTGGTGTGCGACCTCTCTAATCGAGACTAATGGCTGAGGTGCGAGTCCCCACCGCAAAAATCCAAGCAGAACAAAAAAAAGGGGGTGGGGGAGCTGAACTGCAGCCATTAAATCTTCATTACTCGCTAAGTGGCGCACAATCAACTGTTGATGGACACAAATTGCTGCGGGAGACACCCTGAAATGCTAATGTTTCATTTGTAGCGGTGAGCTGAGGTGCTGAGCAGGCGTGGCCCTCACTGCCTCCTCTTCCTCCTCTTCTTTCTCCTCCTTCTCCTTCTCCTTCTCCTTCACATCCCCCTCCTCTTGCTCCTCCTCCACTTCTTCTTCCTCCCTCTCCTCTTCCTCCGACACCTCCTCCTCCTCTTCTTACTCCTCCTTCTCCTTCTTCAGCTCCCCTTTCACCTCTCCTCTTTCTCCTCCACCTCCTCCACCTCCCTCTCCTCTTGCTCCTCCTCCTCTCATCCTCCTACGGTATCCTCCTACCTCTCCTTATGTTCCTTCCCCCTCCCTTTCCTCTTGCTCCTCCTCTTTCTCCCTCTTCCTCCTACACCTCCTCCTCCTCCCTCTCCTCTTGGTCCTCCTCTCCCTCTTCTTACTCCTTCTCCTTTGCCTCCCTCTCCTCTTCCTCCTTCTCCTCCTCCTCCCTCTCCTCTTCCTTTTCCTCCTCCTCCTCCTCTTCCCTTTCTTCTTGCTCCTCCTCTTCCTCCTTCTCCTCTTCCTCCTCCTACCTTTCCTCTTGCTCCTTCTCCTCCTCCCTCTCCTCTTCCTTCTCTTCCTCCCTTTCTTCTTGCTCCTCCTCTTCCTCCCTCTCCTCTTCCTCCTTCTCCTTCTCCTCCCTCTCCTCTTCCTTTTCCTCCTCCTCCTCCTCCTCCTCCCTTTCTTCTTGCTCCTCCTCCTCCTCCTTCTCCTCTTCCTCCTCCTACCTTTCTTCTTGCTCCTCCTCCTCCTCCTCCCTCTCCTCTTTCTCATCTTCCTCCTCTCCTCCTACTTCTCCTCCTCCTCCCTGTGCTCTTGCTCCTCTTCATCCTCCTCCTTCTCCTCCTCCTCCTCCTCCCTCTCCTCTTCTTCCTCATCTTCCTCATGAGCGAGCTGCTATTGATACAGCGCAGCAGCGGCAACAAAAGAGGACGACCTTCAGCCTGATGACGGCCGGCGCGTCGCTCTCAAATGTTTCCCCCTCTTGTTGAGCTGTGGGAACCGCCCGCATCAAGTGCCTTTCACCTCTTTTGTTCTGTGTCGTGTGTCTATAGTGAACATATGGGTCCAACTAAACCAACACACACACACACACACACACACACACACACACACACACACACACACACACACACACACACATACACGAGCCCTCGGGTTCAGGTTTTTATGCTGTTTTGTTTTTTGTTTTTTTGTTTGAGTCCTTCAGCAGTGTTCAGGCAGTGAGACACTGGGAGGGAGCGACACACAATACAGGCTTCACTTTGCAGAACACTAACAGCCTGGTAAAGCCGGCGATGAATGAAAGATTCTTGTTAGAAAAAGGGGGGGGAAAAACAAAATGCGAGAAACAGAAAAATGCCAAAATCATTTCATTAGTGAGTTATTATTCTGTTCTGGGCTTGATAACGAGGAGCTGTTTGTGAGTCTTCCCAAAGGTCAGTGTGGTGTGTGTGTGTGCGATATGATGATGTGTGCAAAAAATACCTCCACCAGGCCTTGAAGTATCCTGACAAAGATGACGCAGCCGTAGTGCGCGCGGGCCGCGGAGGGGATGAACATGTTCAGTGTGGACGTCAGCACGATGGCAGCTCCGAAAACCCTGCACAGACAGGGATTGCTGGTCAGAAACACACATGCACGCACACACACACAGACACAGACACACACATGTGCAAAGGGGGCCGTTTGACTCGACCAGCGACGACAAGCACACAATAAATAACGGAACGCCGGAGGATCCTATGCTGCAGCCTGGGAGACGTCGGGAAGGAACATAAATAAAGGCGCCTAATTGGATGGTGAACACACACACACACACACACACACACACACACACACACACACACACACACACACACACACACACACAAATTCATACACACAGAAGGCAGTCATTGAGTTTCCAAGAGACGGCACGTGCTTGCAGCTCAGCTGACTCGACACTCATTCGAGATCTGCAGGGTCTTATTTGAGTGTTGTTTGGCAAATTAAAACAACAATAAATAAACAAAAAAAAAAACCTGCAAAAGGACAAATAATGAACGATGAAGCCTCGGATCAAATAGCACATGTGGCAGTTTCGTTTTTAAAAGGCCCACTGAGGAATATTCCAAGCATCCATGGACAAGAATTGAAATGTTCTGTTTTTATGTCTCTACAAATAAATAACTGGTTTGTTTTCATTCTGTGACGATGATCCTTTGTGTTTAAATATTCCGTATTGTGTCAGCGTGTTTACACTGGCCCAGAACATGGATCTGCTCAGGTGTAATGATTTTTCTCTCACAGCTAAAAGGGAACATCAAGGGAACAGACCAATATATCGTCTGCATCAGTTTTACATCTTCTTCATTGGTGCTTTCCAATTTCTGTACACTGGGCCTTTATTTGTTTTAAGGATATACTGTTGTTGTTTTTTTTCAGCTAAAACATCAGCTAAGCTGATAAAAACTAATACGTTGTCATTAAGCAAAAATCCTGTGCCGATGACGCGTTAGGGCCGTTAAACTCGTGTCTTAATCATCGCTCAAAACCGCATCACACACACACACACACACACACACACACACACACACACACACACAGGGCTCCGGCTGACGCGGTTGCCTCGCCTGAGAACATAAAGGATTAGACACAGCGGTCCCCCGGGAGCTCATTAACATGAGGAGGCGCGCCTGGTGGGCATCAGCCGAAGCCCCAATTTATCTGCTGTTGAGGTCAGCCTCCTTTTCTTCACACCGCGAGATCGACACCACGCGGACTGGTAGAAAAAACAAACAAAAAAAAAAAAAAACGAAAAGTCCCATCTAAATTTCTATCAAAAAATAAAATAACAATTCCCAAGAAAAACAAAAATTGGCCTATTCCTTCGTTTTGGTTTGTTTTGCATGGATTCTCCGGTGCAGTTACCTGTTTGCAGCCAGTCTGGAGGAGATGTAGCCTCCCGGAATCTGAGTGACGATGTAGCCCCAGAAGAAGGAGCCGTGAATCATCCCCACAGTCTCCGGGTCCCAGTTGAATTTCGCTTTCTATAAAAAAAAAAAAAATAAAAAAAAATGAAACGAATAAAATGCACTTTAAATGGCGCACATTTTTACCCCCCACTCTCTCTTTCTCGTATTCCTTCTGGTGAGAATTGAAAGTAAACATTTTAAAATTCCTCGTTTTAAAAAGGTGATTTCAGGGAGGAGAACACCTGCTGGCCTTATTTGACGATCCAGCCTTTGAGGAGAAACGTGGGTAGAAAAAAAAAGGGGGCCATTTGGTCGACTTATTGGAACAGGTGATAAACTAGAGCACCATCAGGTCAAAGCTCGTCAAAACGGATTTTATTTATAAACTGATTGAATTAAATCAATTCAATCAATTCTTCGGTCGTTTTATACTTTTTTGTGTTTTTCATTTGTTGACAAGTAATCTACTACTAAGTAATCCACTTCTGTAATTAAACTACTTTTTGTTTTAGTAACGGAGTAATGTAACGGGATTACTGTGGGGAAACTGGTAATTATGTCATAATAACTTGACTCTGGAAAAAAAAAATTGCAAGCTAAAAATACCTTATTATCCACTTGTCTGAAATGTAGAAAAAGAACAAACAAAAGAAAAAAAAAAAAAACAGTTGTGTCGCAGATTGATGATGCAGCCATGCATGCAATGTCATTGATATGCGATGACGAACCAAAACAAACATGGCGGCAGCAAAAGAAAAAACGCCGATTGCGTTTCGAGCTGGAAATACAAACATTATTTTGAGTTCATCTCGTCTAAATGAAAGAATATTGTTCGTTGTACGTTATGTGCTGGAAACAAGACGTTCCCAACTGGTTCCTGGTAAAAAAAAAAAAAAAAAAAAAACTAAAGTAATTAGTAATTGATTAACAAAGTTAAAGAAGTAATTAGATGACTTTTTAAGGAGTAATCAGCAATTAGTAGTTGGACTACTTTCATGGAGTAATCCCAACAACGCTGGTTATTTCTTCTGTTTCTTCTGACCTGCCAGGGACTGCAGGTGGAAAGTAGCCTTTGGGTAATTCTGGCATATTTACATGTACATGTTCATCAATATGCACCGTCCCGTTTAAATAAATAAATAAATGAACAAAAACGAGTATGTGTGTGTGTGTGTGTGTGTGTGTGTGTGTGTGTGTGTGTGTTGGAGTCGGGTGGTCGGGTAGGTAGGTGGGTGGGTGAGGGGGCGGGGCGGCGTCATCCAAAGAGGTGGGCGGAGTCGGCGGAGGCACCTCTTTGATGATGATCTTGCCGTTCTGGTGCACGGTGTGGTTGTTGACCATGCTGACGATGGCCACGCCCAGGTTACACCGGATGCCGAAGGAGATGCAGAAGCCGAGGCCGCTCAGCATGGCGATGATGTAGCGGCGCGGCAGGCCGAAGCAGGTGCAGTCGCACAGCGGCGCCTTGCGCTCCTGCTCGGCGGCGGGTCGGCCGTCCTCCGTCAGCTCGATCACCTCACCTGTCTGCTGCTTCTTCTCCATCCGCCTGGACGACACACGCACGCACGCACGCACGCACGCTCGTTATACATGCAGAGGTCAAGATTTTCGGAAGAAAAAATGAAAACGTCCTGGCTTGGATGTGTGAAATAAAGCAGGCTGAGTGGCCTTTTTTCTTTCTTTCTTTTTTTTTTTTTTTTTTTTTTGAAAGGGGGCAGATATATCAAACTCAGTTTACACATTTTCCAGAATTTTTTGTATCATACATCCACACAACATAGGGATTTCCCTCAGCAGCTTCTTTAATTTCTTCATGTTAAATTCAGCTCAGGCCCTTTAAAAGCCTGCGCCTCACGGTCGAATCAAAATCGTGTTCCCCCCCCTCTCTCTCTCTCTATTTCTTCATCATTTCGTTCCCCGCAGAAATTCTCCGCGTTTCCTTGAATGGGAAAATTGTTGGCAAACGAAAAGAAAAAGGACCTTAATACCGCATTGCAGCAAAACACGAGCATCGCCGTTATTTGCACTTCATTTCCACCCCCCCTCCCCTTCTAAATTATGTATCTGGCGCTCAAAGATGTTGCGGTGACATTTATTTTTGCGCGTTTCTGCCTGATTTTTCACTCGAGAAATGTGAGGATGGTTTAAGAAGTGGATATTTAAACGTGCAGGCCTCATCCATCCGCGATTACAGGCCTGATGTGGGGCTGCTGCCTCTTGGAGACATTTTTTCCTTTTCCCCCCTTTTTTAAAAAAAAAAATTAAAAAAACATAGGGAGTCACTAACTGTACCTTAGAAATAAAAACTAATTCATGAACAAGAAATAAACGGATAACATCTGAAACACACGACCGGGGCCTGCACGTGACCACAGAGACGTGTTTTCACGTTATTTTGGACCCCCCAAAAAAAAAATCATTTTATTCCACTTTCAAGCAATTGCAGTTTTATTCGCCCTTGAAAGCGAAATTGAAATTAAAACGCGGGCCTGCATCGCTTCGCTTCCCCTGCATCGTCCTCTTCCTCCTCCTCGACTTCTCTTTGAAAATGTCAAACACATTTGATTTGTACATTTGTCGCTCATCAGTTGTCTTTTGGCTCCTTCCGACGGTGCAAAAAACAGCAGCGAGTCGACCGATATGAAGTGCATCGATCCGGGATTAATACAGATGGATACATGCAGTAATAGATATCCTCCGACCTTGTGTCACGACTCGCTCTGTTTCATTAATTATTAAAAAAAAAAAAAAAAAAAAAAAAAAAACACCCACAGCTGCCGGTGGAGGGGGACCGTCCTCCTGGGAAATATCTCACCCTTAAATATTCGGCACACTCTGCTGTCCGTGATTCCGCTCATAAAAGAGAGATTTCCCTCCTGCTTCCATTTGCCTTTTGGTAATGAGCACATCTGATGCCACGACATTTACACATCTGTGTGAATGTCAAAATGTTCTTCCCTTTTTGTAAGAAAAAACACATAAACCCCCATCTTCTGTTCTTTCAAAGCCACGCAGAAATGAGAATAAATTCCTCTTACCTGTGCAGGTTACCGAGGGCCTTCCCCGCGAGCTGTTTTAGCCCCTCTTTGGTGGTGGGGGCAGCTTTCTCCATCCCGGGCTCCATATCCAAAAATTCCGGTTTTGTGGAAAAAATATGACTCTACTGGGCTACAACAAAAGGAAGCGCCGCATTAACGAGCATATTGTTTCGAAGATTGCGATTGAGATAAAGCTCCTCTGAAGTGCTTTGGGCGAGGGAGACGCTCCCAACGTCCTGGAGGAGGAGGAGGAGGATGAGGAAGAAAATGGAGAAAGAGAGTGGAGGAGGGGGGGGGGGGGGTGGGGGGGAGAGACAGCCGTTCAGTGCGAACGGGCTGCTTCCACAGTCACCAAACAACAGTCAAGTAAGTCCGCTCTTGCCTTGCGCACTGTTAATCCAAGCAGGGCCATTTTAATATCCACACAGAGATGAGGGGAAGCCGCCAAAATCAAACATTTCAAAATGAAAACTGGACTTTTGTATCTTTGAAAGGTTGGAAGGAATAAAAAGAAAGCGGCGGTGACAAGTGGAGGGGTGTCCTCCTGTGGAGCTCCGGTCCAGGCTGATGCTCTCCGCCCGGTGAGACTGCAGCCGGAGGTTTCAGCACCACGGACAGCTTACCTACCTGTCAGCTCCTCCTCCCTCCGCCCCGCCCCTCCCCTTCCCTCCCTTCCCCTCTCGGCAGCAGCAGCTCCACTTCCGGTAGCCGCAAACTGCAAATCAGCTTCCCTCACTGCCACACACATCCAGCCGATAGTTAAAACCTTTTAAAATATATATATGATAGTGAACCCAGTTGTTTAAACTGTGTTTCACTCACTTCATAATCACTTGTTCGCCTTGACAACAATCGGTTTATTTCCACCACCATCAACGTCCTCACCTACCAGACCTTGTTACACAAATTGATTGATTTTATTTTTTCCCCTGTTTTTTTTCTTTTCTTTTTCTTTTTTTTTTTAAACAAAAACTTCTTCGTGGGTGGAGCGCAGTATAAAAGTCACCACACGAGGGCAGTGTTGAGAAAGAAAAGAGTCAACGATCAGCAGAAATCAGTTTTGCTATTAAACTAAATTAGAGTCGATATATAAATATCATAACCATACTTTTACATACAACACACACAAAACCGCTATCATAGGTCCTTCCTTCCTGCAACCGTCAGACTCTACAACAAGCAGTGCCCCTAGTAGACCTCAGTTTGACCACACATTCTGCACACACACACACTATAAATTGTTCATATTCTAAATTTAACTTTTAAATTGCTTATATTTTTATTTTCTTTTGTTATTTAAAGGGATCTGCTCCATTTAAATGGCTGTGGTCTGAGTCAAGAGGCAGCTCGGACGACAACTTTATTTTGGAGGTCTTTATTTATTTACCACATGTACTTCGATACAGTTCAATAAGAAAAAAGTAACATGAACAAATCAATAATATTAAACAAGAAATTGTAATCTTCAGCGTAAACTGGTAGGGAGTATAAAATAAAATGTCATTAAAAGGGGGAAAAAAAAAGACTGACAGTACTGAAAGAGATGTACATAGAAATAACAGAGATGAAAATTTAGAAGGCAACGAGAAGGCGCGAGTGTAACCGAGCGCGGGTCTCATCTACATGCATTTTCCGGCAGCGCAGCCAGTTTTAAAAACTTCAACAATGGACACTTTCACAATGATGCATAAGAAAGCGGGCCAATAAACATCCTTCATAGGACTCCACAACAACAACAAAAAAGCTACATCTTCCTCTCTCCTTCAGAGGGTCCTTCTCAACATCCGGTACAATTGAACACTGATGATCCGATAAAGCTGCTTCAAAACACTGATGACGAACATGTAGTGGCAACGGCGACAGTCAGACTGACTGGTTTTGGTAGTCGCGGTGCATTAAGTGCTTAGTGCAAAGTTAAAACTAAAAACAGAACCTTTTTTTTTTCGTCTGCATGTAGCCGAGGAGTCCACGGGCTGATGGAGCCGTGCCGCTCTGTCGGTCTGTCAGCGGCCGCGATATGCTAGTGAACAGAGGCAGGCGACGAAAAGGGAACCTTTCCCTCGCCACCAGAAACACGGCCCACTGTCAACGGGCACCAGCTGCTACTAAGGCAGAAACTAGCGAGTGCGATCAGCCCTTCGGTCACAGTGAACAGTAACGGATTTGCATATTCAAAAAAGAAAAAGAAAAAGAGAACTTCATGTGTTAAATTTTAACCCGGAGAAATGTGACGATGTTTAACGATGCTGAGAAAAAAATCTCACATTTTTTTTTGCTGTAAAAGTAAAAACAAAAACTCTACAACAAAACTAAAGTTTTTGAAACTAGAGTCCGTCATACTGCCGTGCAGAACAAACATTAATGTCTTTGTATCAACTCTTAGAACCTTTTATAAGTCTCGTACGTATATATATTAAGGCTATTAGTCTTTGTTTTTGCTCTTAGTGGCACTTAGATAACCTGGTATTAAAAGAGGAATAAATTTCCCGTCTTACAGTGTTTTCCCTCGTTTTTTTTTTCGACGTACAGCAACTTGTGAATAACTTCAGCATTACGATTGCAGCAATAAATACAAAGGGACGGGGGTCAAAGCCCACGTGACCGATCATTCAGCATGCACGAAGACTTCATTCACCTGTGTGTGTGTGTGTGTGTGTGTGTGTGTGTGTGTGTGTGTGTGTGTGTGTGTGTGTGTGTGCACGCATTCGCCGTCAGCAGATAGAGAGAAGAGAGATGGACGTCGGTGGCTCCTAAATAAATGCTGCGAGTGCACGTGGGGATACAGGATGCGACACAAACAACGAGACAAACACCGAGCGATGCTGTGTGTGATTGTAGACGAGCGAGAGGGGGCGGGGGGTCAGGGGGGGGCATGGGCGTACGTCACAGAGTCCTTCTTCCATCACGTCCAGCTGATGGAGCAGCGTGCGGACCGGACCGGACCAGACCGGCCCGGCTAGAGGCACTCGGACAGCACCTCGTGCTTGGCCAGAGAGGGGTAGATGTCGTGCGAGCACGTGCACTCCTCCCGGCCGTTCTGGCTGAGCTGGATCCTCAGCTTCTCCACCTCGTAGTTGTGGAGGTACTCCTGCACCAGGTAGCGCTCCCTCTTCACCCGAGCCCTGACGTCCGAGGGAACGTCGGGGATCATCCAGGCCACGAAGAACTTCACCATGAAGACGACGTGCTGGCAGGAGAGGGGACACAACGCGTTGTGAGAAAGTAATTCCCTCTTGCTGGGTTTAACATCACAGCGTTTTTAAAGGGGATTTTGGACGAGCGTGCAAGAACAGGTGAATAGAAATGGCAAAATAAAAACATATCCAAAACGTCTCCAGTTTCTAACCTTGCTTAAGACAGTCCTGCTATGGTATATTGATGTGAGTCATGCTTGTGCTGAACAGTTGACAATCTTTGCAGGCTAACTAAGGCTGCGTTCAGACTGCAGGCAATCTGATTCAAATCAGATTCCTTCTTTTTTAGCGCTGACTGTCCACACTGCTTTTAGCAAGTGTCCAAATGGGATGTGGTTCTGTTCACACTGGGCCACATTATTGACCCATCTGACAGGCTGCTGTAGCAACGATGTGGGAGCGGAGGCGTCGTCCAGCGTAGCGTGTAGTGTGTGACGTCATATCATTGCAACAGCGGCACTTGTTGCGCTACATGGCCTGGAGCTTGGCTTGAATGGAGCTACAGTATCTCCCCACACACTGATGAGCCAATGAGTTTCCTCCTCTGTCCAGGCACTGCTGTTTCCTACTGCTTCTGTCTGCTCCATTACGTTCCAGCTCCGCACCTGGAATGGTGCCCTCTGGTCTGGAGCATTGGCTCTTGTGTTGCGTAGAGTGACGTCACGAACAGTCAAAACCCACTGGTGTGTTTGGAGCTGTTCACACTGAGACGCATCTGTCCAAATGCCATTAGAAACTACGTCCTGAAGGTGGTTTCAATCTGTTTTGCAAAATCGGATTTCATGTGATTTGTGACTGTTCATACTGCAAAAGAGCCATCCGGGTTCAATCTGGATGGGCTAAAAATTGGATTTTGGCAGGCAGTCTGCACTGCTACCTTCGTCAACGGTGCCTGTATCCACGTTATAATGAGTGGTTCAAGGGTGGAATAGGAATTTTCCCAGGAACTGTCCCTTTAAGATCCTGACGTACTATGACCAAGTGGTGCAGTGGACCTGACGTGCTGCCTGAATCACCTTCTATTGACAAACCAGCATCATCAAACCCTTTTTTTCTCATTTACACAGGGCTAGGGAATCGGCTTTCAATAACAGCAGCTGGAGCAAGTGGGAGATGTGCTGCCAGGTCTTTACCTCCATGATAATGATGAAGGCCAGCTTGGCAGCCAGTATGTGCCAGAACTGCATGGTGTGGAAGTACTGCTTCTCGTGGCCAGGAGGGTAGCGGTAGTCACGGTATCTGCAGAGGAGGCGCAATTGTCATTTTTTTTTTTTTTTATTTTCAGTCTCTAGTGTAAAGAAAAAACAAAAACATCTGTACGTGTGTGGATGGAACATATTGGAAGACTGCGCGCTACACGACACCCACCTGCAGGTAGTGATGGTGCTATTGAACCAGAAGGGGCTCTCTCCATCCTCGGGCCTGTTTTCCGGCTTGAACGCAGAGATGTTGAACACAGACAGGCTGTTGTCGATGTAGCCTTTCATGTTCATCTCCCCTTGCGGCTGGTAGGCATACATGTAGACCAGCCGAGGGATCATGTCAGAGGTGAAGGCCACGATGAACGCCTGGGGAGTTGGAGAGTGAGAGTTGGAGAGTGAGAGAGAGCCTCCAGACAAGAAACACTGAGCGGGCTGCTGGATTATTTCTGCACACACGTTGGTGACCACAGAGAGGACGGCCATCCCGTTGAGGATCTCCTGCCAGGCGCCGATGCTGCGAGCCTTGGACGCCACGGGCCGTCTGAACTGAGTGGTGAGCTTCCAGGAGTCCACTCTGACCTCGATGATGTTGTTGATGAGGGCCAGCAGCGGCGCCAGCGGGAAGGAGGCCACGAACAGCGTGATGAAGCCAAACTGGATCACTGTGAGGCAGAGGGACGATTCAATCAGACACACACATGCCTAGAAATTCAATACTGGTCTTCTGAAAAGAGTCCTGCTGCGGCCAAGCATTTCTTTCGCTCCCCGGCGGCTGCACTCGTCTGTCTTCTAATTCAGGTTCTCACCCATTTCCAGGTACTCCTCGAAGAGGCCCAGCTGCCCAAAGCTCTGCAGGTCGTTGTCCTGCTCCCAGCGGCTGTACAGACTCTCTGGGTGGCTCCGAGCCTTCCTGCTGCCCCACCAGTTCATCAGCCACCTGTACGGCCACAAGGGGGCAATAGAGAGGCAACTAAATTCGTTATTCTGAGAGATTATTCATACAGCATTAATTGCTCCCATTCTCTTTCAAAAATCTTGTTTTCCACAATAAAAACAGAAGCTCCCGCAGGCAGTTCAGCTCTCTGTCTCTTTCATAATAATGCTTCAGTTTCAGTCGACAACCTGCTCCTTAAAAGAAGAGAAGCATTCTGGATTTTTCCATTACAGACATTGTTCTCAAAGGGACTAAATGATGAATTGTGTTTGAATGTAATGTTGTAGTTTTTTGTCTGGTTTATAGTATTTTGTATGTGTTGTATGCAGAGAAGATCAGACATGCGCAGATTTACTTTTTGCCGTCTATCCATCTGCTCTGGTTGGGATCTCCTGGGGTTGATGGAAAGGCTGGAAAACACCTTTTCCTGCTTCAGCCTTTGATTGTGGTCTTGATAATTGTCTTGATAATTGTCTAATATATTCACTGTTTTTAACAAATCTAAATATTTTTATCTCAGATTCTGACAATGGGTATTCCCCTCTTATACAGTATATTATGTGCTGTTGTGCCCTTTAATGTACAACCATCATCCTTTATAAATTCTATCACATGATGAAAGCTTCCAGGATATAGGATGACTGAACTGTAATTTACTTATAAGTGCTCTTGTTTTTACCTGACAGGTGAGGCCCACTGGTAATGCTGAAGCCCTCCAGCCTCCTGATTGGCTAACTGCATCCACCACACAGCTATATAGATATACAGTATGTATATAGAAATGTATGCAAGTGTGCCATGTGTGATGCCATGTGTCTTTCGACCAAAAGGCTGTACTACTAATAAAGAGACAGAGAGCTGAACGGTGTGCGTGAGCTTCTGTTTTTTTCTATGATTTTTAGAAAAATCTTGTCTTAAACATCTAATATATGCACAGTTACAATGACATCTAATAGTTTCACATCTGTTAGCTTCTTTGTGAAATTATTTTTCTTTCTTGTTGACAAATACAGATTTTTTTTTCCCTTTAAAATAAATAAACCGCTGTATCGTTTCGGACAGTGAAGTTACTTACGGAACCAAAGCCTCCTGGATGTTGCCCCACACCTGTTTGCCGGTCATCACAATCACCAGCTGGGTGGTGAGCTCGATCAGACAGCCGCCGGGGTCACACTGGATGAAACCAGATGGGGAGCGACGGCAGAGTTAGCGACGGGCGGCTTTTACTGAGCGAAATAAGACGACGTAGCGTTTAGGTGAGCGGCACCTCTTCGTTCCTCAGTTTGCTCCACTTGCCGAACATGTAGACGTAATCGCCGGGGTAGCCGACAAACTTGCCCTTGAAGAAGGCCACGTAGAAGCAGGAGGAGTAGTAGTTGACAAACTGGAAGAGGAACATCTTCACCGTCAGCTTGTTCTCATACTCCAGGTGGGTCTTGGGAATTTCTGTCAAATGTCACAAAGGAGGAAGAAAGTGAATTTTTAGAAAGCGGAGCAAAATGTTCTGCACTGTGGAACACAAGCTGGAGGATCGGCACGCGCACGCCCCCCCCGCCCCCCCCGGCTCTGACCCTCACCCATGTCAGTGATCCAGATGGCCACTCTCTCATACATGAGGTTGAGGATCATGATGATGACAAAGTTGATGCAGGAGGCGGTGACGGAGGTGGCCAGCTGCGGGGTGATGAAGGGGCCGACCACATGCAGGTGCGTGGTGGGGCTGTCCTTCATGATGCTGGCGAAGGCGGCGTACACCGCCAGGCGGTAGGCGATCACCCCGATGATGCAGGCAATGATCAATGAGATCTTGGAGACGGAGAACGGGGTGGGGGGAGGGGGTACAGGAGGGGAGGGGAGGAGAGGAGGGCAGAGACCACAGGGACAACTTGAAAGACAGCAGGTCACAGGTGACAAAGGTAAGAGGCGGAGCAGCGCAGCGAGTCAGGATGCAAGAGGCAAACAGAGGAAAACACGGCAGGGAGCTGAATGGAGGAGGAGGAAGAGGAGGAGCAAGTGCCAGGCTTCAGGTTTTTAAGGAAAACAAGCACACGACAGTAATAAAATTAGAGCCTCAATCACTGATGAAGTATTCTAGTTTAAAGACCTTGAATACATGCGTTTGACTGTAGTTGTGATCAAAAGAAAAGACCTGGGACTGTAAAAACAAGCAATTTTGAGTTTGTTGTGGATGCATGAAAGTTTCTCCTGCACAGACACTCGCTGACACAGATCTACAACAACATACTGCAATGTGTACAGTTCAAGCTAATAAACTGTGTAACTGTGCTTTTGTTTTTTACTGCAGTACGATCATATTGCGAGACCCCTCTGAGGACAACATCATTTTATTTTTGCAGTCGGCCTACCGAGTCATTTCCTAGTGGCCCTAATGATATTACTGCTGAAGCAGAGAGATAGAAAGACACAAAGTGTGCGCACCCAAAGTGTGTCATCCCCACGACGATGCTCACCCAAAACACGACGGTGGCTCCCGACAGACATAAACGTGCACACTTGCTTGTTACAGGTAAGTAGGGCTCCATTTCCTAGATCACAAGCAAGCAGAAGCACAGACAGCAGAGTCAGTCACCCCATGTTACACGTTCCTGAAAAGACAGGTCTGCGAGGCCGGGCTCCCTCTGGTGCTCGGCAAAGCCAGAGTGAGTTTTAGCCAATCGCGGCTCTCCTCGCTCATTCGTGCTCATCTTGCAAAACTGCCGCTCTTAGCAGACAAACTGTGCTTTTTTTTTTTTTTTTTGCCCTTCTGTCTTTCCAGAAATCTTCTTGTGCCACACCACACCGACACCTCTTCCCTCCTCGGCAGTTTGGTCATTGCACTCTAAGTGCTACTCTTACCGAGAGCACCACGGTGGCCCAGCACAGAAGCAATTTCCCCATGAGATCTGTGGGGTTGCGTTCGAGAACCCACTCCATTTCCTAGAGACGGCAGGATGTGGTCAAGACACATGTATTATGGCCACCAGTTCGCTTCGCCAGCCTGTCACTAGCGCCGCCCACACGGCCTCCGCCTCTCTTAAAACACACGTTCAGCTTTTAATGGCAATAAAGTTCTTAATGAAACGGTCGTCTTCCGCTCCTTTAAGGAGCTTTTGCTTGACGATGAGCGGCCGCTGCCGCCCGAGCGTGAAAAACGCTAGCGGGCGTTTGAGCCTGCACACACTGACAGACATCACCACATTATGTGAGGACTTCATGGGCACACAAACACCTGAGTGATGCGGTTCAACTTGCGGTTGGTGCATTTGGTCTCGTACTCCGGCCGAAGCTGCAGCTGCTGCTGCTCCTCCTCGAAGTCCACCAGGTCCCACTCGTACTCCAGCCGGGCCTGCCGCCTCTTCCAGAACTCCAGGAACAGCGTCACTGCAAAGAGCGGAGGAGCGACTTGGAGCTGTGCACTGATGTAAACACACAACACCCTCCAGCATGGCAGCACGTGAGCAGATGATCAGCAGTGAGAGGCTTTCAGCACGTAAGTGCATCTTTAAACATTATACCCAGACACAGATCTATGTTTCTTCAGATATAGAATATCTCGCCCTCTGTTTACAACCTCCAGCTCCAGCTTTTTAAACAGCAGAAGGAGAAAAAAACAAAGGGGCCACTAGGCGTCTGATGGAAAAATTTCTAACTTGTTTGGAATGCCAAGCAGGCTGCCTCAACCTTCAGATTCCTCCGTCCTCCCACTCAAGGCAGAAGGTACCGAGCTTATATTTACTGCAACAAGGTATAAATACTGCCGATCTCCTCACCCACTACCTTGCGTTGTGTGAGATCTTTTTGCATTGCTGATTAAAGAGTCAACATTGTCTCTGTGTGGAGTGGTGAGTTTTTCTCCCACAGGGACACACTGTTGCCACTGACCTTCAAGGTGTCAGAGTGACACTTGAACTGATCACAAAGAACTGATTTCCATAATTTTGAGATCCATTTTTTTTTTTTTTTAATTGTGGCATCAAACAAACGAAGGATGTGGAATTCATTGACAGAAAACCGTTAGAGAAGTTTTTATATCATGTGGGACCTTTGCTGCACAAGTTATCCAGTCTCCACTAGGGGGAGCACTGGGTTACAACGCTAAAAAAAAAAATTAAAAAAATGCAGAGCTGGACAAACTCTCATACTCACCCCAGATCCCCATAAATATGGCGAAAAACACAGTTCCCACATTGTCAAACAGGTGTGATTGCTGAGGAAGAAACATGACAAACGAACAGTCAGACGCGTGTGGATTAAAAAAAACACAACCACCCTTTAAACACAGCACGTCGTGGGCAGATAGTGACTCATGCAGGGTCGCCGTGCCTCACCCAGGAGGAGTTGCACGTTGCATTGAGTTTCCAGTAACCGCACTTCTTGTCACACAGCGGACACATGACGATGTTCCCTCCAATCGACTGGTTGCAGATTTCCTTGCTGCAGGGCGAAAGACAGGAGTTGATGATAACGATAATGATGGTAATAAAACACCACATTTTAATGCAAAACAGGCCATAAAGGAGATTGTGTTGTGTGAAAAAAATCACCTCCAGTCGTTGTCATCGTACGTGAGGAAGCCGTAGACGAAGCAAAGACTGCCGACTATGGCAGCAAAGAACAGCATCTCGGTGTAGAAGCCCAGCCACGCAAAATAAATACCGATCTTCTCCCCATAGTACTTCCTGTCAGAACGAAACAAAGCGGCAGCGGTAAACTCGTCTGTTGCCGGAGCAGTTTTGAGCCGACGTCCAGTGAGCTGCGACGGCGCCGATCCTGTGGTACCTGACGAGGTTGAGCGGCTGCTCCTTGAAGAAACAGGAGAACTTGGCCCAGTGATTGTAGAGATTGTACCGTTCGCTTTCGCAGTTTGGGTCCCGCGATCGCGTCCAGTACCTGCACTGCACACGGACACACGGCACAGAGCCAGTTACGCACACGGTCGACACATTAAGGTATAGTCCTCTCGGGAAAATTTGCTGAAAGAAGTTGTGCGAGCGACGCTCACGTCGTGCAGCGGGAAGGCGGCGGTGTAGGTGCCGTTGTTCTGCAGCCTCTTGATTCCTTTCTTGTCCTTGTCGACACATTCGTCTCTGAAGTAGGAGCAGCGGGACAGGATGTAAAAGACCTGGACAGCAAGACAACAAAGACGTGTTCAATTGTTGAGAGAAATTACATGAAGCTGTTTATGCTTGAAGCAGCAGTTTAAAATACTGTTTTGATGCATTTTATTCTTTTACAGAGAATAAAACATTTAAAGTCAAGTCAAGTCAATTCAAGAATTCCAAGGGTCAAAGAGCCTGAGGCACAGAACAGTTTGCACTAAGTGACACTGGAATGTTCCATGAGAGAGAAAGAAAACAAGATAAGAAAGTCATGAGCGAAGCGTCCTTACTATCCTGTTCCTGACGGAGGGGGGGAAGAAGGTCTCGGGGTCGTCGATGAGGAAGAAGTCCGACTTGCTCTTGTCGAAGGGGGCCGTGAAGTAGTCGGGCTCGGGGTGCATGACCTGCTCGGGCAGCCGGAAGGGCGTGGACAGCCAGTGCATGGGCATCTCGCTGTTGTCCGGGATGTCGTTGATCTTGAAGGGGACCTTGATCTTCAGCACGTCGGCGTAGGTGGCCAACACCTCCCACGGCGCGTGGATCTTCACGAAGTAGGTCTTCCCGTCCTCCGACTCCTGGCGCCGTGACACAAGGTGCCGAAAGTCAGCTCAATGCAAATGCAGCTTGTTTTTTCTTTTTTCTTTTCACAGGCTAAAGACATTTTCCAGAAAGTAAAAAATGGTGAACGCATGAGTGATAATCACATGAGGAGCTTAACGCTCTTACAGATTTATCTTCTGTCTCCAGCTCCAGGCCAACTTTCTCCAGGTTGGCCTCATAGATTTTCCTCCTCTCCTGACAAAGAAAGCAGAAGACAAACAATTCAATGTGTTGTTCCAACTTAAACGCAACTCTTTTCATAACGTGACAGCAAAGTTGAGATAAACCAGTGTTTAAAAATTTGACTTAATTGGTCTAATAAAAAAACACCTTATAATTATAATACATAATCCATTGATACGTGCTTTAAAAGGAATGTGAGCCTATTTTCCAGCCTCAATTCCTCCCAGGAATTCAGCTTTGTGTGCAGGCCCAGGTTTGACACTGACTGAGTTGAAATAAATTGAGAGACTATATTGTGACCATTCAGCTAAAAAAGTGTCATTTTATAATATTTTTCTCGGTTGGGGTTTTCAATGTAAAAAAATGTGCCGTGGCTCAAAAAGGTTAAAAAGCACCGAGGTGAATAACAACATAACCAAGAAACAGAAATTGATTAAGAATGAATATTGACGCGTTTTCTCAATTCTCTGCTTGTGTTTAAAGTCATAACAATGAATACAATGTTCAACAGTAGCACACTGGTAAAGAATATCACATGAGTAAAGTTTAGTATGAAAAGAAAAAGTTGCTCTTTGCTGTTTGTTGTCAAGACATCACACAGGAAGTGGATTCTCGCCCCTCCTCACAGTTCCTTAAACGGTGGGAAGATGAGTAAGTCCCTGAGCAGGCCACAAGTCTGAGTGTTGACTCACTCACGAGGGAGGCCGCGGCAGAGTGAGAGCTAGCACGCAGACGCGAGGGTCGCTGGTTCACACTCGCAGTCTCGCTCACTCCTCCACGGCTGGCCAGAGAGGCTCGTGACGACAGAGACAGGAGGAGGGGGGCCGACAACGCAGGCCAGGGCGGAACTCAGCCAGAGACACTGAGCCCATCTCAGCCACTGACCTCCCCAGGAAGATCAGTCACACAGAGCATAATTGTTTACATGACCTCATTCTTATTATTACACCAGCGACTTCAGATGTGCCACCAGCACCCACTGTGAACTGTGAGGACAGGAGGATGACTGAGAAATGAGAGCCTGGTTTGAGGATTTGCAGGTTTTTAAGGTGTGAAGCACACAACAGGAAAAACTTTTGGAACCCATTTAAAAAAAAAAAAAGAAAAGAAAAAGGGCAGGTAATGCGTTGACCGTTTCTTACCTGTTTCCTTTCACCATCTTTGTCGTCAACGTACGACAGCACAAAGTCGATCCTGCGGCGTCCGTCTCGGAAGTACACCGAGTCTTTGCTGTGCTGCTGTTTGTCGATCTGTAACCAGAGCAGAAACGCAATTGCGGGATTTAACGCACACACGCGCACACGCACAAAGTTAGGGCATCAGCAGCAAGTCTGTGGATGCGTTCAGCACAGCAGACGAGACAATCCCACTACAGTCTGTGTCAGAGCAAACACATGGCCTTGCACAACAACGTCACGCCAGACGAGCCTACAACAGCAAAAAAAACAATCAGGGTCGTACTGCAAACAGCATGCTGAGCAAAGGACTGCAGTGACTCTGATTTGTTGTGTTGCTTTTGCCTACTTTACATGACAAACAAAGAAGAAGTAGAGATTTGAATCAAGCCACCTACACACTCCACACACACCAGTCCCTCA
This sequence comes from Nelusetta ayraudi, assembly GCF_046127955.1. Classification (NCBI taxonomy): domain Eukaryota; kingdom Metazoa; phylum Chordata; class Actinopteri; order Tetraodontiformes; family Monacanthidae; genus Nelusetta; species Nelusetta ayraudi. The sequence continues at coordinate 1,380,561 of NW_027466070.1, read as the reverse complement.
CCGACAACCTGCAGCCAAACCAGGCCTCACAGGCCAACGTGGCTTTTTTTCTCTCCACATGCTCACGGTGTTTGTGTTCCTCCAGCTAACGCTAGTCCCCCCTCAGTGGCTGCTGGCTCTGCAGCTACTTGGCTGAACGCAGCAAGGAAGGGGGCAGGGAGGCAGGCCTGTTTGCTGCTAGCATCTCGGCTTCAGCTGCTCACAAAGCTAAAAATAGCCTCGCACCATGAGCCTGTGTCACCGCGAGACTGTGGACAATCCGGAGATCTCCAGCTCTTTTAGCATCACACACACACACACACACACACACACACACACACACACACACACACACACACACACACACACACACACACACACACACACACACACACAGCGTCCAAACTTGAAGGTCCGCCTGCCCCTCTCACCGTGTGTGTAGGATGGGGGAGGTGGGAAAGAAGAGCACATTACCTCCATGTCTCACTGCCTCTGTGGAGACGCATCAGAGAAACAGCCGGCTTGCTTCATGGATCAATAAAGCTTTTTTTTTTTTTTTTTCTCTCTCTCTCTCCAGGGGGAGCCATTCAGCAGAAAGCACTGCTCCTTCTCACTCGCCCTCTCCCTCTCCCTCTCCCTCTGATCCACCCCCTTCCCCACTCACAGCCAGAGGAGCTCCATCCACCCTGACCAAGCCCCCGCCCCCGCCCGCTCAACCATCCACAGAAGGCAGGAGAAGAGACACAGGAGGAGACTCCTAGAGATGACATCAGCAGCAGGGTGGAGATACTGGGGTGGGGGTGGGGTGGGGACCGTGGCTACTGCCTGCTAGCTGCTCGCTAATGTGAACAGAGCACCAGGCCAGGGAGGCGGAAGGGGAAGGCGGAGCTGCTGTGGAGCACAGAGCAGGACATCGCTGCCCTCGACCCATGTTTAAGCATTGACAAGACAGACGTGGAAGTTCCAAAGAACACAAAATTATAAATGCATCACATGCAAAGAGCTGCCAGGAGATGAAAGAGTGAGTCGGTATTGTTTGGTGCGACTCCACATCTTTCAAACCAATCAATAAAACAACAGACCTCCATAAAAAACAAAGGCCGCGTCAATGAGACACTTTTCCCACCATTTATCGCCGAGGCTCTCAAACCAAAGGTCATTTTGTGATGATACAATATTGAAGCGATGGAGCTGAATCTGCAGTAGCAGAAAACCTTTCATTTCTACTGACGGCAACTCCCTTACACGCCACATAAAATTATCCTCAGTCACAGCTGGGTCTGCCGCCCTCTCCCTGTTCCTCCCTGTCCTTCGAACTTTAAACATTTACATGTACTGGGTTCAACCCACTTGACGGTGTCCTTGACCCAAATTACACATACATTCTGAACCACGCTGACCGAGCCGGGCTGCTCCTTCTTCTTTTACTGGAAGGCTTCTGCGGCAGTTGCTCTGTAATTTAGCCTGATTATAGATCGGCCGTATGGAATCGGTGTATCTGCTAGGACCTGCCTCTGCTATACATTCAGCCAGCTGCCCGTAACTACTGGGTGTTCTGACACATGTACGTCTTTCATCTTCATTTGATGGGAGGCCAGATGTAGAACATGAGTTGGGACGACCATGTGGCCCGCAACATGGTATTATGGTAAATATTAATTACAAGGCATGGTCACTTTTTCAACATTTACTTTAAGTGTATCGTCGTCAAGTGATCTGTCTGCACTCAGTCACACTTATCTCTTGTTTCATTTTGAGCCCCGAAGTCAATGAATCTTACACCAGACTTTGAATAATGGTGTTCTTGAATAATGGTGTTTTTAAGAGTTTTGTCTTTGTTAAAGAAACACACCAAATTTCAGCCAATTTTTTTAAATGATATCTTTCACGTTAATAGAATAAATCCATCCATCCATTTTCTATACCAGCTTCTTCCTGAGCTCAGGGTCACGGGGGTCTGTTGGAGTCGATACCAGCTGTCATAGGGCGAAGGCAGGGTGACACCCTGGACAAGTCACTAGCTCATCACAGAGTCTAATAGAAAATCACGAAACGCAAACATTGTCACGTTCTGGATATTTCCTGTTTTATTTTGAAATCTGTTTATTGTGTTGTCGCCGTCTTTAGTTTTACTTCCTGTGCTTACTCCTTCATTTCTGTCAGCTGTGACTCCTTTTCAGCCCTGCCCTTGATTGTTCTCACCTGTTCCCCTGCCCCAGGATATAAATACTCATTAGTCCCTCTTTGTCTTTGTTGGATCATTGTTTTTTGTCTGCAGTTCCTGTTCTTGACATATTGTTCAGTTGTGGTCAGAACTGTTGTTCTTGTTTTTCCCTTCGTTACTTGTGATTACAACTTTCTTTTGTACCGCCTCGTCTTTTTTTTTTGTTGTTAAGTCTGCCGGTGTGTTTTTGTTAATAGTGTCCCTCACAGACACCCTTAGTTTAGTTTTGTTCATAGTTTACCATAGTAAACCTTTTTGTCTGCAAAACCTGAGTGGTCCGCATTTGGGTCCAGCCCCCTGCGCGTCCATCTTGACAGACATCAAGCTACTCTGACAACAGACTCTAAACACAGGTCCAATTGTTCGTTCTTACACAAACACATTTTCAACAATATTTCTGAAGCTGTTCTTAAAACCTGGATGAAGATTTTCTTTTTTTAAAAACAGGAATGTTGAAGCCTCTATTCTTTCAAACGGGTACATCTTTACCATCACAAACAGCAGGAAGCTGTGCATCCAAACCATCTCTCTCACATCGTCTGTGGACTGGATGTGAACTAGCAATTCAATTAAAGTTAGAGCTTGAGCCCAAACTTCTGGAGTCTGACATGGACTTCAGAGATTGCAGATAAACTGATGCAGCCCCATCTAAGGAGGAGGACTGGACTTTGTTTCCACTCCTCATTACAGGGGTAATTTATAGACGAGCTGCTGCTGCTGCTGCCTCCCCGCCTCCAACACTGTTTGATCTGATCCTCCTCTTCTGCAGAGTCACAGCCTTCAGTTCACTGCAGGGATTTTTTAATCACTGCTGAGAAGCGTCATGGTTTCACTTTTCAATAAAAATGTGGAGAGACCATGCTGTAGGGGATTCAAGGAAAGTCCACAGCATCGTCATGTGACTCACCACAGCAGAGGCCCGTCCTGTCATAAGTGCAGGGCAGGGTCATGATTACAGTTTAGGTTGTGCACTTTTAGCGCACCAGCTCAAGCATAAATCAGACTTTCACTTAAAAAAAAAATAGAAAAAGAAATGTGTGTGTGTCCGTGCATGCGTGTAAGTGTGAGCTTTCTAATGATGCAGGTGCACCATCAGGGTGTTTTTGCCTCCAGTGAGGCAGACAATCATCAAAGGTGACAAGAAACCAAGTGAACGGCTCTTTTTCCATGTAGGAAACTCCCATGATGCACCAACACCACACTCGCAACAGCAATTCTCCAGCAATCTCTGCAAAACAAAAACATGCTCGCCAGAAACCAGCAGCAGCAGCAGCAGCAGCCTTCTACCAACTGACGCCTATTGATTTGGTCTCGGATATCAGAGCTTTATTCGGACAAAATCCACACTGCCTCAGAGAGGGAAAACAACGAGGGTGGCAGCAGGTGGGACAGACATAGGACATGGAGCAGCATCACACCACAAGCCTGTTTTACCGTGCCATACCCTGGAACGATACTTCAGGAACAGCGTCCGCTTTCTCGCCAGCTGTGGAGGAACCGGACAGAGTGGTGAGGGACGGGCCGGCAACACGGTGCAAACCGAGAGCAGACAGCTCTCACTGCAGTCTAAAGTGCTTTCACAGATGTTGATCAATCAGTCTGTTATACAAGTCAAGCATGGTAGCACCCAGCTGCAGAGGCAGATCTGGGTCCAAGTGGCAGCCACACCCACACGCAGCCGGACCAGCATGCACCTGTGGTCCTCGGCAGGTGTCTTACCCCTGTCAAGGAGTCAATGTGCTCTAAGGTGAGAGCCTCGCGACGTGGGCTGTCGCTGTGGAGGGAGGAGGCCAGCGAGGCCAGGCTGCCGCACAGAGACTCGCAGGTGTCCACCCACACCCCGGGTGTGACAGGAGTCTTTGGGCGGCATGCGAATGAGGGGGGAGGAGTACAGACGGGTTATAAAAATGAAAGCGTGAAAACATTACATGCTGGCTAAGCTTATCTGAATTAAGTAGAACCTAAAGGTAAGATGGAGGTGGGCCTGTGATACCGTCCAATATATATATATATAGTTTTTTAACTTTCATGGGAAAGTACATGCAAACAGTTTGCAGAAGGGGAAAAAAGAAGGAAAGATGTGAAAATACTTTGAAAAAAAAAACAAACTCAAAGAAGGTCATTACTGCACACAGAGTGTTCACAGTGGAAATGTTTACAGAGAGGCGACTTAAAGGTGCAGTGGGAATGAGAAGGCGGTGCGTTTGTGGTTTACCTCTGGCCGTCCCTGCTGGGCAGATCTCGGGTCTGATGAGGCATCGTTGTTGTAGCCATTTAAATCCTCTGCAATACACAAAGAAATGTGCAGGAATTACAGTGAGGGTAACGTTAGAAATCACCATATTGTGCAAAATCCCCTTGACCAGTGTTCTCTGACAAAACATATCCGTCTACAGCCTGTCGATGACGCCCACTCCTCCTGCTTGACTCACTTGTCTGTAACAGTCTGTGCTAGAACACACAGTTTTGTGACACCACACAAGTCAGTGGCCACACTGACCTCATTTCAGTCTTTTAGGCCCACCAACAATTTATATATTGGAGTCCATGTTGTAACATGACAGGGCTGTACAGTACGACAGTTTTCGTCACTTTTGCGAATACAAATCATCCTGTGTGTCCACTGGCACATGTTGTAGTTCTATACGTATACTGTCCATCTCAATTCAACTATTTAAGGAACTACGTTTCCTGGTATAAATTAATTTCCCAATAAACATGTTAACTAACTGTCCACCTGGGGGTGCTACTAAATTTTTCTTTGTGCTACTAACATTTTTAATTTGCTAGCACTACTGCTACCACTTAAAAAAAAATAAGCGTACAGTCCTGTGGGACCTTGATGACTGTTGCTTTGCTTTACCAACAGCACCAAGGCTGTTTTTCTCCTTCAGGACTTTTTGTGCCAGTCAGGTTAGATTTTTGTCACAGGCAAAACTGACTGACAACAGCGTTGCGACCTATATTTGTGCAGCAGGTTGTGGTGACGCCGCCGCTAGCAGAGCAGCAGCCTGACTCAGACAGTACAGGAATAAACATGGCCGTGTTGCTGCGCTGCAATCCTACAAGTGCTTAAGTCAGAGAGAGAAAAAGGTAAACCCCCCCCCCCTCCCCCCCCGCCCGAGGGCAGAAGTGAAAGCTGCCGCCGCAACGGCGCACTGTTTGAACTACGATGACATTCTTTTTTTCACCACCTGTAACACCTTTCCAGGGTATAATCTGAGAGAAAACATGCCCATGCCGATGACAAACATCATGCGCAGCTGTTCCAACAACCGACTCCAAAAAACATGTAAAAGGAGGGCTGGAGCCCTGGGGTTTGAAATAGAAACGCAGCCATGATAATTGATGGTCCCCTGGAGGTTATATTTAGTCTGGACTCGACAGAGAAATGTGCCTACACAGCCCCTGAAACAAGCATTCGAACCTCAGCCTTTCGGAGATTTGTTAGCTTGACCATCTGTATGCCACTTACAGTATGGATTATGGTTGAACTAGAGTGGATTACATTATTACTAACTATAACTCCGTGTGGTGCAGCGTTTTGCTTTATTTTGATTAAAACAAAAACAAAAACAAAAACAAAAAACATTTCTTTCATGCAATACAAGTGATGGTGAAATTATATGAACCTTTTGATCTGTGCAAGTCCACAATGACAAGGAAGTGATTACTGCTACGAGCGGTGACTTTAGCAAAGATACTCATCTTGATTGCTTCCTTGTTTGTTTTTTTGAACAGATGCCCAACTTTCCTGCAAAAGCAGAGCATGTGTCTGAACAGTTGGACATCAGAGCATTAGAGCGGTCGTTATTATCCGGTCAGCAATGCCAAGAGACTTTTCCACCACTCAGCTAAAGAGGCCTTCACAGTTATGGCTTTGTTGAGGGGAGAGCAGCTGATCACAGAGGAAATGCCACAAGGCCCCTTCTGTCTGTCGTGTTTCTCCACGGCCCAGTCGACACAGTGACTCACATACAGGGACACAAAGAGAGTTGCCGCTGCTGCGCTAACAGTAACAGGCCCAGGCTTAACAAACAGGGATGACATACACACCACTTCCTTAATACAGTTAATCCTCTTTAACGTGCACGTCTTTCATTTGGCGCAAGTGTTGTTTTGTTTTTTTCCAGTGATACCACGCGTGCCTTCCAGCAGCCTTGTTTCCCACTGACATATACAGCACTACTCACAGAGAGGTAGGTCTGAGAACCACATGTATCTGCTTTAAAAAGGCCAGTTGAACATGCACATAAACCAGAACCGCAGTAAGCAGTGAGACCGGGTTCTAGTGCAACTGTGGAAGGCAGGCGAAACAAAGGTCGAGCACCAAACTCAGAAATCCCCGGATGCAGCGTGGCTAAAAGAGTTTACAGTAAGCAACCAGTCTGCCATAATATTGTCATTCAATCAAGCATAACATCTAAAGCTTCAGGGGTGGGAGGGGGGGGGTGGGGGGTTCAGTCATGTTTCCATTAGTTTACACCTGAGAATGCGATGCCTGGACGTTCCAAGAATGTTCAAAAAAATAAAGGGAACGCAATTAAGAAGGTTTGTAAGCTAACCTCTCCCTATTTGAATGAAAGTTGAAGAGACGAGATCACAGTCTGAACCACCATAAACACATCAGCCACACTGCTCAACTTGCTTCTATGAAGAAGAAGGAGAGGAGGAAGAAGAAATTATAGTTTAAAAAAAGAAAAAAAGAAAGTGCGATGCTGCTGAGATTTTTGGAGCCGTGGTTGTGATGTAATCAACCCACAGTTGCCACTGTTAGCCAATAACCACAGAATACCAAGGCAACGCTATCTGCAGTTCACAAACCCCTGGTCATCGCTGATGCTTCTTCCAACTCAAATAAGTTTTTATCACAATCCTCCCGCTGCTGCACATCAAACCCACCCACTTGCATATTGATTCATACAATTCTGGGATGGTGAAGAAACCCCAGCTTTAACTCTCACTCCATTCAGCAACACCATAAAAGGCTAAAAAAACGCACCGCTTGAGTCTTTGTTTAAAAGTCACATTTGGCCAAGAGCAGCCAGGGATTCGTAATATTGTGCTGCACAGTGAGCGTGTGTTTCCAGAGAGCAGGCCAGCTGTCAGAGTCACTGTTGACTTCATGGAAACAAATCCAGGCCTGCGCTGGCCATGGCATTTAAGAGGAAATAAGGACCGTGAGTCTTACTTTTTATTGTTAACTCTTGATCTTGATAACAAAAGTCATAGGAAAGAATGGAAGGATGTCCCAGCAGAATAAGTGTCCTATTATCATAATTTCAATTTCTTAAGTGAAAAAAATACAGCTATAACGTCGTAAAGTATCTTCATCTTTGTGTATGCTACTGTTTCCTTGGTGGATTTCAGTTTCCTGTCTGGAAAGAGGTTCTCCCAAGTTCTCAGTCCACGTAGTAATCCCTCCCCCACCCCCCCACCCCCTGCACCCATCCCCAGGGACGTCGCTTGTCTAGGTGACAAAAAAAGAGGGGGACTTCGTGGCCATAAAACTCCACGGCGAATTCGTAGGCTGAGATCAAAACGGGCGGAATTCACCTACTCACCGTTGTACGAGTCCGTGGGGCTCATCTCAATCAGACTATCCTGCCCACCGTTGCCCGTTATTCGGTGCATGGCGAGTCCCTCGTGTGTCTGAGCCTCGGTTAACGGTACGTGTCCTCAGCCAGACGCCCTCGGTCCCGTTTCTCTCCCTCCCGTCGGGACCGTCGTGCTTTCAGAGTGGCGCTCCCCCCCGAGAGACGCCTCGGCTGACGGAGCTTACTGGCAGGCTACCCTCCCTCACCCAAGGACCCGCCGCATCACCTCAGCCCCGAGCTGGGGGAGGGTTCGCGGGGAGGAGTGGCCTTCCGAGCCACCGAGCCAATGGTTGAAGCAGGCTGGGGGAAGCGGCCGGCTGCTGAACCGAAGTGCCTACATTTAAGGGCATGTGACACGACGCTAGCACAGTCAGTGCAGGCATTTAAGGGGAAAGTCTGAACACTCAGCGGCTGCTAGCAAGAAAGAAAAAAAAAACGCGAGGCTAACGCTAAGCGAACAGCCTGAAAACTTATGTTTGTTTTTGGAGTTGGATCAAGCTGGCTTGAACTAAATAAGTACATGCTGGCGAGAGAAACAAAGTGTTGAATAATTAACAAGGGGCACAGAAACAAACCTTGGGTGTTAAAAATGCGCTCCTGGCAAGGGTCCACACGACTTTTTGAGGACCGTCTGTCACTGTCATCATCTCGAGGACGCTACCTGAGCTTGTAGAGACGATGTCAGCCTATCAGAAATGGCCTTATTGCCGGTTGTGTCGCGAGAGCCTTTTCTGTTACTACTATTTAAACAAACTTCTTCTTTTTTTTTCTCTCTCTCCCCCATTTCACATTTCTACCCAAGTAAAGTACGCTGTGATATGCGAAAGAAAAAAAAAAGGCATCAAAATACCAAAAAAAGAAGAGAATCTCAACTTATTTTTCCGAAGAGAAGAAACTGTTAGCCACCACAATATCATTTCCGCGCATTAACACTAATGTAGTATTGTGAATTTGCAACCCAAAGGCTGTTATTCTACGTTTGGTTCAAGCATCCTAATATGTCCTTCTCTCCCCAGCTGTTCACACATATGTAGCCAATAATCGTTTCCTCAATAGTAGCAGGTCAGGAAAGGGTCCATCAGCAGTTTCCTTGCTCCTCCCTGCTCCTCCCACTGCCCTCTGCTCACTACTGGACTCCTCTGCCACATTCAAGTGGCTTCCAGAGATCTGAGCAGCTGTAATTACGTGACCCGCTGCTGCTGGGTGTGGCTGTGTGTAGAAACACAGCTGCTTATTAGAGAAGGAGGACCACTTTTCATTGAGTCGCAGTGATTCCTGGGTTCTGTTGGGTGTGCACTGTTGCCAAGTCTTCCAGGGGTAACGTAAGGGGAAGAGCACATTGGTGTTTGGCTAATAACAAGGCACATGGGGCCTCCCACTGACATGTTAGTTTTTCTTTCTGGACAGTCAAAGTGAAACGAGTACGAGAATAGAGCCACAGGTCTGTGGAAAGGCACGTAAAAACAGGGTTCGCAAAGATCAAATATAGGTCCGCCCTGTCTTTCTTTTTTTTTAATATATATATATATATATAGAGAGAGAGAGGTGAGTTTCTGTCTCTGGCAACATAATTTGAAGCAGGTTTTCTAAATACCTAAATATGTTCTATAACCACATGGTAAGATATCACTGTACACATTGTAAAAAGGTAACTTAAGTCGTGCTTACTGTTAATTTTTTATCTTAATGTTTAGGTGAGGATTAGGATTTAGCCTTACTTTTCTAACTTTCAGACTGTTAAAGCAGCAGTTTTAAAGTGTCTACAAAAAATGTTGTCACTTTTTGCAACTTACATCTAGTATCCTAACAGACTGACTTACTCAATACTTGGCAGGAGGTGTTAAGCCCATATTAACACCAACTTAGGGACTATCTTAAAATAATTTGTTTGACTGAACAACCAATGTGTAATAGGAGGTCATGGTTGTTTGTCATTAGATCTGTACTCTCATGTGTGACTTAAGCCGTGTGTGACGCTTGTAATAAGGGTGCTGTGTTGTCCAACAACGTATCAACAGGAGCCCAGATAGTGTGGCCTATAGGTGTCAAACTCTGGCCCGCAGGCAATATACAGCTGGCACGTCAATCAGGACAGGGCATTCATCGAAGGATATTATTATGACTTAATTGGTTTATTGTTGTTATTTTATTTTAAATGTTATTATTAGGCCGGGAAAAAAATTATGAATTTTTTCAAAATTGAAATTCAATTTTGCATGCGCGCAATAGTGAGTTATTTATTGTATGGTATCAAGCTTTGCTTGTTCCATATTCAATCTTGAAGCAAAACTTGTTTGGGTCCATATGAAATATTATTATTATTAATATTATTAATATTATTATTGTTGTTGTTGTATATAAAGGCTCAAAGTTATATCTGGAGGAAGATGTTTTCAATAAATATCAACGTTGGCCCGGGACTTAGTCCCAAATTTTAAATTTTGGCCCACTGTGTATTTGAGTTTGACACCCCTGCTCTGTATTTATTTATTTTTTAAAGAAAAGGAACGAAAATACAATATCACAGCTGATACAATAAAGAAAAGAGATCATTAATATTAACATGTTTGTGATGTGCATTCTTACCGTAAGCTGGAACTAAATTGTACATAAAAGGTATCAGTACAGTAGGGTCTATACTTTTTCACATAAAATCGCGTGTAGAGTTGCAGTGCAGTGATACTGCACTAAAAGGGCCTTTCTGAGTAAATATCCACATCGGCCGCTCAGTTTTATAATAAAATTCCATGCCTCTGACTACTGACGTGTTTGCGTTACCTTTAACTAAATGCCACAGTGATGAACAGCGTGTGGGAGGATTCGGTCACCGCGTGAGTCACTGCCTTAAAGTTGGCTTGCAAAGGCCGTTGTGTATGCTGCCACCTAGTGGCGCATGTGTGCTACTGCACACCCCCCGAGAAGGAGGAGGGGGAGGAGGTGGAGGAAAAGGAGGAGGCGTCCGTGATTGCACCTGCCAAGCCCCATCGAGGGAGCCAGCCAGCTCATGCGTGCTTGTGTGTCTATATGTGTGAATATTTTGTGTGTGTACGCGAGAGCTGTGCGTGTGTCTGCGCCCGCGTGACACGCAGCCGTCTGCTCTGTTCTGTCGGGTGAACTCCGTCGGGTGACTGAAATAAGAGCCAAGGTGCGCAACTGAGTCCAGCCGGGGACATGCCGCGGCGGCGGCGGCGGCGGCAACAGGTAGAGTCGCTTGTCACATTCCTCAGCCTGTAACGCAACAGCACGCGCGCCACTGTCCCCTTGGAGGAAGTGCGGAAGTTGCCACAGCCGAGGAGCCCGAATGGTTCATTTTTTTCCTGTAGCTGAGGCGTCTGACATGAGTGGTGACCGCGGACGGCTTTAATCCGGGAGATCGCATCTGCATTCATCATGCCCGGCGGCCACAGGAGGCAGGTAGGCGAAGACTATTTATGCTGTCGCCTGCTTTCAATGTGTGTGTGTGTGTGTGTGTGTGTGTGTGTGTGTGTGTGTGTGTGTGTATCAGGGTCATGCTGTGGTGTTATTGTAGCTCTATAGGCCCTGTTCCCCCTGTAATCACTGACAGTCCAGGCAGTTGTGTCGGATTAGAATAACCCCCTATAGACTCTGATAGCAAGGAGCGTTCAAAGTCTGTTTGAATTCAAAAGCAATCAATGGAGGCGTCTCATACCCGCCACTTTGAGGTCAGAAGTTGAAGATTGACTTGTTTGTCAAAGTAGACAGGTACAAGTTTAGATAGTGATGCGGTGATGGTGGAGATAAAGACAAACACACAGTTATCACACAGATGTTTCCTTGTTTGAGGGAAAAAAAAAAAAAAAAAATCCCTCCCCATCAACATATTGCCAAGACAAGTGCACTCTTATTCGAAGTAAAGGCGTGTTATTGTCAACGACTCCGAACAAAAGCAAATGAATGTGTGGAGACAGAAGAAGAAGAAGAAGAAGAAGAAGAAGAATATGATGGTCGTGTGAAACAAGGTTACAGGTTGGGCTGAATCCAAGATCACTGCCGGAACTGTTCTTGATTTCGAAGAGAGTACAATAGAGAAGGAAACGGGTGATCCAAGACCTGCACCGCTGTTGGGGAGGTGGAGCCAGTCTTATACCAAGAGGGCATTTGGCCGTTAACTGCAATGCAACCCTGCCGATGAGCCTGCTGGTGGTAACAGTATCATAAATGATGAATGCTACTGCGCCTGCTGTTTAGTTGTAGCCAAATGCAGGAGAAAAAGTGTCAGTGTGGGGATATTGATGCGGTTAAAAAATATATACCAAAGGCCAAATATCTCAAGGTCATAGACATGGAACGTTTTCATTGGCTCACCTCATCTAACCCTAACCCCACGCAAGGGAGAGGATACAGGCAAAATGGAACTGATATTTTTAGTCTGCCCAAATGACTCTTGGCCTCCTAAAATGGAAATTAAACCAAGCAGAAGGAGCTTTTGATTTTTTTTGAATGGATATGATTTGAAGATATAAAATGGATCCTGAAAGATTGTCCCCCCCACCCCCACCCCACAACCACCACCACCACCACCACCACCACCCCCGCTCAATTCCCCAGAAATGAGAAAAGCCCATCCTTCAGCAATTTTCTTTCCTCTGCCTTTCATGAAGTGCGGGGCTGGGACACATCCTGGAAACCACCCCCTTTGTGACATCACAAAGGGCACAGAAACCACTTAGTGCAGCTTGGTGCCACTCCACCCTTGGAAAACCACCTTGTTCTTGTCTCTTGTGGACAGTCCAACAAAGTTTTGGCAGAAAGTAGCGTTTCCTCAGGATGCTGCAAACAGAGGGCTAAATATGGTGGTATTTGGGGTTTATTTTTAGATGGAGACCTGAAAGAAAACTATAGGGACTTTCACACTTTCTGTTAAGCCTCTGGAGTCAAGGCTGAACGTCAACACTCCAGTTTCACTCGTCCTCATGTTGTTTTTCCCTCGGTGGCGTTTTTGTCCAAAGGAAAACGTCAAACGTTGTGTCACCGTCCGACAGCCCGTTGACTTCCTCCAGCGCCGTCACAACGTTTTATATTTAGCAGCGCTGCACCTTACAGTGTAAACTATGCGTGGACGGCGTGAAACAGGGTTGATGGGTATCTGCCTCAGTGAGGTCGGCTCGGATTAAGTTTCTTCAACCCGCTGCCCTCCGCCGTGAGTCAGGATCGCCACACATTCCTCCCGGCACGTTGGCATTTGCTGACACACCCCCGAGTCATAGTTGGACAGGATTCCTGCGCAGATGACGCCGTTTCTGTGGACCGACGATGCCAAATTGTTTGCTCCGTTAGCTTGCCGCGATTTCAGTCGATGACTTTGACTCTAACCGCCGTCATTTGGTCCCACAGCCCAGCATTGAGCTGCTGGAGTTGATCGGGGTGGTGAAGGAGAACGGCAACGAGTCGACGGGGCCTCCTCCAGTGGTGAGAATCTCTTTTCCTTGCCACTTTCTCAATGTGCCGTTCACACACGCGTGCAGGCATCCAGCTCGCGGCACAGATTAAAATGGATCCATCCGTTCAGTTGCGCTGCGTTTCTCTCACAGTACACTTCCTACTTGTACGACTACGTCCTGGTTGCCAAAACGATTGAAAACCAGGAGCGAGAGGCCTTCAAGAAGCAAATTGAATACATTGAGGAGCTGAAAAAGAAGAATATTAAAGTCACGGTAGGTGCGAACAAAGGTTCGGCGATGACTTTTGTGTTTTTTTCTAAAGGTCCCGATTGTTCATCCCTCATCCTTGTCTCCTCACCGTCAGAAAATCATCGACGATGACCTGGTCTTCTACGGGATCCAGGCGCCCAAAGAAACCTTCGAGAGATACAAGTATCTGCTCAAAGTGTCCGACGCCTGTAACTGGAGCTCGCATCAGAACACGGTGCCACTCAGCACCAGGTGAGACACTGAGGATGCTGCCGCTCGCCCTGCACTCCGACATAAAACCCCACACATGATTAGAATACAGGTATCTATTTTCACGGCCGCTCTGTCACTTCGCCTGTGAGGGTGAAAGACGGTGAAACACTCTCCCGGCAGAGCCTCACGAGAGCCGAAAATAGCTCCTTCCGATCACGTCTGCCAATTCAATATTTGCGTGCTTTTCACTTAGCGTGACATGAGAATAAAGGTGTTGGTGACGTAGACGAGAAATAGTTGCGGGTGCACGTGTCAGAAGAAGCTGTTCTTGCTCTCCTTGATCAACTAGTTGCTCAGAGCGCTCTAGGCAAGGATTGTGATTTATTCGGAGGATGCTCTTGGAGGACTTCCAGAGTTACTGAAGGAATCTGTTGTTACTTACCGACACATGTTAGGCCTCGTTTTTATCCAGGGATGAGAGCTTCAGATGCATCAATCCAACACTGAAACCTTTTATTCCCAGCAGGTTGCTACTGATATCAGTCTGCCTTGTTAACACCGAGTTTGAAATGGTGCCTTCAGGTGGCAGATTTAAAGCAAAATTTAATTGATAGAATTACTGGGCAATTACTTTGCTGTTAGTGTGCTATAAATCTGGTTCATCTGCACCTCTACCAATAATTAAGGACATTCTAGTCATGAAGTTTAAGTTGTTTTTGATATGTTTTCCCTCTATAAATGCAGACTGATTGTCCTGAAAATGCCTTAATTGTGTTTGTCCTACATTCAGGATAAGGATCGTCCACTTCATCCTGACTCACACTTATATTCACACTGGAGGTGAAGCCCTTTGCACTCTTCTCTTCAATCCAGACACTCCATCCAGATCTGTAATCTTCCTCTTCTTCACCTTCTTCTCTGCAGAGAATTTGCGGGACCTGTTGAAGATAAACGTCTTTGAGTCAAAGTTCTGCTTGCACGAGGTGAACGCCTTTCTGAACCTGGACTGTAAAGGCGCTGTTCTGTTAAGGCGCTGTTGTGTTGTGCTGTGTTGTTGTTTTTTTAAACAGACGCCTGAATAAAGTGTGAAAGCAGGGTTCCCACATCCTCATGCCTCAGATAGCTGATACTATTATCAGGCCTGCGGATCTCTTCTATCTCCTGTGTTCTGCCTTTATTGAGGGCTACCAAAATGCTCAGTGAAACTTGGCGTCGGCCTCACGGCAACACAATAGGTCGCTGTCAGAGGAGTTTTGATTGTTTTTTTGTTTTCTGTTTTCTCTTCTCGCTACTGGGACCCAAACGTGAGTCATATTAATGCAGTGAGTCATTCAGCACCGGGAGTAAGTGGGCATGTGTGTGAACATACGCCAACACTGCGTGCGCAGTGCACACACAGTGGACTCCATGCATGTTCTGTTTCTGAAAGCAGCGAGATTATTGCCCCCAAACTCCACAAATGTATAAATTGCAAAGTGAATATTTTCTTCTTCTTTTTTTAATTTCACATTATGACCAGGCAGCAGTGAAATAATGTTCAAGTGAGGCCGCTTTAATGTCCGACACGTCATCAGCATTTGAAATCTGTGTTTGTACCCGGAAAAAGAATAAATAAAAGCAAAAACAACAACCAAAAAGAACACACAATAAGCCACTAAAAGTAGCAGACGAATTAAGTACACATATTTTCATTAAAGCACATTTATTTCTACTTGCTTTCACCAGCAATATTTCACATTTGATATTTTTTCTTTTTTCATTTTTTTTCTTTTTTCTTTTTTTCTTCTTTTCTTCTTTTCTTTTTCGGCCCTATTTTTTTCATATTTGATATTTTCGGCAGAATGTAAACCTTGTAGCCTGATTGGCTCAGACTCAGTCATGCATGTTTTGACGAATGTTTGCTTTTTTCATGTCGCGCTTCTGCTTTCAGAAAAAGAAACAGAAAGAGCTGAAGGAGAGCTGGGCACGATGGACGGCCTGTCTCCAAGGGCAACCCATAACGGCTGTCAGGTTGACACTGCTGCGCCGCAGCCCTTTTATCACTCCGCTCTTTACACTACGCAATTATCCCGCCGCGATTGTGCTCCAAGTCATTTCGCTGTGAAGTAGCTTTCTAGTATTAACCCGGCAACAGCAGTCAGGCCACGCCGGCTGTCGGGGCCATTGTTCCAAGTGCTGGTTTCATGGCAATTCGACTTTTAGAGAGTGTTTCCCTTTGCATTCACAATGCAAACACGTGTGTACAATGCAAGCACGTATGTACGCGTAAGCGTCGCGTCCATTGTGAGGAATGACGCTTTTCATCACAGCATCAGCTGGCAGAGAATCTGTGTTGACTGTTATGCCAATACTACTGAAAATCCCAGCGATGCAGTAAAAATAATGGTGCTGCACCATAAGGGACCAGTTGTTTATATTTAGAGCTATATAGCAGCCTGAAACCATTTGCTGTCCCCAAAAGCTGTGCAGCTGTCCAGAAAACAGTGTGATAGTGCTGCATTTGTGATGTCACAAAGGGCAGCGATGCCTCAGCCATAGTAAAAATACACCTAGCCGGGGTTTTTCCTAAAGAATCCGTTGTATAAGGAAGCCAAACCCCAGCATTTTGGCTGGAGGTTGTAAACAGAGGGCTAAATGTAACACCGCCCATGTAGTAGAAGTAGTCCTTTAGATTACAATACACAGCGGCCCGTATCCAGAAAGCCTTTGTCAACCTGGAAATGAAAAAAAAAAAAAGTTGTCTTTATCTATTATTTCCCTGAAGTGCGAACACAGCAGCAAAAAGTGATGAATTTCGCCCTCTTCCTTTTTTTGCGTGCACCTGCGTGCTGGCATTCCAGGAACTATTTTGGGGAGAAGGTGGCCTTGTACTACCTGTGGCTGGGCTGGTACACGTTCCTGCTCATCCCGCCCGCCATCATCGGGGTCATAGTCTTCCTTTATGGCCTCGCCTTCTTTAACAGCTCGCCTCTCATGTAGGTTCACCGACACACACACACACACACACACACACTCAGAAGCTGTCATAAACGCAGGGTTTTTTTCTTGCTGTAGAAAGGAGGTCTGTGAAGCCAACATCACCATGTGTCCGCTCTGCGACCGGAAGTGCAAAGTGTGGCAGCTCTCCGACACCTGCACGTACACCAAGGTACACCAGCGTGTCGGCAGCCCAATGTTTGCTTTATGTTGTTCCGTTTTTGTTTTTTTTTACACCTTACACTCCAGTTGGAAAAAGAGCCCATAGGAAGAATTTCAAAAAAATGTGATGCCAAACGTGGAAGGTGATTGGTCGAACCTTCTGTCCATCACATTCAAGTGGCCCAATCGGATTTGTCACCATTTTATTTTCTTTGTTTTTCTCACTGCAACAAACACCAAGCATAAGAAGAAATGGTGCACCAGGGTGTGTCACTCAACTCTTGAACCTGAAGCCTGTTAGCAGTCGAGAGAATCCATGTTTCCCACAAAGAAAATTCTTCTTTTTTCTCTTAATGTGAAATTCCATCCTGTTCAAACTGCTGCTGTCGGTGTGTTAGCGAGCTGCAAAAAGATTTTTTTCTTTTCTTCTGGCGTTGTCAATATTCATAAGCTCAGTTGTCGTGGGATCTATCCACTGCAATTTCAAGGCTGATTGGAAAAGCTTTTTTATTGGATGGGTGAGATTCCAACATTTTAAATGTGAGCAACTCGTTAGCCACGGGGCTGTGTTTGTGTTTACCGCTGTGTGTGTTTTCTCCACCCAAAGGTGAGCCTGCTGTTTGATAATGACGGCACAGTGGTGTTTGCGATGGTTATGGCAGTATGGGGTGAGTTTTGTGTGTCTGTGACTGCCGCTGTTCCCACCACATTCTCTGCAGATTTGCATCCAAAGCTTTTGAAGCCAATTTGACAGGCAGGATTTTTACAAACACAAATTGAAATAAATAAATAAAATAAATAAATCTGGCTGCACGGCTCTCCTCCAGCACTGTTGTCCTCTCGTCCAAATGTTTTTTGGCTGCTCAACTGGCACCTCGCACAAGCGAAATCTCTTCTGCCTGGGATATATTTTTGTTTTTGTATTCGAGTGCCTGCTTGATGTTTTTCCTGAGACGTGCACTGCCAAGGAGATGCCACATCACGGAGAGAAAAACCTACTTGTCCTTATTACCCTCGTCTTAATCAGCCCCGGCCATCTGGCTATGGGGGTGGTCAGCCGCTCGTCCACATGAGAACATTAAAGGTGTAACTTTTAAGATGTGATCATGAATCCCGCTGGGAACATTTAACAAATAAAGGGACAAACAGTGTTGATATAATATCAATAACCTTTTTTTTTTTTTTTTTTTTTTTTTTTAAATACAAAAAACATTTATTTGCTGTTTTTTTTTTCACTCATTCCACTTTATATAGATGGCGTGTCCTGAGAGTCTGCCCTGGATAAATCAGCCCTTTGTGATGTCACAAATCGGCCCTCTGCCTTTTTTTGTTCATTTCTAAACAAAATGTGAATGGTGTCACAAGGCAACAGTTTCAGCAGGGAGCTAAACCCAGCGTTTATCTGGGTGCTGTAAACAGCACCCAGATAAACCCAGATGTAACATTCTGTTGTCGGTAGCCTTGGGGGTTTCTTTCTTCTCTTCTGTCATCTCTTCTCGTTTTCCAAGAAGAGATGTTGAGAGAGTGCGATCTTTAGGAGTCACTTCTGCAGTCTTGGCAGAACAATACGAGTATTGCATAACTAATTACGAGGAAGTGTGTGAAGGAGGGTTTAGCCAGAGGAAGAGAATGACCGTGACGAGGCTTCACAAGCAGCAGGTCAACAATGTGGGAGATTATGTGTGAGACAAGTCAGCTGATTACTTGAAATCCGAAAAGGGGAAAGAAAATCAGTTGATTATTGCGTCTGAAGCAGAGTGTGTAATGCTCACTGAAGAAGTGATCTTCACTCTAGTTTTAGCGCTGCAAAGAGCTCTTAAGATAATCTTCTCTTTGTGTTTTCATGCAATAAACTTCACCGAAACCACACTATAGGGTGTCCCAAAAACATGTATACACACGTTAAATAACACACATTGTGAAACATTCCCCTTGGCATTTGCGTGCATTCACCTTCAGTGGCTGCTCTCAATTTAGCAACTGTTGTGCAGGTCTCGTAGCGTTGACTTTGTGTTTTAGTTATCCCCTTAAAAAAAAAATGTCTAGTGGTGTGAGATGTGGTGAACGCGTAGGGTATTCACCGAAAACCCTTCATCCAGTCAACCTGTTCGGCAGGATGTCATCCTCTAACATCGCGCACATGCCCTTTTATTTGTTACTGTAAGACTCATTTGTGTGCCAGTATTTAGAAAGCTATAAAAAATTATTTTAATCTACAAAATTGATTTGAAACAACTTCACGTCTTCACAGCCACGCTGTTCCTGGAGTTCTGGAAGAGGCACAGGGCTTCTTACGTGTGCGAGTGGAAAGTGTCGGACTGGTGCGAGGAGGAGGTAAACACACCCTCGCCACCTCCTCTTATTCTAAATCTCCCCTGTGCTCCATTGGCTCTCTGGTGATACCGGTTCACTGATCACTGGCCGACTCCACCGGTGCGTCTGTCTTTTTTTTTTTATCACCACGTGCACCTGTAGGAGGAACTGATCCTGGAGATTGTGAACGATGCCAACTGCCAGCCGAAGACATACAAGCACTCCTACCTGCGCAGCACCCTGGTTCTCATCTGTGTCACGGTCATGGTGGGTGCTATTTTCATCACACGTTTTTTAAATATGAGATTCAAAGAGCCCGAAGAGCTTTCCGTGAATTTCCATTTCCTTTTTGTAATTGTCAAAAATAAAATGCGTCGCTGTGGTTTTCCCCCCTGGCAGATACTGGTGATCATCGGCCTGACTCACGCCCTGGTGATTTTCAGGGTGATTGCAGCCGTGCTCCTCGCTAACGGATCATGGGAGTTTCTGAGCAACCACTCCAACACCGGCGCGATGATGCTGGGGGCCGTGGCCCACTACCTCATCATCACTGTCATGACTCGGGTAGGCCACCCCAGGGCCTCACCTTTGCTCAAGTCTGCTATCGGGAGCCAGTAAACATCCTCTGTGGCGCTGACGCTATCCTTGCTGTGTTTCCAGGTCAACAGGATCGTTGCCATGAAGCTCTGCGAGATCGGTACGTTGTGCCGGATCTGCTGGGAACATCTTGACGCCCTGATAACGTCCCATTGATGGACTCGCATTTCCTTTCTGAACTGCTAATTGGAAAATCATTATTATTATTATTATTATTATTATTATTATTATTATTATTGATTTTAAAACAAGCAAGCAGATCCATGCGGAGGGTCGGAGGCAGGTCAGATGAGTGATAAGACAGGATTGGGTTCTTCAGTTTAATAAAAGTGCTCTTGAATTGAAGAATTCAAAGAAGAAGAGCTTGCACTGGGCACTTACTTACCAACAATGGAACTTACGGTTGTAGTGAGAGAGAGAAGAGGATGCATAGGTTCCTGAAGGGAACTGCCTGAACAAGAATAGACAGACACTGAATAATATTCTTTTGAATAGGGAACAAAATCTGTGAAAGTTGTGCAAGCAGAAGATGTGAAGAAACAAAAGGTCTGAAGTTAGTATATATTAGTTTTAAAGAGGTTCTGCTGGCTCAGGAACAAACAGGAAACGTTCATTTTTGCTTTGAACCTCAGTTTGGACGTGGAAAATGTTAAAACAGAGAACTAGACATGATATAATCGCTTCTCAAATGAAACGCAAACAACTGGAACAGATTTTGCCTCCTTAAAAAACGTCACACATGAAGCAAGTTATTTCTCCTCCAGGACTGATGTTGAGGACTCTAGTTTCAGGGTCTTTGAAAAGAAAAAAAATCTTTAGGGTGTAAAGAGGAAACTTATCTTATTAAAGGGCAACGTAGTACTTTACACTGCTCGCAAGGCGACAGGCGACTGGAGGTCACAC
This sequence comes from Nelusetta ayraudi, assembly GCF_046127955.1. NCBI lineage: Eukaryota > Metazoa > Chordata > Actinopteri > Tetraodontiformes > Monacanthidae > Nelusetta > Nelusetta ayraudi. The sequence continues at coordinate 1,359,946 of NW_027466070.1, read as the reverse complement.
GATAATCAGAAGGTTCATCTGGTTTAATGGTCACACACCAAAACCAGTTCCCACTCCCTAGTCTTCTGTCAGGATCCTCAGCAGTTCCTCATGATTACACTGTGGTTCCTTATAATGTATCCCGTTTGTATTTCAGTGCGTGAGTTACTGCCACCTGCTGGCAACTGCATGAAGCGCTGACGAGATCTCTCCTCTCCACCAGAGAAAACGAGATCTTTTGCGGCCACGGAGAAGAGCTTCACCGTCAAGATGTTCACCTTCCAGTTCTTCACCTACTTCTCCTCCCTCTTTTACGTCGCCTTCTTCCTCGGCAGGTAGGAAACTGGAGCAACATGCGGACTGACACCAGTTAGGCTTGATGTGCAAGACAAATGACAAGGATTCTCAAACCAAGTCAGTTTGGCCTTATTTGGCCAACCTTTCTAAAAAGGAATTGCTAGACTGCGTAGACAGCACTGCTGTATTCAAGACCCGGCGAGGGGGGAGATTTTCAGCTCGTTGTTGTCGCTCAGCCTTGTGTTTTAATGCTCGACAGGATAAACGGCCATCCTGGAGGCTATGTCCGTATTGCCGGGAAGTGGAGGCTGGAGGAGGTGCGTCACACACAGTCAATTCCACTACGATGTTTGCGTGTTTTGAATGTATTGCGTTTTGGACTCAAACATATCTCCCCATCACCCTTTGCAGTGCCATCCTAGCGGCTGCCTCACCGACCTCTTCATCCAAATGGCCATCATAATGGTGCTCAAGCAAACCATCAGCAACGTCTTTGAGTTCACGGGCCCGTAAGTAAGAGAAGGAAAAGCTGCGCGGTTTTTCGACAGGTGCGCCTTCCGTTCGAGTGATGCCGGAGCTTTCCTTCTCTCCTTCTGTCTGCGCCTGCACCGCTTTGCGTCAGCTGGCTGAAGAGGTGGCTGAAGCGAGGGCGGACCAAGAAGCTCCAGCGAAAGTGCGCCCACTGCTACCTGAAGGACGAGTCGGAGGCCAAGTACGGCGCCGAGCTGTGCGACAACTGCAAGCTCCGCAACTGGCTCAGCAACTACCGGTTGAACGACGTGGACTCCTTCAGCCTGTTCCACGAGTTTCTGGAGATGGGTAAGTCATCAACCCCCCCTCCCCCCAGGCAATTTGGGCCATGTGACTAAAAGTTGGTTTTGACTTCCGCCTCCATACATGTGTATAAAATCTGGCTTGATTTATGATTTTTATATTGGTAAAAGCTCAACATACTGCCCATTAATACATTAATAAAAGTGTATACTCGCATATGATACTGGGTTTCCTTAATAATTGTACACACTGGACCCTTAATTTGTCATGTCATCATAAAAAATAAATAGTAAAAATACATTTTGTAATTTTTGTGAAAAAAAGGAAATATATCTATGTTTGCATATATACATATATATATATATATGTATATATATATATATATATATATATATATATACATACATATATATATATATGTATACATATATGTATATATATGTATATATATATATATATATATATATATATATATATGTACATATATATATATATATGTACATATATATATATACATATATTATATATGTATATATACACACACATACATACATACATATATACACACACACACACACACACACACACACAGATTGGTCGGTAGAAATAAAATAGGAAGAAGCTGCTAACTTATGTTAGCTGCTGTTAGCATTAACAGCTTATAGCAGTTTGACAGTGAAAAGATGACAGGGCATAATTTCACCACTCATCAACCAAATGCACACTTCACAGCAGTGCACAACTTCTCCATGTGAACACAGACACACCCACGCAGTCCAAAAAAAAAAAAAATCAATGTCCTCTTTCCTTGCGCTCTGTCCTCAGTGATCCAGTTCAGCTTCACCACCATCTTCGTGGCGGCGTTCCCTCTCGCGCCACTCTTGGCGCTCATCAACAACATCATCGAGATCCGACTGGATGCCATTAAAATGGTCACCTTGGAGCGCCGGCTCGTTCCAAAGAAAACCAACGACATTGGTGAGTGTCCTGATCCAGAAGGAGGTTTGTTTGAACCTGGGTTTTTTCACTGTCACCTTATGGTACCATGATAAGTATCCCGTTTTAACTACATACATTTTTTCGGTTAATTTCTGAAAAACGCTGTTAGAAGTTAAAATCAACAGAAGAATATACTGATGTACGGAGGTTTTCTTGTGCCCTGCGACTCTGAATAAGACTCTGACTCTTCTCCTCAGGTGTGTGGATTGACGTGCTGGAGGCCATCGGGGTGTTGGCCGTCATTGCCAACGGGCTGGTCATCGGCGTGTCCTCGGATTTCATCCCTCGCCTGGTCTACCGCTACCAGTACGGTCCGTGTGCTAACGGCACAGCTGGAGATATAGAGTGAGGATGAACAGTGTGAAAAAAAGAGAGATTTTTTGTGTCATGTTGTCTGTGACACATTGCTTCAATTAAAAAAAATAAATAATAAAAATTCCTTTGAAGTTGCATGGTGGGCTACATAAACAACACTCTGTCCATCGCCCGGCTCGGTGACAAGAACATCCACAACGACTTCTCCACAGAACAGATGATCACACCGAATGGCTTGAATGTCACTTCCTGCAGGTTTGTGCTATTTCACTCTATATCACTCTGCAATTTTATTTACTCGTCTTGAGCTATTATGTTAATGGGCTGGAGAGAAAATGAACATTTTTCTGAATTATTCCAGTTCAACTCTGTAAGATCTGTGAAACCTTCTCAACCTGCCACGCAGAGCGGTAGCCACAGTCATCAGCTCCACGTTTGTGGCTCAAGGACAACTTCTATGAAGTGTGTCACCCTTTGTTGGTTTCCCCTCGCAGCTACAAAGACTACAGGAACAGTGAGGACTACAGTTTGACCCACCAGTTCTGGCTCATTTCGGCGATGCGGTTTGCTTTTGTCATCCTATTTGAGGTGAGCAGCTGCATCATTCACAATAAACTGCTAAGACACCTAAAAGCACCTGATATCTTTGCTCCTGGTTTCTATCATGGGAAAGCTAATGGAACACGTTTCAGTTCTTGCGCTAATTCTCCTTTTTGTCTGCTTGCAGCATGTTGTCGTCATATGCAAGTTCGTCGCAGCCTGGTTCGTGCCAAGCGCCCCCATGCAGGTCAAGAACGACAGACTCTTTGATAAACTGAAACGACTCAAAGAGGAACTCAAGTGAGTGTGAACACAATATGTTGGTCTTTTTTTCATTATTTGCACTCATTTTCACATTCATAGGTCCCACAGTATCTCAAACTCACTTCACTGATATACCGAGAGTCTCCATCCTGTCACTGAAGTTGTACTTTCTGGCTTCTTACATACTCTCTGCTTTCTAGTGAAGCTCTCAGTTCTGGAAATCAGCCCTTTGTGATGTCACAAAGGAGACTGGTACCTCCAGCACGGTCAATAGTAGCACCTGCAGCCAGGCGTTGCTCTGCCCTCTGAAATTTACGTGTTGTTTTACCCTTTCAAAATGCGTGGAAGGTCCAACAGAGCATCACTCCTGGCAGCAGGAGGTTTCAGGTCAATGTTGTACCACTTTACATGCATTGCCCCCGTTCATAAAATAGATGAATATGCTGTTTACTAGCATCTATGGGTGTTTTTTGTTTTGTTTTGTTTTGTTTTTGCTAGACAGAATTCTATTTTAGGTGACTCTTCTTTGTGTTATATGAAACTTTTTATTTACCTTTGGTTGCTGCTAACCAAATATTATTGTTGTTGTTTTTTTGTTTGTTTTGTTTTTTTTTTACTTTTACAGTTCATTTGAGATGTCATAGTGCAGGTTCTGGATGCCATTCCCTTGCTGAAGACATAAACCCAGTGCTGCCTTGTGTTCTGTAAGTGTTCGGAATATCACAGTGGTGAGCTTCGAAGCTGTTCATCATCTTAAATACTGGTTATCTGGAATGTCATCTTATGAAATGGACTGGGGAGACAGACCTTTTTGTCTGGGACAGGACGGGTGTACGGTAACTAATTTTACTGAACATGTCTTTTATATTATTATTATTATTATTATTATTATTACTATATTTTAAAGAATGTACTGACAGCTAAATGTTGGATCTCTGTATTTGTGAGACGTATGTGACTGTTTTTATGGAAGGTTTGAAAATAATTTAAGCTGCTACTGCATAAAAAAAAAAGCGCCAACTGATTCCGTATTATTGCAATGCCTTATTTGTGTTTTGAAAAGATGAAGAAAAAAACCTTGCTGCAATGAATGTGATTCCTGCTGCCGTATTGATTGTGACACTTTGAAATCAGAACCATGTTTTGCCTTTTAATATTTTATTATGACGAAGAGGATGTTTTTTTTTTTGCCTCGCGTAATATGTTTTTAACTTAATTGTATACAAATAAAATGCTGAGATGACAACACTTTGCAGTTGTATTTCATTTGCAGCTTAAGCTGCGGCGCCTTGATTTTCTTTTTCTATTCGTTAACTGATGATGAATGTGTATGATGAGGTTGTAAATAGTTTCTTGTTTTTTAAATAATAAAATAATAAAATCACATCATTGCAAAACATATTCAGATCAATAATTTAGCGATTTAACTGTAATAAAGTCTTTGTTTATTTTCTTAATGGACTTTTGTAACTGTAAGAAAAGCATTTTGTATGATATATATGCTAAAACTACACAGTGTGGAAGGTACAAGTGTGCTTGTATTGTTATTCCAGACGTGAAAGGGGGGGGGGGGGGGTATGGGAACATGAGGTACTAAAGATAAAAAAGACAAATACGTGTGAATGCATGAAAGGAAACTGCAGAATTAATGCATTAATTCACACCCTTATTGATCCAGGATTCTGGCGTATCACTGAAACACGCCAAAAATGCACGCCATTGCCCTGCCTTCTACAGTTCCCCAGTTTCGGCAGGTGGATCCCGGCCGGCGTGTCATGTGACCTGCGGGAGCCAATGGCCGACAGAGTTTTAGGTCCCTCCAGGTGCAGCAGTTCAACAAACCTCGGAAGTCGCGTCTGCGCCGTGAGTCGTGCGGACGTCACGCTACCCTCACCCAGCCGGACCAAGCCGGGCCGGAGCGGGACGCCGGGGAGAGTTATGTGAGTTCACCGCAAACTCTTGAAAGAAATAGACCAGAGTCATTCCCAGCCAACCAGGAAGGAGGAGGAGCGCGCACTTGGCTCGGCATGGCTGCGGCTGTGATCGCCTTGCTGGTCTGCACTCTTCAGTGGAGGACACTCGCCTGGGCAGGTAGGAGTCTGTGCCATGTTAATGATTTATTCCACTGTTGTTGTTGTTGTTGTTGTTGTTGTCGTTGTTGTCGTTTTCTATTAGAATTCACAAGTTTTAAGCGTAGCGACGATTAAATTCTTCGCGGGAAATCCCGGAAGTTTTGTGTTGTCCTCTGTGTTCCGGTCAGACGCGTTGATGCTGCTGCTGTGCGGGCGGGTCAACACACATGTGGCGGCGGTGCAGCGATCACTGTGTCACATGCTGTTGCCAGGCAATGCGAACACCCAGGAAGGACTTTGCACCCGATATGTCATGTCATCTGTAAAGCTTTGTAGAGGAAAAAATAAAAAAATAAAAAATAAAAAAAAGGGGGGGGGGGGGGGGAGTACGAGAGAAACGGCGAAGGAAGTTTTACTGTTTTCGTGCTTAATTATTAGTTTTGGTTGTGTTTGCATTTATGCGCATGACTGAACTTCCCCGTACGGCGGTTTTACTTTCATGAGGCCAGATGTCAGTGTTTGGCTTGGCTGTGATTGACTGATCTCGGATCTGTTTCTTCAACACGGAGGAGCCGCGGCGGTACACAAGACTCCACTGACACACAACAGCCTGGTTTCCAGAGTCAAGTCAACAAGTTCACCTTCACGCGGACACACACACACACACACACACACACACACACACACACACACACACACACACACACACACACACACACAGATTCTTGTATGTTATTGTATGTATTATCATCCACAGTCAGTATCCAGCATAAAAAGTGTTTTCAGTTTGTCTTTAGTATGACGGACCTCAAATATAACAGTGAGAATGCAAAGAGGAGACAGAGGAAGTGAGTGTGAGCCTAGCTGTTAGCATAGCATACAGTACACACTGGGGCAAAGCAACACTAAAAACTAAAAAAAAAAAAATATCCCTGTGTTGATTTTGCATTTGTTTTTTGTTTTGAATGCAAAAACATCATCAAATTGAGATGAAACTGCCACGACTGTAGTGCACTTCCTGTTTTCCTTTCCTACCCTTCTGCTGTGGCCTTGAAGGGCGGCTTGCGGCAATTAAGTCCTGCTTTTGTTGCGAGTGAAAGGCGGCTGATGAAGAGTGCTGATGCTGTGCTGAGAAGGACTGAAAACCTTTCAGATGATAATGTGGAGACAGGGAGAGAGCTCTTGGTTGTGTTGATAGATTGGCCAAAATGGTCACATAATAATAATAATAATAATAATAATAATAATAATAATAATAATAATAATAATAAGAAGAAGAAGAAGAAGAAGACATAAAATGAATTTCAGTTGCAGTACTACTAGTACAGGTGTTGTTGCTACTTATTTCTATCATTAGAATTCCATTTTTGATAAATACTGCTGCTACTTCAGCTTCCCCACTGACGTCCTCAGTAGCTGCTGAAGGGTTAAGGGCAGGTTATGATTGCCTCAGAGAAACCAGGTGATGGAGGCCAAGGGGACACCTGCTGGACGGCCTCTGGTTTCAGCGCGGCCTCCTGAACTGAACCGAACCAACTCGTCACGTCAAAGCATCACTTGTTCGCAGCTCGCACGCATTGACAGGAGTCTGTCTTTGACACACAGAGTCCCGGTGCTCCGGAGCGCCGCTGTTTGAGCCCGACGGAGATGTGCGGAGGCTGTGGAGGGACGTGGGCTCCAACGTCACCTTGAACTGCACCGCTCGTCTCCCCTGGGATCAGAAGGAGAAGCCGTGCGACACCACGCTGCGGTGGATGAAAGACGGCCAGCCGCTCGACAACCACACGCACCTGTCGCTCAGCTCCTCAAGGTGACGTCTGTGATGGCTCCGCAGCGACGAGAGCAAGTTGAGATTTATATATTTGTTTGTTTTTTCTGTCGGTGATAGGACTCCAGCCGGCGATCAGCTGTGGGTGAGCAGCGTCCTGGTGATCAGCCTGAAGGAGCTGCAGGATTTTGGGATATACAGCTGCACAGTCAGGAACGCTTCGGCTGACTTCTGCATACACACTTCAGGTGGGTCACCCCAGTTTTGTTTTTTTGTTTTTTTTTCGCTGGTATGTGTCCTGATGACCAGAGTTGACCCCGCCCTCAGTCCTGTGTTGTCACTCAAAATAAAGAAACTGTTGGCGTCACAGTTTCTACCACTTAATCCACAAAGCAAACGGTGGAACCTGTCAAGTCGAGTTGGTTTGTCTCTTGATTCTCAGTCTTAACACTTGAATTTGAGATATTTTCACAGTTTTACAAATGTTATAGTATGAGTACTTCATTTTTTATTCACTTGATGTATTTAGATATTTATGGGTCCCAAACACACATACTTTATACACCTAGTATGTTAATTTAGCCATTTGAACTTGTCTGTTCAATACAGCGGTAGGCAACCTGCGGCTCTTCTGCACCTCTGCAGTGGCTCCTTTAGCGTTGGGAAATAATGGAATGGAAATACAGTTTTTTATGGCCCCGTTTTGACAGGAAAAGCATTTGGAAAAAAAATATATTGATTTTACGAAGCCGTCTCCAAAAATATCCGCATGTACACGGAAACGCTGGAAAGTCCTTTTTTTTTTTTTTTTTTTTTGCTTCCCGGCGAAGACGGCATTGAACGCACGCAAAAAGGCGTTGTTGAACTTCTGCTTCGAGTTACTTACTTACTATCTGCGCCATCTTTGTGTCGTATCCACAAAGGTTTTTGCGCTAATGATATGCAGGCGCAAAAAAACGACCAGAAATGCGGCACCCGATGAGTCACAAGCACCGGTAACTCTGTCACATTTTGCAACCTAGAGCGTCAGATATCGTAACATTGGTGCAAACGTTAATCACCGGCGTTTAATTTCCAACGGAATACTTGTTTGTTTTTTTTGTTGCTGTCATCCCCACAGCCTCAGGTCTCTGTCACCCTCTTAAAGAGGCAGTATAATGCCCCCTGGCTGAAGGTGAATGATATTTGATGGCAGATGGGCCAAGATGCCTTTTTTATCAAAAGTGAAGGTTGCCGACCAGTGGTTCAAAACAAACAAAACAAAACATTTATTCCAAATTGCTGCCGTTAATGTTTAACTCCTCCTGACATTAATATTAATAACGATAATAATTGCCAACATTAGGAAGGTGAAATAGTTGATTTCTTGAACATTCTGCTCGCAGTTTGTTTGTCGTTGTTGAGGAAGTTTAATGACCAAAGATTTCTTTCCCCCGCCCAGCTGGGCCGAACCACACAGCCGCCGTCATCGCAGCCGTCGTCCTCATCCTCCTGCTGGCCACTGCCGCGCTGGTCTACTCCAGGTGTCACCTCAACATCAAGCTGTGGTTCCACAACACGTATGGAGACTACGAGATCAACGGTGAGGCGTCTTAACCAGTCATAACCAGACTCGTCCGCTCGCCGCTACCGGTCAGTGAGATGACGGTCGACTGTGTGTGTGTGTTTGTGTGTGTGCGTGTGTGTGTTGCCGCAGACGGCAAGCTGTACGATGCCTACGTCTCCTACGTGAACAACGAGTACGACAGGAAGTTCGTCAACTTCATTCTCAAACCTCACCTGGAGACCAAGCATGCCTACAAAGTGCACCTCAACGAGAACGACATCCTGCCTGGCGCCGGTAAGAATGAAGAAAGTCGGAGCCTTTTTCAGTGAATTTGAGGCTGTTGGTTGGAACGTGGAACGTGGAACGTGGAACACTGACCACAATGTGTCCCCAGAACCCGCCGCAGAGCTGCTCATGAACATCAGCCGCTCCCGCCGCCTCATCGTGCTGCTCTCTCACGCGTATCTCGAGCAGGACTGGTGCACCAACAACTTCAGGTGAGGAGCATGTTGAACGCACGCAGTGCAACTATTGTGCTCCGCCACACGAGGTCAGTGTTGCCATCATGTGCTGCTGAGAGCGTATGTGTTGGTGTGCTTGCGCAGGCAGGGCCTCCTGCACCTGATTGAGTTGTGTCGGCATCCCATCATCTTCATCACGTTGGAGGGCCAGTCCAAACGCATGAGGCCTGAGGTCAAGCAACAGCTCAGCGAGCACCAGCACCGCCTGACCGTTCTCACATGGAAGCACAACTCTGTGGTGGGCCCCGCGGCGTCGACACACAACCAGAACAAATAGATCCACTCTGAGTCAATGCGTTAACACTCCTCAGTCTCTTCAAGCGTTATCCTTAGATTCCCGGAGGCTCTTTAGAGCGACGCCTCAAATTATTCTGCAAATCAGAAAGTACAAGGTAGTAAACTTTGGCGGTTTCCACATCCCTTTTAAATAATTATGGTTAAAATAATGACAGGGTTTAAAAATTCTACAAATTTGTGTTTCTGATCAAATATGAAGAAACTGGTTCTTGCTTACTTCTGGGTCCACCCATCCCCCCCCCCACCCCCTCGCAGCAAGGGTGTGTTTTCACATCGCTAATGGCTCCAATACAAAGTATGACTCTGTGTTGGAATGTTAAATCAAATGTTGCGAAATCCATATTAGCGAGAAACCATAATGTGGCATTTAAATGCCATTGTGTCTGTCAACCCAACCCAGTGACAAACAGTGACGTGATCTAAAGACAGATTTCTAGAGAAACGTTTGATCCCACGTGAAAAGGTGGCTTAGTTATCATAGTAGGATTATGCACAGCAGAAGCATTGACTTGGTATTAATTGCGTTTGAATATTTTTCGTCTTTGGGTGTGGAGGAAATGAATAGCTATGACATAACTGACACCAAACTTGTGTTGTAGAGCCTTTTATATATTATAAAGAATTGGTCTTCAATATGTTTATCACCTGAGCCGGTCACTGTACTCATCCAGTGCGTTCCAAACACATCCAGCTTGAACGAATGAAAGGTTGCGCAAGATCAAATCCCTGAGGCTTGAGGTTGTCTGTCCCGAGTAACGTTTGTGCTCCCGGGTTTCACAGAGGCCCTCCTCAGTCTTCTGGAGAGAGTTGGCCTTGGCCATGCCCCGCCGAGTCGTCTTCCACAGAGAGCCTGGAGACCCTCAGACGGTTCTGCAGGATGACAAGGACCCCATGCTGACCCTCGACCCAGACTACCTGGACTGTCGCGCAGACACAGACCCTGCCGGAGATCTGGGTAAGCACGGGAGAGCTCCTCTGCCAGAGGTCATAATTGTTTTTGTTTTTTTTATTATGATTTGTAATTAAAAACTTAAATGATATTGAATTGTTTGCCTAACTTTATTAACAAAGAAGAGAACAAAGGTGAAGAGGAAATTAAGGACTTCATTAAAAATAACCTACTTCCGCATGGCAGTAGAAAAAAAACACTGGATCTGGTTTAATATTTCATCAAGCAGCAAAATCTTGTCAATATTAAAAAATATTCAACTTAAAATTAGTGTTTTACCCTCCCAGCTTAATTTTTACCTCTTCAATTGAGTTTCTTTAAAAAAAAAAAAAAAAAACTGAACACTGAAGTAAACACTAATTCTTCAGTTTGCTCTCTCTCTCTCTCCCTCTCTCTCTCTCTCTGCCTGTCTGTCGCAGGTGTTCGTGTCCCGGTGTACAAAGCCATGTCCAGCAGGGCTCCGGTGCTTCCTGCTGTTGAAGCCAGACCTGCAGACATCGACGTGTCAGACCTCGGTCTGCGGAACTACGGAGCGCGCTCAGACTTCTACTGCCTGGTTACAAAGGAGGACATGTGACCCACAAACCAGTTACACCTGTTTTGGTCTATGGACAGCTCGTTATTAATATACATATACATATATATGTAATTTTTTTCTGTTCCAAGTTTTTGCCTTTTGATCGTTCTGTCACATGCACATGTCAAAGTCCTCCACTAGGGGGCAGAAGTCATTTTTGGCACACGCGAAGGCTGCGGTTCCTCCCATGAAAGTTTATATCGGTTTAAAATCGTTGCGCAAAAAGGTTAAAAAAAAAAAAAAAGAAAGAAACAGCTGACGTCGCGGAACATCTTCATGCCCCGCACATCAGTCAGCTTCCTGTTTCCGAAAACCTTCTGTGCAGGTCACGCAAATAAAGCCGTCCAACCAAACGCCTGATTGTTCGTTATGACCAGGGACCTGCTCGTGCGGCCGCAGCAGGGAGGGTCTGGTATCGCTCCTGTCTGAGCAAGATCAAAGTATGTAAACAAGGCGTGGCCGAGGATACGTCACGCCGGTGTCAGCCGTTTACCGCCACAGCTGGCGGTGCAAAGACGCGGAAGGGAAATCTCACCTTGAAAATCTGTCTCTTTATTTAAAAAAACAAAACAAAAAACAACACAACACAACAACAACAAAACAAACATCACGATACATACATGAGTAGGACGACCACAGTGGTCGGTCTAAACAATCATCCCCTGGAACTGAGCTGAGCAGAGTCCATCGGCATTCGGATCAAACGCTTAACACACATTTACAGCAATTAATGGTTGAAATATGGCTACTGATTGGGAAAAACATTTTTTTTTTTTTTTTTAACACTCCCAGGCAAAATTCTGTACCTGTTTAACCACACTGGCTCGTTGAAAGTTTGGAAGAAAGAAAAAAAAAGATAAAATAAAACTAAACATCTGGTGATGGCACGGCTACAGAGCAGATAAATACAGAGAGAAAGGGCAAACACGGCAAACTGGCCTGGCTGTTTGACAAAGATTAGCACAGTCACACACTGCAATCCCCACAAGGCACGTGAACGTTCCCTGTCAGCTAAATCAAAGTTATTATATATTACCTTTTTTTTTTTGTTGAGTAAACTTTTAAAATATTTTTTCTCCATGATTCATATTCTTTCACAACATCGACTTACATCCATCTATTTAATTTTTTGCTTATTCCTGCACTGGTCTGCTGGGCAAAAAGAAGCAGGGCGTGCGTGCACACACACACACACACACACACACACACACACACACACACACACACACACACACACACACACACACACACACACACACACACACACACACACCTGCAGACGATTTAGAGTTCCCAATTCACCTCACATGCATGTTCTTGGACTGTGTCACCCCAGTTATTCATCAATTACAAAAACATCAATACAAAGTTAGTGGCAACATTACAATATAAAGAAACATTTGATTAATCTTGCAAAAGAGAAATATTTATACAAAAATAATGGCACTTTATGACCACATTAGTTTGCTTCTCTTTCTGCTGTGGGCCAGATAGGAAGGCTAAACAACAACTAAAGACAAACAGCTGCAGAAATAAATCCCTGATTCCACTTTAAGACACACTGTTGAGATAAGCACAGGGGTAAGTAATTAAGGTGCACACATTCTCATCACAGTCCGTCAGTAGTCCACTGCAGCGGCTCTGCCCTCCTCAAACCTTCCCGCCGTTTTGTCCAGCAGGGTTTGTTTTTGTTTTTTTCATTTAAAAAAAAAAAATGCACTTTAGGTTCTCTGTCACCTTTGTGCTGCCATCACAACCCACAGCCTATACCCTTATACCTATATACTATTTTACATTCTTGTAAAAAAAAGAAATAATATAGATTGTCTTTTTACAGCCACATATATAAGAGGAGTTCTTCCAGGAGGAGGACCGAGGGGTCAGCAGAGTGCAGGTCTGCTCACTGAAGACGATCCCTTTTTCTTAGATTGTGTCCACAAAGTCTCGTCTCATGAATCCTTTCTGCAAGACGCACAAGACAGAAAAAACAAAGTGAGGGGACTTAAAATGCAGAGTGATAGACGTGCACGAGCAACAGCAGACGGAGCCGTCGTGGAATTTGTCGTGTTTGCGCTGCTCTTCTTTTTTTTTTTTTTTCCCAGGACTCACTGCAGTGTGAAACAATTCCATTTTTCTGCTCTGCTGAGACTTGTTCCTTCGGAAACCAGCCGAGCGCCAGCCGCGCCCTTGGGAGTGGTACCTGGCCCTGCCCTGGCTTAGGTGTGTGTGTGTGTGTGTGTTGACGGAGTGTGAGCAGTCAGGTCAGGGATATACGAGTGTCGAACATGTGCCACCCAAATGACAGGAGCTGCGTGCTAAGGAATGTCCTCTGCTTCTCTCTCGCACACTTTTTTGCACACTTGGCAGCCGCTCACCAGAACACACACACAGACATACACTCGCGCAAACACATATTTCGAATTGAAGGTGTGGCTGAGCGATAAAGTTTTATGGTAGCCACCGACTTGTCGTTGCCTGTACCAGGGGACGAGCCACTTGACATGTTTGAATTTTTTTTTTTTTTTTTTATCAGGTGTGTTCATCAATTTACACTCATCTGCGTTAAAGATCAAAGCAACGTTTTTAAACGCACAGCACAACAATGTGTGAAGGACGAGCAACTCCCGTATCAGAATGGGATCAGGGAAAGGTGAAGAGCCTTTGTAGTTCACAAGTTCGCTACCGGTGTCTCTTTTCACGTTGTGGTTTAAAGGCCCCGTGTGTCAACAGTGTTTTCTCACAATGTTATGTGTCTCTATTCTGTCTTTTTCCAAAACATGAACAAATCAGGAATCAGAGGGCAGAACCCCTCTGAGACCACAGTGTGTGTATATATATATATATATATATATTTATATATATATATATATACACATATATACACATATATATATATATACACATATATACACATATATATATATACACATACACACATATATGTATATATGCATATACATGTATAAAACAATGCTGAGCTGTCCACAATAAAAAAAAAATAAAGAACGTGTTTTGAGTTTTCTTACCTCTTTGTATGAGCTGTGCAGTTTCTTGTACTGGAACATGTTGCTGAGAACTGTGGCCGCTGCCTTGCCTGCTTTTGTCTTCCCAGCGCTGAGATAAAAAAAGAAAGAAAAAAAAGATCAACACACAATCAAGGCGCGCTAGAGCTTTAGGGAAATCTAACTCATGCAGCTGACAAACCAGGAGGCTCGCTCACCTGTTGTCGTGCGAGGTCTTGATGCCGACCAGCTTGGGCAGGCCGTCGAAGAAGCTGATGTCCCTGGCCGCCACGGAGCTGCTGGTCACCAGGTTGTTGAGGATGCCGCAGATGTTGACCACCACCTCGCTGGACGGCGTCTTCTGGTGGCCGTCGCAGGGCAGCTTGGTCACCAGGTTGTTCACCACCTTGGTGGCTGCGCACGCGCACACACACACACACACACACAGAGACACACACACACACACACACAGATATTGCTGTTGAGCGTCATCGATACGAGGCCATTGGCGGCGTGTAATGGTGGGCGGAGTCATCGGGACGTCATGCACTGGTTTGCCCAGACATTGGTTTTGCGGTTCAGTGTTGAAATGCGAGAGATGATTCCATATTTGGAAGTGTGCAGTGATTGGAGTGTCCCCAAGGCCCGCCCACCTGACTACGCTTGGCTAGTAAACTTTAGTCACGCCCACAATTTTATGACCATTTTTACTCAAAACTGGACCAAATCAGACAAAATGGATACAACGGCCTATTTAATGATGTTTTCCCAAGTAATTTAGAAACAACAAAAACATTTAAACCGTTTTTTAAAGGCATGGCAAACATGTTTGTAACCATCTGTGGCGTCCCCTGCAGGTCAAATGCAGTTTATGCCGGCAGGGGGTGTTCGGTGCTGCGGTGTTCAGACCCAAACCTCATGAAGAAGCCGCACATTTGTTTAATTTAGCTCCTCCACACACTGCAGCTGCGACTGCGGTCGCTTAATACACAGAAGTCGCAGTGCTAATTAGTAGCTACGTCCCTTATATAGCAAACTTTCCATTCCGTGCATGGAAAGTTTGCGAGACAGCAGCGGAACAGCAGCATCATGCAGAGCAGCTTTTTGCACTGACGGTTAGCCTTTCTTGTCTTCTACTGCTTTAGTGGAAGGCAAACAAACAGTTGAGAAGGCCCAGGTGATGTTTCGACATGTTATATTGTGAAAGTTCAGTTAAAAACGGGCTCCCTGTGGCTCAATGTCAGTGACAAGCCAATGTCAGCACGGTGTTTGGCGTCCGTCACTCCACGCTCACTTTTTCTGTCAATGTTTTGATAACGCGCTTCCAAATTACGACACCAAAGTGTGCAATTTGGGACGAGCGAGATAATAGCTACTTGTGGTTTGAAACAGATCATGGAATAAAGGAGGGGGAGAGAGTGGCTGGGGTATTTACAGAAGTCGTTCTTGTCCCTGGCGTGTCGGGACAGGTTCCGGAGGAAGCCGGTGAGCGAGCGCAACTCCAGGTCGTTGTTGGTGCGCAGGAGATCCTGCAGCACCGGCAGCATGCGCTCCTGCTCCATGGCCACCTGGCTCAGCACCGACGCCCACTGCAGGGACGAGCGAGAGACGGGGGATTCAAAAAGTGCGCCCTCTGTGTGCCGGAGGCCCAAACGACAGGCCGGAGCGGCGGCTCACCCTCTTGTCTCCGGCCGTGATGTTCTGCAGAGCTCCGGCCGCCGCCTCGCGGGACGTGGCGTTGATGTCGCACTGGTGCAGCACGCGGTTGTACAGACTGACCACCTGGGGGTGCCACAGCCACTCCATCCCCCTGGGCACCCGGGCCACCTCGCTGAAGGTGGAGAGGTCCTGGCACTTGACCTGTCGGCCAGGCACAGTTACAGTGACTCATTGAGACTCACGGCAGTGAGAAAAAGAGGCAAATCATTGATTAGTCTGTCCGAGTTCGTACAGATTTGGCCTTCTTGCTGTTCTGAGTGAAGCAGCCAATGGCGCTGCCTTTTCCTGAGTCCTGGTCTCTGGTTGGTCCTTCCAGGCGCTGCGCCATTGTCGGAGGGATCTCGCTGTACAGCTGGTACGAGAGGTTCCTCATGATGCACACAGCGTTTTCCACACCCTGCGCACACAAAAAAAGCAAGATTAGAACCCACAACAAAACTCTGGCTGTAAGAGCTTCAGCTCTCGCTCGGGCTGCATCGTCTTCACCTTGTCCTCCGTCTTGCCGTCTTCCAGGCAGGTCTTTATGTAGCTGACCAGGGAGTCCACCAGCCCCGGGGTGTCTCTCATCTGCTGCCGGGTCTTGTCGTTGACCGAGCTCAGGTTCCTGAACAAACAAGATAACACAGACAACGGGTCAGAGGACTCGTTGGGGGTAGTCAGGCCAGGCAGAAGAGCCTAGAGGAGCCTGTAAAGTTATATAAAACACAAATCCTCCAGTGACACAGTTAACACCTGCAGGTGAAGGTGTTGCGAATGTTAGCGGTGGCTACTGAGAGCGCATGCAGGAGGGAAGCATTTTTGGAGCTGCAACAACAAAGCCCAGCGATGGGTGTGGTCGGACCTCTGGCAGGCGCGAACAGGTTTCGCAAAGCGCGGTTGTAAACGGTGGCGGTGGGAGGGATGGGGGGAGTGGGGGCCGGGCTGGGCTGGGCTGGGCTGGGCTGGGCTGGGGGAAAATATGCATTGGCACTCCTTGAAGTAAGTAGAGTGTGGAGCACCTGAGGCAGCCCGTGGTGTTGTAGAAGATCTCGGCCTCCGACGCGGACAGGCAGATGTTCTCCGAGCTGGACACGGGGATCAGGATCTTCTCCGTCAGCTCGGGCAGCGTCTCTCTGGCCAGCTTCTGCTTCAGGTTGTCTTTGGATGAGAGGTTCCACAAGATGCCTGCGCACGGGCACAAACAGGTTCAGCAATGAGCTGGGTGCGTGCTTGTGTCTCGCTTGTGCATTAAAACAGGTTTGCTCAATTTACATGTCTATCTTCTGGCTGTTACCCAATACTTTGATAAAATACCACAAATGAATAAATCAAGATCTTCCTCGCTGACGCCAATTAGCGTGCGTTTGTTACCCGGCGACCGTATACATGTGTCATTACCATAATCATATAATTGCTTCTTGGGAACATTACACAACATTAACACAAACAAAGACCGATGAAGGCGCCTCTCTCGCTCCTCCCGCAGCTTTTTGATTCATTGATTGATATCTTTTAATATGTGGCAACATCCCATATCTGCCCTGCAAATCTCCAGTGTATAGACACACAGTAACATAAAGATGATCTATTGCTTCGTTTCTTTCTCTTGTAATCATTAGAATAATCCCTGGAACATCTGACTGAAGGGTGGGGCTTTGGGAAGGTCAGCAGGATACCGTGAACTGTCAAAGCCAAAGAGAAGGAGGAGAAACAAAAGAAGGAGCAGTTTGTCAAGGCAGGAGTGATAAATGAAAAATGGCCGAGTGCAGTTTGGCTGCTTTAAATCCTCATAATCTGTCGATTCATGCAAAAGAGTCCCAACTTGCCGCTGCACCGCTGTTTGGTTGCTGTGGATTAGAATCAATCAAAGGACCAAAAAACAAAACCCTCAAATATGAAAGTGGAAAAAGATCCGGTTGCATCCAACCCATCATCACTCATTGTTTCTCCCTTGAGCCAAGAAGACCAACATAAAAAAAACGGGTAGTGTCTCGTCAGGCTTGCGACGCCCCCCGACCTCCTCCTACCCGTGATGTTCTTGCGGAGCTCGTCGTCGTTCTCCTTCAGCGCCTCCACCAGCTGCGGGATGCCGCCCTCCTCGATCAGCGCCACCTTGTTGTCCATGTTCTCGTAGATGAGGTTGCGGGTGGCGCCGGTGGCGAAGCGCTGCACCTCCTGGTTCTCACTGTTGAAGAGCTTCACCAGCTCGCTGATGCCCTTCAGGCGGCGCACCTGCAGATTGGCACCAACAGGACCCGGATGAGCGAACACCTTTCGTCTGTGCTATGCTAGCAGTCGTTAGGGCTAAGTGAAGCTAACCGCAGAGTCAAAACTTGCAAACTTGGTTTGGTTTGATTTGAAAGTGGCTCATCAACCAAAATATATCAATCTACAAGCTAAAAAGTGAGACTCTGCTAGTCTCCAGCAGTAGTTCTGGTAGTTCCTTCAAAGCAGGAGTTGAGTCCGTACCTCAATTTTGGCATCGCTGTCGTTGTAACACTCATGCTGGATGTAGGCGGCTCCCAGGACCTGCAGGTTGGGGTCGCTGTCTCTGAGGTGCTCCACAGCGGTGTTCATGTCCAGGGAGTTGATCCTGGCAAGGGAAGAAAATGATCAGATGTGACTGACTCCACCCTTTGCTAGCAGTGAACACGCGCGCTGGCGTGCAAAAGCAGCAAAAAAAAATAATTTATTAATTTGTTTGTTGCCAACTGCATGTTGCGGGGTTGTGCGACATGCACAATCATTCCCCATTTAAACATCCTGACTCTTGAAGTCTGAGGCACAGCTGAACTGGATTATTGCGTTAGCGTCTGCTGAACAGAGTCCGCTGGTGATCACCAGAGTGTCTCTCTGCCACTGCAGACATTATCACAGGGTGCGGCCGCATTGCGTTCAATATTTATTACACACCTGGCTATAGTCAGTGATTACAGTCAGTCAGGAAGAAAATGGGGCAAAGTTTTCCGGGAGCGGCCGAAAGTTGGTGGGACCCAAGAAAATTCTCTCGGATTCTTTTTTTATTGTTTTTTTTATACATGTGTGTGACGAGCGAAAGACATCGCCAAAGAGTAAAGGTAGGGCTGGGTGTATCGATCTAAATATCGACACTATCGATGCCAAGGTTTGTATTGGTATCGGATTAATACTCGCATGATGAGATCGATCTGTTGTAGGTTGTGAAGTAAAGTGATCTGCAGCCTGACTTTATTTTTCGCAAATACCTGCAACTGTATTGGAAGGTACCGGTAGTTTTTGTTGCTTGGTTGACATTGCTAAGTTCATATTTCGTTACATTGTTGTATTTTTTTGTTATTTTGCCTATATATATATATATACATATATATATTACCTTAACACTTTTACACAGTTAAATTGTGTAGAATTGTGAAAAATCGCAAAATTATTCAATAATCGTGATATTTCAAGTAAAACATGTCAGTATTGGTATTGATATCGGTATTAATACCAGCTCTGTATTTACATGGTATCGTATTGATACCGACAGGCCCGGTATCGCCCACCCCTGTCGTGTGGACGAGCCTCTCACCCGCTCAGGTTGCCCATGCTGGCGCCCATCTCCATCTGGCCGTTGTAGATGTCCATGCCCCTGCCGACGCTGTGCATGCTCTTGATGGACATGGCCCGGGACATTCCGCCCGCGCCCATCATTTGGCCGGGCCCGATGAACCCCCCGTCCACCATCATCTCCCCGCCACTGCTGAAGCTGGGGGCCGAGGAGACCTGGCGCTGCATGGAGCCCATGCTCATCTTGTTGCGTTGGGCCATCCTGCTGATGGTGCGCTGGGCGGGGCCCTTGAAGGACTGCTGGTGGACCAGCTCCACGTCGCCGCGGCTCATGCCCATCCCGCCGCCGCATGCCAGGGTGCCGCTGAGGGAGCGGCGCATGGGCGACTGGAAGGTCATGGTGCCGCCCTGCCTCACCTGGCTGGTGTAGCCGTTGACGGCGCTCTGGGCGTACTGGCGGCCGTAGGTCGCCTCCCGCTCGGACATCATGCTGCCGGCGTCGCTGCCGTCCATCATCCAGGCGTTAACCTGGCCCGGGTGCTGCCCCATGGCGTGCATGGACAAGGATTCGTGCTCTATGGTGCTGCGGGGCCTCATGCTCCTTTGGAAGCCGCCCACTTGCGCCCCTCCGCAGACCATCACGCCGCCGCCGCCGCCGCCGCCGCCGCCGCCAACGCTGATACGCTGGTACTGGGCCCCGGCCGGGCCGGCAGATTGGGCGCTGAAGGCCGACCTCTGGGTCATACGTGGACCCTGAAGACCAGGGAGAGAAGAAAAGTTGAGTTCCCACTCATTTTCACGGGCGGAATTTCAAAACTTTTCCATCTTTTCCATGAGCTTGCAGAATTTCCATCCTTAGAAGACGTGTTCACCTCTGCCAATTACCTTTTGGCAAAATAAACATTCAAAATACAGACACAGTATTTGTGTTGATCTTCAGTTTAATAAAAAAGCAGGCTCACGAAGCCGTAGCATTATTGGAGACGCATGACGAGGAGGTGTGGGGGTGCATAGCCTACGTAATGGTGGGGGCACGGTCAAATTTCTTGACTTTTCCAAAATTTTCAGTGATTTTTCAAAATTCCATTGCTTATTTCAGGCCTGGAAAATGGCATGTGCAGATTCCATGGCTTTTCCAGCTTTTCCATGACCATTTGATGGATATTTTTTCATAAATTTTTCATTTTCTCCTGAAACACTTCCCGCTGACTCCCATTTGATTCGCACCGAACGCTCAAATGTTCATGGCACTTCGGCCGGGAGCCTCCAGGAACAGCGCAATCTAGAGGAGGGACTTGAGTCGAGCTGGTGGCAGCGGGATGTGAAATTCCACACCTGCTGTATCCAGGGTGGCACCGGCGCAAAATCTGGGTTCGTCCGGCTAAAATAAAGGGCCACGCGACAGTGTTGAGTATTTACAGCAGGGCTGCGCTCACCAGTGTCCTGGAGCCGGAGTACATGTGGGACGAAGTGGAGCTGTAACTTGGATTGTAGGTCTGATATTTCATAGTGGAAGAACCCCCGTAGTCTGGAAAACAAACAGAGAAACAGAGAGAAATGTAAACACGTGTTACTGTTACATTGTATGGGAAAAGAAAATAGACTTTTGGGCGTCATAAAACCATCACATGATCGTGTGCAAACAGAAACTGTGTTTGCTTGTCCTAATTATGCTTGTGGCTCTCACTCAAGGCGACTTCAAAGTGACATTTCAACATTAGCCAATGGAGCGAAAAATAAACAGCGCCGCTCCAGAGCCACAAAACATATTGGAGGCAATAAGAGGCAGCGGGTGCGATGGCTTGGCTGAGTGGCAGCAGCATGAAGCTCTACTTGCCGCTTTTTGTTAACACGTGATTAACTGAGGCTGTTTGGAATTTCATCACCCCAAAAATATTTTTCATCCGGTTTAAAATCTTGCGAAACATCTCAGCCCTCTCAAACCTCCGGGGCTGCTGCTGCGCCCTCCTGGTATGCAGTTCACCTGAGAAGTAACACAAGCACCCCTGCTGGATTGTTTGACATGCATTGTGCTGTCACTGAAGCAGTCTGTGACTGGTCTCCAATTAGCTTCAAGTTGTTTGGATCATAAAGGTAAAAAAAAAATATCACTTCACCGAGGTTTTTTTTTTATATATATATATACCAATAAAATGCGTCTCTCTTGTCAGTAAACTGAAAATGTCCGTCTTTTTCTTTTCTTCTTTTGGTGTGCACTCCAAAAAAAAAACAACTGAAATCAGCCTTTTGTGACGTCACAAAGGGCACAGAGACCTCTCCAAAGCATGTGGCTACTCAACAAATAACTGTTTAAAATTTTGTGAAAGATACAGAAAGCGGCAGTCTTAACAGGAAACTGCAAACAGAGGGATAAACATGCTAATTGTGCGTGTGTGTGTGTGTGTGTGTGTGTGTGTGTGTGTGTGTGTGTGAGAGTGTGTGCATTTGACTATTTTTTCCTATTCATAGGCAGAAAAGTGTTGCCTGCTCTGCTTATCTTTGGTCTCTTGGGACTCAGGTCTCTTGTTGTGTCAACAGATTATTAGGCGCCGAGCACACAGAGATAATAATTACAGCATTACATCAACCCAGCACCATTGAAATGAAAATATGTTTAAGCCCTTTTGTATGACAAACCAAGCCGTGTATTTTTTGTTTTTCATTTACAACCATTAGCATTGCAATTGAAAAGACTTGCGTAAAACAAAGCGGCTTTAGCATTTACAGTCTGCTTTGTGACTCACTAACCGAAACCTGGAAGTGAAGCTTCGAAAGGCGTTTGGACGTTGAGAGACTCTCAAAGTGTTGGAGGGTTGCAAGACAAAAAAACTAAACAAAACAAGAACTAACGAAAAAAAAAAAAACAAACGTAAAAAAAAAAACCACCTGTTCCGAACATTCCACAGTCAAACGTGTTGGTCTGACTGAGTCTGAGCAGACGGATCATTAGGAGCTGCCGTCACTCAGCAGCCAGGGAGCGGAGAGCAGGGCGAATACGAGAAACATGTCATTGAGTAAACACTATTACAGCACAGGTGTGTGTCTATGTGCAAGGTCTATGTGTGTGTGTGTGTGTGTGCGTGTGTGTGTGTGTGTGTGCGTTGAGGTGGCCGAGGGGTGTGTTTCACACTCTGCATGTGAGCAGCAGGGAGGAGTAAGCTGTGCTCCAGCACACACACACACACACACCAAACCAGTCGGTGCAGAAGCGAGTCACAAATTACATCTGATGGCCTCCAGCTTCCACTAACCGTGCGTGCGCGCGCGCACACACACACACACACACACACACTTCCACTCCAGAGGCTCCGCTTCACCCTCACTTTCTGCCGAGACTTGTCCGCCGATTCATTCTGAGAAAACGCACATGAGTCACCATCCTCTCCACGTTATCGGGTGGAATTTCTTTTTTTTTTTTTTGCTCATGCGTCAATCTGCATGCAGGTGTGTACCCAAAAGTTTTCTTTGGGTCCCTTGAATGTCCGTAATGAAGCTTGCCGGTAATCCACAAACCCCTGAGGCGCTAATATGATCTGCTGTGTTGTAAAAAAAAAAAAAAAGACGAAGACGAAGAAGAAGAAGAAGAAGAAAACGGGTTTGGAGATGAGGCTGGATATGAGTTGTGTGAGTTGAGTGAGTTGTGTATTCCCTCCAGGCGAGGCCCAGGGTGCCAAAGGACAGGCGGTGATAAGAGCACAGAGCCTCCCGCCCCCACCTACTTTTACAGGGGCCACGACTTGTTTTCAAAAGATGCAAGGAATGAAAAAAACTGACCCATTTTAGCAGACAAAGTCATTCCAGACATCTAGGCCTTGAGTCTTTTTTCTTTAACAGGACCTCAGAACGAGCGCTCGACTCCGAGTCTTTCAAAATGTCTCACGTCATCCGGGGCGGGGCCAATGGTTTAGGGTTAGTTTTCAGGGCCCCCATGACTGCTGGGCCCTGAGAATTGTCCAGTTTGAGGGTTTCTTTCAAAGGTTTGCCTGGCGAAAATCATTCATTTTTATTTTCGGTAAAATGCAGAACCGATGGAACCAGGAAGCGCAGTTATCAGCGGCCCACCCATCATCCTTTGTGCTGTGTGTTACCAAGGAAGATCGAGGCGGAAGAGGGAGAGACATGGCGAGGCGGAAGAGATCTTTTCCAACTGGCGGATGGAAGCACTTTTCAAATGTCAAGACATGAGAAGGAAGAAGAACAAGAAAGCAAGGGGAAGACGGCGCCAGACCGGAATGGGGAACACAGAGACCGGAACACGGCCACACCTCTACACTCCTACACCTGCACCTTTCTTTCCCTCGCAAACATTGTTCAAAGTTCACCGTGGTTGTAGACGTTATATAAGACAAACTCTTCGCCGGCGCTGTGAGTTTGCCAGCCAGCGCAGTCCTGGTGGTGTCCTGGTTCCCTGCTGTCAATGATTAACCCCATAAACACAATAAAAATGTGATGTAATGCTCTTATCAAAGTGGCTCAGTGCAAAGAACCCCGGGAGTGAGTCTCTCGGTGGGTTATGTAAGGCTGCAGCCACCGCCACCACCTTGATTGCGATTGAGACACACAAAACATAAGTTGTGCGACGTCTCTGTTACACACACACACACACACACACAAACAGCTGGTTCCCACAGCTATGTCTGCGGGCAGGTATCCCCCCCCCTCCCCCTCCCACACCTCCCGGAGCTGAAACCCAACTCCACCGACGCCGCCTCTCAACTCGACTCGGCTCCGCCGTCGCAATGAAAGCGCCACTTGTGCGGGCCTGTCACACATTAACCCCTGGCTCTCCGTGAGCGCAGGTGCACCGGGCGGCCTCCGCCAAACAAGGTCAGGTCAGATGCAAAACCAAGCTGCTGAACGCGCAAAATAACTCTCCCCCCCCCACCCTCTGCCCCCGACCTAAGAGAAGACGCCTCGCTGGGCAAAAGGCAGAGAAACACACACGAAAAATGAGTCGTAGATGCACACGAGTGACGCGTCCGGTCGGTGGGGAACTGCAAACTGGTCCCAGGAAATGCTAAAGTAACCTTTGGAGCTGGAAGCCGCGAGTCCGGCGATCCCTTTTTTTTTTATTTTTTTTATTTGCTGATGTGACACACAGCCGGCTCTTTCGACACACTAGCTCAGTTCATGTTGTTTCTTTAACAAAAATAATTTGAACTTAAATAACTTTTTTTTTTTTTTTTTTCAAACAGGGATCTATAGCGCAACATGAATGGGCGTGTGAATGGAGGAAACTAGTAGGTAGTTTATTTTAAAAAAAAAAAAGAAGAAAGAAAAAGAAAAAACAATTTGCAGTTATACCCAAAGCATTTTTTTTTCCTTTCTTTTAATAATAGAGACTGAGGCCAGTCAGGTCATGAGGAGCCTCACCAACACCTGAGATCACCTGAACCTGCAGCAGCAGCAGCAGCAGCAGCAGCTCCTTCCTCCCTGAACCTCCCTCAAGCCCTCCGCCCCTCTGCACGTCCCCACCCCAGGGGAAGGAAGAACGGGGCCAGCTGGGAACCCGAGCCCGGCTGCTCCAACCAACCAACCAACAAACCAACCGACAAAACAAACAAACAAACCGCGCGAGCCCTCGTTTACCTGACATGGCGTATTGCGTGGTCGCGCCGTTCTGACGCGGAAGTGTGGACTTCTGCGCCAGCCGCATCTGGACCTGCTCCTGGACGCGGCGCGCTTTGGAGACCTCGTCCGACATGGAGCTGCCGCCGTTCCCGAGCCGGACGTCCGACGGTAGTCCGTAGGTGGTGACCGTGCTCTTGGGCTGCAGAGCGGAGAAAAAGAGGCCGTCTGTACTCATGCTGGCGAGTTTTTCCGCTTTTTTTCTCCCCCTCCTCGTCTTTGTAAAGTTGAATAAAACAGCGCGGAGCTGCCAGGCGGGCGGTGACCGACGCTCTCGCAGCTCAAAGTGTGCGGCGGGGCTGTGGCGCACGGAGACTTCAGGGGAGGAGGAGCTTCCGGGAGCTACAAAGTGCAACACCTGAGCCACCACCAGGTGAGACTTGTGTCGTCTGTCTCTCCCCGCTGCGGGCTGGCGGGCTGACGGTTTGACTGGCTGCTTCACACAGACCAGACGACAGAATGCCGCCCAGTCAGACCGATCTGATTTGGCGCAGTTCTGAGAGATCTGCGATTCAACTGAGATTCACAAGCCGTGAGGATCAGGAAGCTGCCGGGTGGGGCAGTGAATCAGCAGGTTGGTGCTTCGATTCCCGGCAGTGTACAGGAGCAATGCGTAAAAACAAGACACCGGTGTTCGACCCAAGTGTGAAGGCCTCGGTGGGGAACCTCTGACATCTGTGGTCTGACGCAGGTTCGAATCCCGCCTGGAGCCACGTGCCGAAAGACAAACAAACAAACAAACGAACGTCGAGGAGTAGTAGTGGTCATATCAAGGAAGCAACTAAGGTCGAAGGCCAATAATAATAATAAAATAGACGAACACACGAGTTAAGTATCAATTATGAAGTACTATGCGTATAGTAGTTTTGTCATTTTGGTTGGTGGGATTAAAGTGAAGTGCATCTCATCAGTATATCATGTTTAGAGAACCATGTAGTAATAATAATAATAATAATAATAATAATAATAATAATAATAATAATAATAACAATAATAATAATAACAATAATAATAATAAAAACAATTGAAATGTTTAAATACAAATTGAAATTGATTGATTTTACATCTAAATTCTAAATTGCTTACATTTTCATTTTTTATTTAAAGGTTCACATATAATTTCTATATTACTTGTTTGCAGTGTTTATAATGTGTGTTGCTATCCTTTGCTGCTGTAATGCTAGAAATTTTCCCACTGTGGGACTAATAAAGGGTTATCTTATCTTATCTTATCTTATCTTATATGTTATTATATTATATTAAATCATATTATATTATGTTAAACATTTCATGACTTATTCAATGATTTCCAGCGACTTGGTAGTGCAAGGGTTAGCGCTGTCACCTCACAGCCAGAAGTGTGAAGCCTTGGGTTCGAGTCCGGGCCTGGGGCCTTTCTGCGTGGACTTTGTTCCCCTTGTGTCTGCATCGGTTCTCTCTGGGTTCTCTGGCTTCCTCCCACAGTCCAAAAACATGCACGGGAGGTGAATTGAGAACTCTAAATTGTCCGTGGGCGTGTGTGTGTGTGTGAGTGCAAAGGTTGTTTGTCTTTCAACATGGCCCTGTGATGGGTTTTGCAAATTGTCCAGCCAGGGTGTCGTCCTGCCTTTGCCCTATGTAAATTGGGATAGGCTCCAACAGTCCACCACAGTCATGAGTGCAGGAGGAAGCAGGTATCAAAGATGGATGGATGGATGGATGGATGGATGGATGGTTGGATGATTTTCAACTTTTAGCCAGACATAGACCACAGTAAAAGATTGCAGACCTCCATCACAAACAGGGTTTGAACCTGCGTCACTGACAACTTACTGCGAGTGACAGTCTCACTGCACCACCTCAGCCCTGATGCTCAGTAACAGCAACTCGCTGAGTTTGTTAACCCTCATCCAAGTCTTCTGTTTTGACTCTTGTCTTTTCCCTCGACTTTTAAACCCACAATTCAAGTCAGAAGAGGATTGAACCGCTGACCTCCTTCCTACGTGTGGTGTAATAAACGACAGAGATTAAAAAGTTCAATATGTCAATATTTGAGCGCGGCTCCACTGTCAAACAAGCGCTCATGAGTAAAAGTGAGAGTCGACAAACGAGACTCAACGTGTCGTGCGCACTCATGGTGTCGTCAGACACGCGTTCGTGCTGAGATTTAGAACATAATTGCTGAAGGTGACGCATCAGGTGATCACACTCTCCCCCTAAATCGCAGCTTCACATTACTGTGTCATCAACGTGTCACATTATGTTCCAGATGTGCAACGAGTTCAAAGTGAAGCATGCGTCAGCATATTGACCGGCCTGTTTTTCAAAAGGTGTTTCAGTCCAGCTGCCACTTTACTCCAGTTTTTCTTTTGTCAGTTTGAATTTTACTCTTATTGTTCGTGCTTTTTGTTTTTCTTACGCCGCATCGATCAGTTTCTGTTTATAGTGCTTTAATGTTAAAGTGTTATCAGTGTTGATGACCATTAATTATTTCAGCAACTCAACAATTTCAGTGACTATAACAAGATGCTTTCGAAGTTAACATTTTGTAGATACTGATATGGTTTTTAGTATTTTTTTTCCAAGTAATATCAGCCACTCAAAGTCTTCATACCTATTTTTTGGAGTGTGGGGGTGGAACTTTCTTTACGATTTGACCTAGTTGTTTTTTTTTATTATTTTTTTTATTGTGTCTATTCTACTGACAGAATGTTCCAGAGTAATTTGATATAACTACGTGCTGGCAGATTGGTAATGTTTCACCAACTGCTTGCTGTTGTCAGCAGGTATGAATGGGCGACTGTTGCTGGGTGTGGCACCATCCCAACACTGTTATTAAGCCAGCCGCCACACCTCGGCTTTATCTGCTTCGGATCTGAGAGAGAGTGCCTGTGAGTCATCGCAGGCGTGGGAGCAGTGTCTGTTTTATCTGCTGTGGTCCTGTTGCCAGGTGAGGAACATTGTAACATCCCTATCAACTGTCTCATCTCCTTTTAAAGGGTTCCGTCTCTTGAATCTCGGCCTGCCAGACTACTTTGCAAAAACTTGCAACCGCTTTTAATATCCATGTGCACTCGAATAATACGGCGAAGCCAAGCTACTGCATTTTTGAGTAGGAAATATCGGTGTGAGATCAGCGTTTGTCATTTATCCAGAATTGGCAAATCGTTTCTGCTGCAGCAATAAATCAAAGTCGGCCTGGGAGAGAAATGATTGTGCTCCACATCGGCCCAGAAGTCGGTTTCCTCCTGCACAAACATGACCTGGCAGCCATGTGTTGACATGTTGAAAAATTACATTGATCTTAACTTCACATGCAGGCAAGAAGTGTTCGGATTTGGATGCGTTTGTTGTAGACACATGCGGATCTGTTTGTGTTGTGCAGATTGTTTTCACGTTTGTTCTAATTTGAAGGAAATTCGATTTCCTGCACACTTTTTTGTCCTTTGTTCTCATGGGCATCATAGTGTAAATAATAATTTAATTAAAAATAAACATCAGTGAAAGACAAGGGAAATTATATGAAAGAAATTTGGAGAAAAAAAAAAAACTAAATTTAAAAAAAATGAAGATAAAGAAATATAATTACTAGATTGTTTAAGACAGATAGATAACTAAATAAAAAATACCCCAAATGAATAAAATAAAACGGGCTTCGACTCACCTTTACCATTGACTCTTGCTCTGCTGTTGGCCGCTTCCTCTCCGAAGTGGTGCACCTGCTTGTCTCAGCAGGAGATCTGATGCAATGGGATATTCAGACGGTTAATAAGAGCTGCGATGCCACCCATGAAAATATTACAACTGGGCTCCTCCAAATTTATGTAAATTCAAGGCAACACACAAAAAAACAAAAGGCAGGTGAGTCAAGGGAGGGCTTGACACTGACACTGCAGGGCGTGTTGCAGCCTCATGGACGACTGTGTGGAGGCAAAACTCAGCAGCAGGAGAAACATGGCTCTGCTGAAGATGCTGAAAATGTAAATGGGGGGGATTTGCAGCGAGATATTTCAATATTTCATGTTTACGTTTCAGCCATAGGTTGGTATTTAATGTACGTTTATAAGGTTTTTTTGTTCCCACGAAAGATGTTGCAACACTTGGCGGCTGAGTCAGCAAGCAGAACCAAACAGCTGAATTACTGAATAATCTGTCCGCCCACGTGATCGAAAGTTTGTGTAAAGGTTTTTGACTCGAGGCGGTGTGTGTGTGTGTGTGTGTGTGCGTGTGTGTGTGTGTGTGTGTGTGTGTGTGTGTGTGCGTCAGAGAGAGCGAGAGAGTGACAACTTGGATGTGTCCCCTGTGTTGTACGTCAGTCTCTTCAGTCGTCTGTCATCTTGGAAACTGTGAGAGTTGTTCCAACAAGTCAAGTAAACAATGCACAAAAAAAAAACAAGACATCAGAACAAAGGACAGAAAACGAAAGAGCAGTAGTGGACAGATGTAAAACACAGCGTTGCCGTGTTAAAGAAAGACTCACTTCAGATCGAGATCAGATTAGATTGGATCCCCAAACTACTTTGCCTCTGATTCACGTTTGTGCGTCTCAGGCAAAAAAAAACAAAGTGAAATTGAAGGCAGTCGGTGGTTGCAGCAGAGCTGCTGGAGTGAAAGCTTCATGTCAGAGTGAACCTGAGGAAGGGTCACTCTGAAACACTTTTGTTCTGTTCTGTGTGTGTTTTCTAATGGGCTTCACCCCTTCCAACTTACTTCTAAGCAGACAGACCCAGAAAGGGAAATGTTGCGTCTTGCTCTTTAAACCATGAACAAGTTGTACGTTATTCTTCCAAATCTTTACATTTTTTTTTTTGTTTCAGATCTAATTGCTTTAAACAGAAATGGGATGACAAACTCCGCCTCCCCTTTTCAACCACACCTCAAACCACACTATTCGCTCTTTGAAAACACAAACACGCGCACCATTAACACTGTGAAAGTGAAAAGCTCAGCATCTATCGCCTGTACAATACAAGTGAAAACTAACCCTACGGTTGGATAAGACGCAGACACGGGCTTAAAATCCCCGAGCTCGTCAGCTCAGCCTCGCTGGGAAGCCACCCTGAAAATTTGGAACCAGGTCCTGGGAGGAAACACCTGACAGTCCCAAAAAGGTTAAGCAGTGGTGTCAAAGGGTCAACACATGGAAGTGGGACAACTTCTGTGTGGCTGGCAAGTCAAAGAAACAATAAGATTGTTGCTAAAATGGGACGTTTGCGCTTCAAAGCTCACAAACGCAACATTTGCACTGCGGATGAATTTGACACGTGACCCCAAGTGACATGGTTCTGACGGCCTGATGCATCAGTGAAACATGTCCAGGGAAAAAATAAAAAGCAACACTGCGCACTGGGTGTGTCCGCTCTCGCCAACCTGAAATACAGGTCAGCTCAGTTTTTTTTGTTTTTTCTTTTTTTCTTGAAGGTGTGTAACCTCAGTGGAAAGCACTGACGCTGAGTGAGCGCGTCATGGCTGCACGCACGGCCACGACTCCGTGGTGGGACACAGAAAGCAGGGGTGGAGGCATCGCAAACTAGGAAAGACGAGATGAAAACGCTGCTTGGCCGAGACGGCCGCAGTGGAAAAGAGCACGACGGCAGGATTTTCACCAGGGAGAGGCTACGTGACTGTATCAGTGAATGAGGCCTTCCCCAATTGGTTTAGGACATTTCCAAGCTAGAAACAAGAAACTCTTGAAGGACACAAGAAATTAATCAGTTTAATTCATTGACACAAATGTTTTCTTCTTCTATATTTATACCTCTTATTCTATTTAGTTTTATTGTAATAAACTACCATGAAAATCCCCTCTTATGGATCAGCAAAAGTTTGGGAAACACACAATAATACTAATAACAATAATGATAATAATAATAAAAATAATAATGTAAAACCAAGTGATAAATTATTAGTAAATGAGAAAAAAAACAGGTTGTATTTTTATTTTCCTATGTAAGTGAGGTGTTTAAAAGGCACAAAGTTCCTAGATCGAGAGCTTAGTAACAGTTTAGAAATAAACCAAACGCAGATTAGTTGGTCACCCTGGAGATCATCAGTAACCAGCTGCTTAAATTATACTGTCACGGTGTAACACTGCATCACCACCACTCAGCGGACACGCCGACTCTCACTGAGTGGTATTAACATGTCACAGGAATATATATACACACAATTTATACATCCAATAAGTTCAATGAGAAAGGTTTCACAAGAGAAGGCACGTATAAAAAAAAAAACACTCATAGCTACGATAAATAAAGAACCTCAGCCCGATGGAAGCTTCCGTCTAGGACTGAGAACAGTTGAACTATCAGTATTTTAAAAAAAAGAAAAAAAGAACAACCTGTATTTTCTAACCTAAAATTAAAAATAAAAAAAGAAAGTCTTTTTTTGTTTTTTATTATAGTGATGAGGAGCACAGTCGGTGGGTGGAGTAACTCCAGGACTGACTGGTGCAGCTGCTAGTACACTCCCGGGCTGTTCCGGATCCCGCAGCAGAGAATCATAGTGAAGATCATCTCGAAAATCTAAAAAAACAAAAAAAAGAAAATGAAAAGAGACATTTTTATTCAACAAGCATCCACTGACAATCTTCGCTTCACGTTTGACATCATATATCCGGCGCCACATCTGTTCCTGGTTTGTTGGTTCTTATTGGCCAATGGGCCTCGTGACAAAGGCCGGAGGTGAGTAAAGAAAGATGTCCTCAAAGATACAGGAGAAGAAGAAACACAGGAAGTGACATCGAGGCTCGCAGCTGCTGAGGAGATTAGAAGGTGGATGCGGCAGAACCAGTCGTCTGCTTTAGAACTGGGTGGTTTTTTTTCCACAAACGGACAAGAGAAGAAGCAGGAAAGACCTTCGGGGGTTGCTCGGGGTGTTTTGCAGGGACGGGAGAGGAGAAGCTGGGAACCTGTTCCGGTTGGTTCCGAGCATCAATGCTTTTTGACTTTACACTCAACGATGGCTCTGATTGACGACGTGCAGAAACAGCAGCATTGGCGGGCCGGCTACAAACAGTATAATGCCAGACATGCATCCAGCAAAACAAAAAAGAAAAACGTCCCAAAATGGAGTTCTTTTGACGTGAAAAATAAATGCCAATATGAAATGAATATCATTATACTATGGAATAACACTAACTCAAATGCACTGACTAGACCCCCCCCCCCCCAAACAACTGTCGGCACGTGGTAATAAATCTCAGGACTACAGAGCCCTCTACTGGTGAGGGGGGGGAATTGCAAAGTATTCAGAGTCTCGTATTGTTTACATTGAAATCCAGCCCAGGTTGACTTGTTTTCCCCAAACACTGGGACTCCACATGAGACAGCTGACAAATAGCCTCATAACAAGAGTGAATAGCAATAGCAGCGGTGTTGACAATAACACCTTATCAGCTCCCAGAGCTCCTCACTGGGAGTTTACTCGTCCACCAGAGTGTTAACCTCTGACTTTTTTTATTCCTCATCACCGTTTTGAAGCAGCCATCGCTGCGTCTTCCACACTCACCATGATGACTGCAACGACCAGGGCGGCCAGACCAATCAGGTAGAGCTTCTCCGAGAAGAGGTCAATCAGTTTAATGTGACAGCTCTGGGTGAGGTGAGAAGAGATGCAGCAGGAGAACAGTGTCAATGACATTTTCTTTCCTATGTTTTAAGCTTTCTTTTTAACCACACTGTAAATGTGCTGTGATTTGTGGCATCAGGCTGAAAGTGTCAAAATAAATGGTTCCAGATACTGAAGTATGAGCTATCTTAACGGTTATAAAGTTTCATTAGTGGGAATGATTCAGGTCAGCCTGCAACAAACTGCTTTTTACTTCACGTTTCACAGAAAAGAGCTATTTGAATAATAAATATAGTTCCCTATCGTGAAACCATCATTTTGGTTGAAATCCTTTTGAAATGAGTGCGGAGTCGAGGGGTGGTGGGAACTGGTCAACACCTGAGATTTCAGAAAGTCCTGTGGAGTCTTTTGAGGACACAAAGTGCCGACGACTTGCGTGAAGAGAGCCGTGTCGTCTCCTTTCCCGCAGCAGTCGAGCTGAAGGTGGAGAGCAAGAAGAGCACAGGGTGAGCACAGACTTCCCGAACCCTAACCCACCCAACCCTCCACCCCGAGTCAGTCCCTCCGCCACCAACGTACCGTCCTGTGGAAAGCATCCAGCACCTTGATGGCGGCGTCTTTGCTGGGGGTTCCCGACACGTCCACGGCCTTGATGTACGCCGAGTCATAGAAGTTGATCAGCTCCTTGGAGATCTGCGGACGGTGGGGAGTCGGCTGAGATGTTTCGGCGGGGGCGGGGGGGGAATGTCAGAATTGCTGAGGGGACGGTGGGGAGGGGCACTCACCGTGTCTCGGTTCATGAAGCCCCAGATGGCCGCGGCCACTTCGCACGCAAACAGGATCACCAAGAAGAAGAAGAACTGTGGAATGGCCAAGGTAGGAGGAGATTTATTCCTGTTTCGTCCCCTCAGAAAAGATAAAAGCCCATCTTTAATCAGAAACTATGTGCTCAAGCTCAAAGTTCTGGCAAGCAGCTCTTTGTGACATCACAAAGGGAGCGATGCCTTCATGGGGTCGGTGACAACCCTTTCTCGGTATTGGCACCACCCTGGTACCACCCCTTTCTTTCTTCTCTCACTCCAAACATGACGGAACTCCAGATGAGCATCTGTTCAAGCAAGAAGCCAAAACTCAGCACTACAGCAGGAGGCTGTAAACAGTTGTTTTTTTTTTTTCTGGAAGGCTTTTCTTTTTCTTTTGAGTTATTATTAATACCAAGCTGCTCAACTGGACATGAACATGAGACCTTAAAACCAAGAATTGGGGCGTCCAGATGTTATTGACAAAACTCACCGTGCCCAACAGACACTGGGATTCCTGGATGGCGCCGTAACAGCCGAGGAAGCCCACCAGCATCATCAGAGCTCCCACGGCGATCAGTATGTAAACGCCTGAGAACAGAGAGAGCAGCACGCCGCGCATGATTCCAGCTGTGCTGCGCGCTCAGCTCCACTAGAGGGCAGCACTGTATGGCCTGACAGTGCGCAACACTGTCCATTCATTGATGTGACTGAGCAAAAGTGTCCGGTCATGGACTTCCTGGATGTTTCCCCCACCCCTCTCTCTGCTTCCCACTGCAGAAGCGCATGACACTACTAACAGCACCGGAGGAGCCATGGATGGGGTGGGGTGGGGGGAGGAGCCGTGGAAGAGGTGGTGGTGGTGGTGGTGGGCGGGTCTGGGAGGAGGCTCTGCAGGAGTGGTGCTGACTGCTCAGTTGTCAGGCCAGGAAATGCCTTGGAGACACCCCCCCATCCCACCGCAGTGCGCAGTGACCTTTGACCTTGAGTGCTATCCTTCCCCAGGAAACTCTCACACATTCATCGTATGGTGCAAAAACTAAATGTCATGAAGAGGATGTCACATTGCCTAAGCACTTCAAAACTTTTTTAGGTCTATCTATATAATTATTTGGTCTATCTATGTAATAATAATAATAATAATAATAAATAATAATAATAATAATAATAATAATTATTATTATTATATGGTGTTCATGCTATAAGATTAATGTAGCAGAACATGGGTATTTTATGTATGCATGGATGTAAATACATGTGTGTTTCTCAGTGTGTATATATGTATATGTATGTAATTATACATATGAATGTGTGTACTGCATATGTATGTATATATGTATATATAAATAGGTGCGTATGTGTATATATGAATATATATATAGGATAGGACATATAGGATATGATTTAGTTTGAATATGAAAGAGTATATTTTAAGGGGTAGGATTATATTGTATGTATGTCTATTATATAGACATACATACATATATACACACATATGTATGTATGTATGTATGTATGTGTATATATATGTATATATATATATATATATATATATATATATAGATAGATAGGTAGATAGATAGATAGATAGATAGATAGACACATACACACATATGTATATATACACATACTTATACACACAAATATATATATAGATTGCCATGGATAATGTACATATGTACATTATCCATGGCAACAGCAAAAATCTTCCTCTGGCTGTCTACTAAAGTCATCAACAGGTCGCCGTGTTAGTCGAGCTGCTGCGCAAATACTTCCATGGGGAGCAAAAAAGGGGGGAAAAAAGAGGGAAAGAAAGGGGGAAAAAAGGCTCCAGTTACAGCCGAGCTGCGGCTCGCGTTTCACGCAGCTGTGCAGGAGAAACGTTCCACAAACAAAAGCAAAGGTTGCAAACGTCCACGACGCGGCGCTGGGTTTTAATTTTGGCCACAAAGGCCCGCGGCATTAAAGGCAGGAGGTAAATATAATAGATCACGCATGGGTTTAATATCGCGCTGTCGCCCCGCTGCACATCCTCTCAGCACACCCGACAACATCTTTGATTCATTTGCCATTAGCAGCGCGGACGAAAATAGACCCTCTCAGGGAAAAGTTGCAGCGCTGAATTGTTGAGATCCTCTGAAGTTCCTGCTGCTTGTCGCAGTGTATGTAGAAAATACCAGTTATGGAGCCAAACTGCTACACACACACACACACACACACACACACACACACAAAAAAAATAAATAAAAAAACCCTGGCATCTGTTAATGTTAGGAAGCAGTGGAGTGCCCTGTGATTTCAGCCTTACGCTGCTACAAGACATTCTAAATGGCCAGTTAAGCAAACAGAGGGACGGTTCAGCCGGAGATTGAGGGGAACTGAAGTGGATTACAGAGACGGGCCGGCAGGAGAAACGGACAGTTCTGTCATTTTGGGATTTGCAGCTGACGGTTTGAAAGAAAAATATTTTGTCGGACATCGCTTTCATCGGAGTTGTGCGGAGGAAAATCTCAGGTGGCATCAAACGTAAAGACAAAGCAGGAGCCCAACAGGCTTGTCCATGAATGTTGGACACCATGAAATTAATAATCAGATAAACTACAGATCTACATTGAAAAACACATCAAATTGAGCCCTCTGTTAACCTTTCTGCTCAAAGTGACGCTCTGCTGGGCCAATAAATGTCTCAGAGGGAGGAGCCAACATCTGGATGGGGTGTTGTCACCAACAGAGGTATTTATTCCCTTTGTGATGTCACAAATGGAAGCAAATGACGTCCGAGACAGAGAGTTTTGTAATTTCTTGGGAGCTCAATCTGTTTAAAAAGGGCAATTTTACGTGACCTTTAGATCCACCTCAGGTAAATGATCAGACTAACAACAAAAAGAGCAATGCTCCATGTTGTTGATTCTATTTTTTCACATCCGCGTGCAGGCAAGCTGGCGCAGGAAGCAAATGCGAGCGTGGACGAGCCAACAGCACCGATTTGACGTCCGCCGTGGATCATGTTGCAGCATCTCCATCAGGCCGAGAGAAGCTGCTCCTGGGAGAGGAGCGTTGTTTAAATGTTCTATTTCGGGCCCGGGCACTTGAAGAAAGGCGCTGTCTGCACTTTGTGGACGGCGCGGTTGCAGGGAAAGCTGCACAACATCTGCAGCGCTACGGAGGAGGGCCGCGAGAGACTAAACAAGGGCAGCTTAGGCACACAGAGGCTCGAGTTACAGCTAGCATGTAATTTTTGTTTTGTTTTTCTCCGTCCTTTCTGCACCATTGCATGAATGACATCCATATAATAATACTGTATATGCGTAATGACGCAGACTCCCATGTTTGAGGCTGTCAACCAGCAAACTCAGCTTACAGATGTGGCCTTTTTACGACACGACGCAGAGAATTCTTTTTGTCCAGTGGGTTTAGAAAAGAGGCCCAGGTGCGCTTGGTTCCTGTTGTTGCTTTCTTGTTTTCTTTCTCTCTCTCGCACACACACACACACACACACACACACACACACCTGTAATCCTGTAATGTAGTCTGACAGAGCCGGTGGTGAAACAGTGACGCTGCCTCCTCTGTGGGTCTGGAGCGCCTCGCACTGCACCTCTCACATCACGCACCAGCCGTCCACACACTTGCATCTCCATTCTCTCTCAGCCTCCTCCTCCTCCTCCTACTCCTCCTCCCCCTCCTCCGCCGCCACCCCCTCCTGCTCCACCGCCTCCCCCTTTCCCTTTCAGGACTTGATGTTTGCAATGCCGCATTATTTCCACTGCCTTCCATTACTATGACAACAGCCTTTGAGGTTTCAGGGCCATTGAGACGAGCAATTTTATGCCACTGGGGAAGTTCATTTATTTCGCGTCTCCTGGTGTAATCTCAGGGTAGTGTGTGAATGTGTAGTGTGTAGTGTGTGTGTGTAGTGTGTCGGGGTGCTAGGCTTGGAAGTCTTTGGACTCTTTTTTCTCTTTTGGACTTTCTCCTTTTGTATCTGAAAAGTCCAATGTGCAACGTTTAAAGGGTCTGATGACTTTAAAGGCAAATAAAATAGTTTTTTTTTTTTATTGCACCTTTTTAGTCGGAGAAATTCATAAAAATACAAAACTGTTGTATTCAATCACACGC
Organism: Nelusetta ayraudi; assembly: GCF_046127955.1. NCBI lineage: Eukaryota > Metazoa > Chordata > Actinopteri > Tetraodontiformes > Monacanthidae > Nelusetta > Nelusetta ayraudi. The sequence goes on along the minus strand of NW_027466070.1, from coordinate 1,322,725 downwards.
TACAGGAAGTGCGCCTGGTTATTTGATTCTTGTCTTTTAATTTGCTGTGCTTTCTAACCGGCACACCTTTTTTTTTTAGTCGCCAGCATGTCGATGCTGACTGCTGGTGCAGTCGTTATGAGACTGACTGCTGTTAGTTAATCCATGGCTATGACTGTAAACTGAGTTGCGCCCCCCCCATGGGAATAATAAAAGTATCTCTGAATCTGACCCTTTTCATTGACTAATAATCAACATTTAGTTTCCATAAACAGTCCCGTCCAACCCCTGATTGTGCAGACACATTGTTTGAAGGCAGAACTTTGATCTGACTGATAACATTGTTTACTAAATGAGCGTCCTTGCCATCAGATGATGCTCAATCTCGCGTGCTGGCCCTTGCAACGCAGTGGCGGTGCCGCGTTCACACGGTCCGAGCATGACTCACGTGAACTGAGGTGAACCCGGTCTCGCGCTATGTATAAGTGATGAGCCGGCGATTAATAATTGAAAAAGGAGAAACGTTCAAACCCTTTTTTCATCTCGTCTTGTTAACAGAGAGCGTTTGGATGAAGACGGGCTACTTCCTGCCGCGGACGTTAAGGAAAATGCTGACGGAGGCGGGCGCTGTGTGGGTCAGGAGGAGGCTGCTGGATGAGACTGATTGCACCTTTGGCATTGTGCTCCTGAGGAGCCGGGAGAAGCTGGAGCTCAGTGACGCATTAAAACTGCAAATAAGTGGAAACAGCTGGTCGGGCCGGCTTCGGCCCAAAGGTGACACAATCAAACTAGAGGCCCACACACACACACACACACACAAACACGCACACACACACACACACACACACAGGACTTGGCAGCGAGTGCGGCTCGTCTTGCTATTCTGCTCAGCGGCGGAGTGAAACGTGACCATTCCAACCGATAAATATCTTTAAAATGGGCGGACAAATAAAAATATTTAAGGCCTCTCACTATCAGAGTGTGTTTGACACTGCGTAAATTAAATGTCACGTGATCAGCCTCTACATTTTTGCTGCCATGTGCCGCCGCCGCCGCCACCCACTACCTCTGAATGCGTCTCTGCGTGATAAAGATTACACATGCAAGTGAAACACGGCCAGGCTGACTGGTCTTCTGTCTGTGACAGCAGCTTGTTTGAGTGAGCGGGTGAGGCCGGCCGGATGGACGAGCGAACAGAGTCACCAGGAAGGATCTGAGGCACCGGCGAGGAGGCAGCGACAAGATGTATTTTCAGCCCAACATAAATACCACTTTAGCGCTGCCAGCATGCCAAAAACACTCGTTCGCACAGACTCTAATTTGAGGGAGCCCATGCGCAGATGTAAAAGGTTATTTGAATTATGCATGGGCGTATGTTCAAGGGTTCAAGGGAAGAGGAGAAAAAAAAGAAGGAGTGAGAAGAAGAAGAAGGAACGCCGCCTTGATCTTTCCTGGGTGGGCCCTGCCTTTAAAATCCTCCCGACTATAAAAAGCTCCGGTTTGTATTCGCTCCGTATACTTACCAAGGGGTAAGTATGGGAGAGACGCAGGAGTCCAGATGTAATTAGTGGCCACGCTAGAGGTCACCCGCCACAACAAACCCGGGGCAGAGGGACGTTTGAAATGTTCAGTGTGCTGCAGGTTCGGGGTTGGATCTGGGCGCCTCGTGACGTGTGCCGGGTCCACCGACTTACTACCGATCTGTCATTTGATCCGCATCCGCAGTGGAACTTATAAAAAAAATATATTTATATTTGTGATTTCAAACGGTGAGATTGCAAGCCAGAGGCAACTTGACGGCTTCATTCATTCGCCGCTCGCTCTCGGCCCGCCGAGCCCACATCTGTCTCCGACATCTGGTCCCCCCCCCCAACCCCCCGCAGCTGCCGCTTTAATTTGGAGTTTGCAAAACATGTTGTATTTATGTGAGGCCCGAGAGTATCACGGTGACAGCAGCAGCAGCTTGCGAGGGGGGCGTGCGGACAGTGGCTATGCCAGCGCTGCGGATCTACGCAGGTCCTGCTTCCTGCTTCTTTTCTTAGGGGTCACGTCACGCCCTCCGCTATTTCAGGACTCCGCTGAGCATGGGGGTTTCAAGAAACCAGGGATCTCTGCGGCCTGGCGGTGGGTGAACAGTGAGCTTCCTGTCGGGTGGGCGAGTGGGGGGTCTCAGAGGGGCATTTGCGAACACGGAATGAGGTGGGAGGTGAGAAGGGGAGGGAGGAAGTGGGATCAACGAGATCAAGATTTACGGCTGAGGAGACAGTTTAGGTTGTTGATCCAGCTGGTTTGCACCTGAAACGGCTCCTCACTTTAAATCCAAGCCTTTTTTTTTAATGTTTTTTTAAGGTCACATATGATGCGACAGCCACCTTACAAATGTGTACTAACAGTAATCTGTGTCTCTGTGAACTCCACAGAAATTCAAAGAACATCCTGGACTTCCTTTGCTTTCTCCATCCAGCCTTCAGAAAGTGTGGACTTAAAACACCCATGTGTGGGAATGGGCCCTTTGTGATGTCACAGGGGGCATTAAAAGAAAATCTGAGACTCTTTCCAAACGTGTGCAAAGCATTAGTTTGAGAAGGCAGCGTTTTTGCAAGAGGTTGCAAACAAAGGGCCAAGTATGACTGTTTTCTGGAGATCTATAGATGTGTTTTTTTCTGAGGGCTGGAGAAGTGGGAGGGTCTATTGCAGCGTTGCAATTAACCCTGCATGGCTGCAACACTGAACTCTGTGATGGATAATAAAGATGTGAACATGGACATAACATGGAACCTTTCAAAAGAAAATCCTGTTTTCTGCAGGAGAAGCTACAACTCAACTATACTCACTGATGTAGAAGGTCCCCGGTGCCTGTTGGCCTTCAAACTGGAGCAAGAGGAGGCTGCTGGTCTGGTTGTCATGCCGGAGCCACAGGGCCACTCCTAAGATCACACCTCCTGCCAGCTACCCGGAAAGGAGAAACAAATGGCTTTGAATCACCTTTGTTTGGTCCCTTCGGGGAGGATCAGAGATGTGCAACATGTTCTCAGATCCTGGAGGGACGGCAGCATGAAATATCGAAACAAACCTGTAGTTATCAATTTTTAAGAGCCTTCGAGGTGCCCACCCCCACCCCCCTTCCATACCCTCCTCCAACCTGCCTCCATTAATGGAGAACATTGCAAAGTCTGACTGTCTCAAAGTGGTGTCCAAACTAAGCAGGCCAGGAGAGTCTGGGCCGTCTGCTGAGCTTGAGGAGAAGGGACCTTCTGACGCCCTGGTGACCTGCAGCACAGTCTGCTCAGGAACCAGCTCAGGAACTCTCTTTTTTTCCCAAACTTGATCCCACTTTACCTGCTTGCCCTCCACTCGGTGTGTGACGAAGCCAAAGGAGAAGAAAAAAACAAAACCTCCTGATGAGGGCCGGCAAGATCGATGGTCACACGACGACGACGTTCCTTCTCTTCATGCCACTGTTTATATAAAGGTAAGCACATTTTTAGGGGCCATGACTGCACTCCATTGTTCTCCCGAAAACAGGAAACGGGATCCTCGACATGAGAAATAGCGAAACCGGGGGGAAGAAGAGTGAGCTCGGAGGGTTTTTTTTCTCCTCACAATGACAGGCAGAGCTGCAACAGCAACAGAGGAAGCCCTCCATCATGAGCGGAGGGTTCAGGATATGGCAATTCTGTGCTTGTCTAGAAAAAAAAAAAGAAAAAAAAGTCGAGTGCCCTGTGCTCAGAAGGCCACAACGCCAAAAAAAACCACAAACAAGATGTCAACAAATTTGACTGTGGCGACACAACTAGCAGAGACCTGAAGACAAGTGATGGAGGGTGAACGGCAGAGAGTTTTTCGTCATCTGTGGATTTTCTTTGACGTTGAAGAACCTAGAAGAACCTTTCATTAAGGTTCATTCTGAGCTTTCTCCTGGTTAAAATACATTTTATAATAATAATTTAAAAAAAAAAAAAAAACGGTATCACATGGAAACAAGAAATGTCAAAAGGAAGCGGTTCTCCCCTCCCCCCAAAAACTCTATTAACCTGCTCAACCTCAGTCCATGTGTGTGGCAGCCCCGGGGAGGTTTTGGGGGGGACCAGCCGCTTTTCAAATAACAAGAAGTCGCCCCAGCTAAACCCAGAAACACACAGTTGGGCTTCAGAGGGCAGTCGAGGGAGTTTATTTTCCATTTCAAATGATACAATCTAATGCAGGATGTTTGAATGAGTCGACTGAAGGTCTGTGGGGAAGGGAGGGTGTCTGCAGCCCACCCTGACTGGACTTCTTCGTCTCTCTGCATCTCTATTGCGCGCGCGCACGCACACACGCACGCTGCTCGGCCATGCAGAAGTTCAGCGTCCTCCTCTCACCGACCTTCCCAAAGACGCGGCAGCACCGTTATGGGAAATAATAACACGGCCCCAGAGTTCTCGATCTCCGCGCACATGCGTCGACGTTCGACCACTTCGACCGCGCCGTCAAAAAACCCGCCGACACTTCAAGTTCAAGTAAAGAGTTTTAACAGTAGAGCAAAGTCCGATAAACTCACCCAGAAAATGAAATTGAAGAAAAACAGCATGTATTTGATGCATCTCGTGCAGCCCGCCACAGCCATGGTTGCCAGATAGGATTCAGCTCGTCCCTCCGCCTCAAATCAGTGTGCAGTCCCGGGTCACACGCTCTCTGCCAGCGCACTCGAGTAGCTTCGGGGCCTGTCGGGGAGTTAAAGAACCGCTGCGGAGCAAACTCCTCCTCTCTAATCAAGAGTGAAAACCGAGACGGGGAACTGCCCACCGAGGGGCAGCCAAGTTCTGGAATGCGGATCAGACACAGACAGGTAAATAAAAGGCCGGTTTAAATGCACAATACGTGACTTGGAAGGAGGACAAAACAACGCATTAAATGTTTTTACTTTAATCCCTCAGCCTTGATGTCTCGTTATGTAAAAGCACAACAGAAAACTGAAGGCAAAGAGATCAACTTCAATAAGTCACTCATCCTTCTAAAAAAATAAATATGAAAAAGTTTGGCTGAAAGAAATTGGAAACTCGGGCTATGTGGTTGGGGGCTGTTAACTTCATCCATGCATCTATTAGAGAAAATTTCACTTCCTTGTTCACTAACCTTTGTTGATCCCAAGAAACAATAAATGTTTCTCTTTCTACGAAAACATCTGGGTTTGTACATTTTGACAATTGACCAAATCAAAATGATTTCAAGTGAGCAATGGCGCCCTCTGCTGGATGGTAAAAGAGTCTCATTCGCTGACTATTAGTATTGTTTGATTTGGAAATTGGAAGAAAAATAAATCGTATGACTGTTGAGGGATTGTCACGCACCCGACCGGGCGGAGGTGTCAGGGATGATCACGTCGGTAAATCTCGGAGCTTTTGACATGACGTATGATCAGACTCTTTCTGAGGGACTTTGATGTGATGGGCGGACCTGTGCTTTCACGGCTGCAGGGGTCAGGGCTGTGCGTAAAGAGGACGAGCCCTCGGCTGGAGAGAGAGAGAGAGAGAGAGAGAGAGAGAGAGAGAGAGAGAGAGAGAGAGAGAGAGAGAGAGGAGTGCTGGAGGGGGGCAACTGGGGGATTTGTCAGCGCTGACAGTCGGGAGCAGCCCTTAATTGGAGAATCTGACAGCGTGCCTGCTCCTCCACTGGGCATGCTCCGTCACATCTCACGGTGCGCCAACATCACTCAGCAGGGCGTCACTTCTCCCGCTCAGTCGCCGGCTCGGACTCCGTTTGAATCCCGCAAAAGCCAGAAGTGTTCGGGCTTCCTCCTCCGAGAGACTCGGGGTTGTCTGGGTCTCTCTGTGTGTTTTCATGCTCAAGTCTTCTTCTGCGGTATAGAGACAAAGACAGAGAGCTAGAGGGAAGCGGAGCCGGGCGTCGGTGTGAGAGGGAAGGAGGCGAGTGTTGCAGGCAGCCACAGAGGAGGAGAGGCGCTCAGCACCACCGCAGTCACCTTGCTGTGAAAGTCACGCAAAAGACCCGATCGGATCAATCAACCGCACCTCCTCCTCGTGTGCTGGTTGAGCAGGAGATATAGTGTTTGTGCTTATCCTCTCTCTCTCTCTCTCTCTCTCTCTCTCTCTCTCTCTCTCTCTCTCTCTCTCTCTCTCTCTCCCTGCCCAAATCTCGACATCTTGGATGTGACGTCCGTCTTCCGCGGTGATGCCATTGGTTACGTTCGTTTTGGGTGCCGATCCCCCCCCCCCCCCCCCCCCCCAACCTCCTCCCACCACCACCAACCCCTCCTGCAGCAGTGCATGAGCCTCCGCGAGCAGGTGCTTTGTAGGAAACAGTGTAGCAGGAGGCGGGTGCTGCTGCTGCTGCTGCTGCTGCTGGTGGTGGTTGTGGTGGGGAGGCGAGAGATAGTTGGGTGAGAGAGACGGAGAGAGAGAGAGAGAGAGAGAGAGAGAGCGCTCTGGCTGCGCGCGAGCGCTCCCTACCTCCCTTATATAATTGCCTCCTCTCGCTCCTTCTCACTTTTTTTTTCCCTCTCTCCCCACCTCAACACCCACCCACCCCCCCCGTCCTCCGCCTCTCCCCCGCGTGCTCACCGCCGCACGGCGCGCGTTCCTAGCTCCTCCGCGATGAAGGGACCTTATTGGAGAAATGCCTAGGGGACGCGATGGGCCTGAGCGACGACAAGGATCGCATTGTGATCAACGTGGGAGGCATCCGACACCAGACATACCGCAGCACCTTGCGCACGCTGCCCGGCACGCGGCTGTCCTGGTTGGCCGAGCCCGACGCGCCCAACCACTTCGACTATGACGCCAAGATCGAGGAATTTTTCTTCGACCGCCACCCGGGCGTCTTCTCGCACATCCTCAACTACTACCGGACAGGTAAGCTGCACTGCCCCGCCGACGTCTGCGGGCCCCTGTACGAGGAGGAGCTCGCCTTCTGGGGCATCGACGAGACGGACGTGGAGCCATGCTGCTGGATGACCTATCGCCAGCACCGGGAGGCGGAGGAGGCCCTTGATAGTTTCGGCGGGGGGGGCCTGCTCGACCTGGCGTACGACGATGCGGAGCAGGAGGTGGAGCACGGCGGCGGTGGCGGCGCAGGAGGAGGAGGAGGAGGCGGCGGCGGCGGCGAGGACGAGGCGGACGAGATGACGAGGAGGCTGGCGCAGGCAGACTGCGCCGATGCCAGGAGCGGCAGCCTGTGGAGCCGCTGGCAGAAGTACGTCTGGGCTCTGTTCGAGGACCCTTACTCTTCTAAATATGCAAGGGTGAGTGAGCGGTCTTCCAGATGTCTTCCGTTGGCACAACCTTCCTCTCGTTTCCCCCTTCTTTGTTTCCCCAGCTGGCTGGTGCTTTTTGTCCCTTTGCAAAGATTGATGGTGATGGAGGGAGGTTAGAGGGGCTTTGATGACCTTGAAATTGCCCTCTCAGGGGGTCTCCAGCAGGGGCTGTGCGGGGGAAATGGGGAGGGAAGTCAAGCTCACCCGCCAAGATCACGTTAATGCAAATCATACATCACATGCTCCTCCTCCCTAAATACCCCATTCAGGTTTCCAACCTGCATTTTTTTTTCTTAAATCCCAGACTCCAGTGAACAGCCTCCAGAAAAAAAAAAGATTTGTCCCTGTGTCTGCTTCCTGTTGGGTTTTAGCCTCCTGCTTCTCTCTCAGATGTGTGAAGCGGCACCTGGCTGGAGGTGTTGTCAAAAACCTGCGAGTTGTGTCAGTTCTGGGGCTTCCATTACAACATTTTAGCCAGAGTTTCACTTTCAGTGTCGCTTAAAAAAAATGCTGCATTTCAGCTGAGTGATGTCATGTGAGAAAAATTTGTTTTTTTCCCCTCTCCTGTTCAGTTATTATGGAAGCTGCACTCACTGCCATTGTTTTGCAGACGTTTGTTTTTGATTTTAGATTAGAGTTTTCCATTATTTAATCCAACCCTTTGCCAAAGCTCCTTGAAGCTTCTCCCACTTGGAGGTCTTGACAAGCAGCTGCCTTGAGACACACCTCCTAAATGTCTCGTTTGCTGCCCAAACATACAACTGTTGTTTTTCCATCATGCACATTTTCATTGCTGTGAAAAAGCATCTAGTAAGGAATCGTGTCCTTCGCAACATCACGAAGGGCCAATTGCCAGACCTTTGTGCTTTTGCTGGCACAAGTACAGGAAGGACTTTTTCACCATTTCCAGCCGGTGGAATCTGCTGACAGGCTAGAAGCACACACTGGCCAAAAACCGAGACAAAGGGGAAGACATGGGCCCTTTAGGGAACTGGAGTTAGCAGGATGCAGGATGGCCTCATCCTTGGCTAAAGGCAGTTCAGCATCACTTCAGGAAAGCAGGTCTTTGGCACGGCCGGAAGGCCAGTGGCAGACCTCCAAACCGAAAGTGAGGTTGGTGTCAGAGTCGACACTGGGGCCTCGGCGACGGGCAGCTTTCCATCTGGGCTCCACGCCTCTCCATGGTGACAATGAGGTGACTTTACACCATCTGATGTGCTTGGCTCTTTTTGACCCCCTGCAAAGGTCGCTGGGCTGCCCGCTGCCTCAGCAGATGTAGCAGACTAATGCGTGTAATTATTATCTATTGGGCCCCGTTCAGGAAGTGTAAACTGTATTGACGTGTTGTCACTCTGAGAGCAGCCAGTGGTGATGCAATGATACACCCCCGCCTCTATTTTTGTGTGTGATGAGTTTCGTTTTCTGAATGCAGGGAACTTCCCCCCGGCAGCAAACTCCTCAGATGTGTCCTAAATTTATCGTCAAGCCAGACGAGGCACAAAGCAGGGATTGACAGAGTTCCGCCAAGGCCGGGCAGCAAGATTAATTAGAACTGAGCCTCAAAGTTAATTACGGCCTCCATTCACAGTGGATACATCAGTGAAGAATCTGTAGGGCCGCCGGCAACAGCGGGAGGCAACAGTGGGAGGGAGTTAGCCAATAAGGAGCGAGTCGTCGTCCGTCAGCTTTCCTCATGGGGCAGCGCTGTCACTGAGGCGCATAACTTACTGTAAGAGGCGTTCTGATGATGAGACGTGGCGTTGGTTTAACCGTCGGGGGGTGGGGGTTGGGCTGGGGGGGTGTTCGGAGGCCAGCGTGTGGCAGCGCGGATGACAGCAGTGCCTTAAAAGAATGAGCACTTCATCATGTCGAGGCAGCGACAGCGACGTTTATCGGCTGCTTGCTGGCTGATGGACGAAGGAGGAAGGAAAGAAAGAAAGAAAGAAAGAAAAAATCAGGTCAAAAGCGTCCGTCACTGAGCCGTGCAGTTGAGGTATATTTTTATTTTTGTGATCGAGAGGAATCAGGCGGCTGCGTTCTCCACTGCGTATGAGCCTGGAGGAAGGTGTGAAACACTCAGCGCCACTTTCTAAAGGCCTGGGATGCAAATCCAATGTGCTGCACAGACGACAAAGATCAGTTTGCAGTCACGACTTGGAGAATGCAGGCAATTGGCAGCAAGTCCCTATTTGGTTGTTAAAACCAGTTGTATAGAGAATGATTGATTATGAATTTGATTATTGATTAAATGACTTGAGTTCACTTGATGAAACTATATTTACGAATCTAAAAGATTACATATCGTCAAATCTTTCAAATATTTCTAATGACCTGCTAAACTCCCGCTCAGAAACATATGGAATCCACCGGGATGTGGGACTGGTCCCCGAGGGGCTCAGTTTCCAGTTTGCGATGGGGCCACTGCTGCTCAGAACTGTTGTTGTTCTATTTAAGATCGTGGTTCATCGCGAGCAGCAGAATCTGTGTACTTGTTATTGGGCACAGTACATGCTGTGGAGGGGGTGGACAATACAACATTACGCAATCTGATACAACAACACAACAGATACTGGACCGGTGTCTCAGACTTTGGCACCGAGAGCGCTCTTTATCGGAGAAATGCAGAGTACCATCAGCCGGACAAAATGTCCTTTTAGTCATTTTGTGTACTTCAGCTGTTGGAGGGAAAGCGCTGGCATTCTTGAAGGGCTTTTTTTTTTTTTTTTTTAATTGAAGATTCAGATCTTGCACAAAACACAACATGAGGCATGACATACTAAAAATTCAGATTTGAACTGACACGCATCCTCATGAGCGTTGCCCCCGCTGACGGAACAGAAGCTGCGCGCTGACTGCTGCTGCTCTCCCTCTCGACCGCGGTGGGATGGGAAGCAGACGGTCATAAGCAGCGGCAAATTTCCTCGGCACATTGCGATGAATTGCCAGAGATGAGATGACACGATGAGGGTCTGGTTTCCATCTCGGGCCTCGGTGACACGTGGAGCACTTTGCTTATTCTCAACAAGACACGTCTGCAACCTAATCCGACGCACCAGATACACGTATCTGCAATATATGTCAATATATTTGAGGCCGAGCCCGTGGGAATGACTTGAAAGCAATAGGCCCTTTCAAAAAAAAGAAAAAGAAATAAACTTGAAACGTGATTAGACGAGCCATCCGTCAGTCAGATTCAAAAGGGAGCCAACTCGATTCTTTCATGTCCAGGAAAGTGGGATGAGAACAGCGGGAGTCCTCCTGATGTTGCCTTTGTTTTGCACTACCTTCCAGGCCATTAAAACACACAGTGCTGCATCTCAGTCCTCTGTGATGTGATCTTGAATTGACTGTAGCCTTGTTTCTACGAAACGTAGGGAAGGTCCGCTAATGATCAGTTTTAGCAGTGCACTGTAAACTGATGGTTAGATATGCTTTATACTGGAGATCTATAGAGTTGTCGTTTGTTTTTGTTTTTCTAATAACTAATTGGGAGAAGCTGCCACGTAGGTGTCCGAGATGAAAGATGCCAGTAGTACTGGGCCGTTGAAGAAGAGAAGGCGTCCTGCTGAGAGTGGCGCCTCAGTGGTTGACTAAAACGTGTCCAGTCAGAGGAAGAGAAAAGCCTTTAGTGCCTTTACGTCTTTTGTTCTCTCTACTGAGAAAATGTTGTCCAGTTCTGATCCAACTGACCACATTGGAGCCTCAAAACTGCAGCCTGCCGTTGTTGTTTACAAGCTCACAAGCTCCTATGACTAAACCCGGACTCACCGAGTGTTAATTGGTTTTTTTTTGGGGTTGGTTTGGCGAGGATTATGACTTGCGAGACGCTGCAAATTCTTCGATAATCCGCACCTCTAATCCAGCTGCACAGGGATGCCCTTCACACCCCCAACCCACCCACCCGCCCAGCTGCTTCCCATTGCATTAGTGCAGGCAGCACGATAACTCTCATGAAGACGTCTTTGTGCACGAACAGACGACAATCGATCCGAGTTTTTGTGATTCATAGGATGATTAAGTAGCTATACACTCTTTCCGTCTTCCTCTTTATCTGCTAACTCTGATCTATCGACTTGAGATTCCCACCGAAGATATTGCCGTGCCCCCCCCCCACCCCCCGCCCCCTTCTGCCACCCACCACCGCCGCCACCACCAACTGAGGCAGCGTAGCAGCAGCGGCACGAGATGCAACACGCTGTAAACCAGCGTACACTACGATCACACGAGATGGGCCTCGCGATCAATAGCGAAAGAGAAAACATTAGATCTGTTACAGCCTCGTAGTATGCAGCAGAAATATCGGGGCCCAAATTTGATGAAACACGATCGCTCCGTCGATACAACATGTGGGCCAAAGCCGGCCGCTGTTGCCATTAAGAGAAATACGGCTCTCTCATAAAGTCGCGTCACGGGCGTGCCAAGCATAATAATGAATCCTAAGAGTTTATCACTGAGGCGGTACGACCTTGTTCAGGGGAAGACCACCAATGGCAGGGCTGAGAAATTTATTCATGGGGGCTGATGTACGCTCATGTCCCTCCACCGCAGCACCGCAGCAGCAGCAGCAGCAGCAGCAGCAGCAGCAGCCGCTGCCTCGCTCTGTAATTCTGCATGAGGCTCAGCCATGGAGATGCCCTGACCTTGAGATACAGTAAGGAAGACAAGAAGGGATGAGCTTGTATCGATTGTCCCCTCCGCAGTGACACCCCAGAGTGAAGACAGCTGGAGGACGTGGGGGTGATTTAACAAGATCATAGTGCAAAGCACTTTAATGCCCGATTAGCAAGTCCAGAGGACAACGTGTGTTATGATATTCCTTCATTAAAAGGGAGGCATACAGTCAGGAAAAGATGCAGTTGATTTGACTTTTTACATGTCAGAAAATGTGTCCGACTGTGTCTGCCTTTCTTTCTTTTTTTTGTCTTACCACCACTTTCTTGACTAAATGCTTCCCGCTGGATTCTTCGCCAACATAAGCCCTTTGGTTCACATGGACAATGGCAGGAAAAAGCAGTTCAGGGTAATGTTTCGAATGAGCTCATGCACACAGATGTGCAGCCAAAGTCAGGAAATGGTCTGTGCAGCCGTGTGTCCACAAATTGTGCTTAAAAGTACAGAGCAGTTTCAACAGCAGCAGCAGCAGCAGCACAACAGGGTCGGACAGCACAAGATGTACATCGTCTATTTTATCAGGTTTTCTAATGGCAAATGAATGATCCGTCTCTCTGTAGCTCAGTGATAACTGCCATTTCAGCAGGATTTAGTCAGTCTGCTGCCTCTAATTCTGTTTGCACATGAAGGCAAACAAAAGGGTTCATTTCATGGCACACCCATAATCATATTTGTGTTTCTGCAGTGACTGTTAAAACCGTGAATTGCTTACCCGACCTGTCCCTTGGAACCGTCATACTCGAGACAGAGAGATGGGAAAAAGCTGGTGTGGCAGTTGCACTGTAGTCAGTCCGTCAAGGTGGTCACATATCAATTTGCATTAATTCCTCTGCATGTTCTCCTCTGTCCTCCGACCCCCTTTCCTGCCCCCGCGCCTGCTCCTCCCGTGCAGTGGGTCGCGCTGGCATCGCTCTTCTTCATCCTGGTGTCCATCACCACCTTCTGTCTGGAGACCCACGAGGCCTTCAACCCCATCATCAACCGCACGGAGCTGGAGGTGGTGGACAACGTGACGGTGGAGCACACCTACCAGGAGACGGAGACGGCGGCCTACCTCACCTACATCGAGGGCGTGTGCGTGATCTGGTTCACCTTTGAGTTCCTCATGCGAATAACTTTCTGCCCCAACAAGTGGGACTTTGTACGCAACGCCCTGAACATCATCGACTTTGTGGCCATCCTGCCGTTCTACCTGGAGGTGGGCCTCAGCGGCCTCTCGTCCAAGGCTGCCAAGGACGTGCTGGGCTTCCTGAGGGTTGTGCGCTTCGTGCGGATCCTGCGCATCTTCAAGCTGACCCGTCACTTTGTGGGACTGAGGGTGCTGGGCCACACGCTAAGGGCCAGCACCAACGAGTTCCTGCTCCTCATCATCTTCCTGGCCCTCGGCGTCCTCATCTTTGCGACCATGATCTACTACGCCGAGCGGATTGGCGCCAACCCCAATGACCCCCGAGCCAGCGACCACACGCACTTCAAGAACATCCCCATCGGATTCTGGTGGGCCGTGGTGACGATGACGACCCTTGGATACGGCGACATGTACCCTCAGACCACCTCCGGCATGCTGGTGGGTGCCCTGTGTGCCCTAGCGGGCGTGCTGACCATCGCCATGCCTGTCCCTGTGATTGTGAACAACTTTGGAATGTACTACTCGCTGGCCATGGCAAAGCAGAAACTACCAAAGAAAAAAAACAGGCACATCCCTCGGGCACCTCAGCCGGGTTCTCCAAACTTCTGTAAGTCAAGCATCAGCTCCCAACCACAGAGTCCCATCGTACACGACGACGTTTTCGAGATAAAGTTTCAAGGTAAGAGTCACGGACGAGAGCAGGCTCATCACTTGTCTCCGATACCCCTCCCTCTTCCTACACTTCCATCAGCCGTGGTCTCAGACTTGAGAGTCTACCAAATGAGTTTTCCCACCAAAAAAAAAAAAAAAAAAAAAAACCAATCGATAAGATTTGTGATGAAAAGCTTGCCGCACTGCGGACAGGAAAACAGGGAGACTGTGAGTAATTCCGCTATTGATTTAGCAACTCTCAAAGCAAAGGCGTCCAGTCCTCTTTCCTGAGACTCACTGAGTTCTGCAGTCATCGCGTGTCTGTCATGTAAAGATCATGTAAGCAGAAGTCACTTCTCCCGCGGCGCCGGGGCAAAGATACATTGACCTTTTGATGGCCTGAAACAAACACGAGCAGAGCGTCGGGGTAAACATTAGGCAGCAACGCGGCGGCGTGTATCCCCGCGTGCGTTTAGGCTGCGCCGTGCAAAAACGGAAAATATATTAAAAAATGCACAAGCTACAAATCGTCCCTCAATGTGTGAAAACAGATTTATTTTCTCCCTCTCTCTCTCTCTCTTTCTGTCTTTCTCTGCTTCCCTTTTGTGCCGCCCTCCTTCAATCAGACTCCAAGCTGAACGGCGAGGCGGCGAACGCGGCGCTGGCCAACGAAGACTGCCCTCACATCGACCAGGCCATATCCCCGGAGGAGATCTTCAGCCCCAGCGAGAGAGAGCGGCCCTGCTTCCTGGTCACCACTGCTGAACGCCCCAACCACACAGGGGGCAGAGTGAGGAGGGGTACGTACAGCAACAGCCAATCACAGGGCCCTGTGAGACACTGACACGCTGTAGACCGTAGGCAGGGCACGCTCTTCTCTTCTCCTTCTCCCCTCTCCCCTACTTCTTCGCTGAGTGTTACACCTCAGTTTTTTCACAGGCACATTGAGACAGACACACACACACAGACACTCACTCATACACACACTCACACGCACGCACACACACACAACTGCGAACCTCACCGCTGCTTCTCCTCAGTCATCCCTTGGGGAACTGTATATATTATTCTCACCCACATCTCTTCAGGCCAAGCACAATCACCACAAATGCCAGTAATTTAGTAAGCGTCCACATCTAGACAATATATTTTTTGATACCATCCATAATGTAACACACCCCTACTTTATTTATCTACGAGCAAAAGAGGCTATTTTGCAGATTTCTAAGATCTAGAATGTGTTTGTCTTTACATGCCTATAAGAGCCGAGTGTTTACGTGCAATGCGTGTACCATGTTATGTATATGTGTTTTTAATATGAGAAATAACCATGCAGGACGATGCTGACTCCTTTGAGTACATTCCTCTTGACCATGACGGTTGCATGAAGTGTCTTGCTGATGGGTGCTATCAGTATGGTGAAGGAGCACAACACAAGCAGAGCATCTGTGAGAGCTCAAATTGGAAATTCTCTCTTTTGATTCAAGTTCGGACCTTTTTTTTTTTTTTCCAATTATTTTAAAATTCAACTTCAAAAACATTCCTGTGATAAAATCACAGTATATATGTATATATATATATACATATATACACATGGAAAAAAATCTTTTTACAAATACACATTCCCTACCGGAGGTGCCTACCTGCCCGCCCCCTCCCCTCCAGATTTTTATTTTCTCACCTACCTGGATCTTTTATGGTGTTCTACTCCGAACCATTCCAGTACCACCCGGTGCATGCTCTTGTACTCCGGATGCACTCAACGCATGGAGAGTAACAATCTGTCTCGACTCTGTGTTGACCTGTTCCTTTGGAGACAAAAACAAGAAAGCAACAGGTGTAGAAGCATTGCCAGCGAGGAGCACCAACAAAAAACAACAAAAAAAAAACAGATTTTTAGAAAACAACAAAAACACCTTCTTGTCGTGGATTCAGTGCTGCAGTGTTACTCAGAACGTTCTCTGTTTTTCAACTGAAGGTTATGAAAAGCCTTGGAGCCTTAACAGCATGTCTGGCATGAGCGGGGATGCCTCTGGAGTGTCCTCAGTGTCCGCCCTGCCCTGCAGCCCACCCTGTCTAATGCAGCACTCACATTCTCCCATCCCATCCATTATGTAGCATGGTTGAGTAGCAGACACAATGCCATTGGAGGGCCAGTCCACAATCCTCCACCTCCTCCTCCTCTTCCTCCTCCTTCCTGTCAAATTACCTTTATTTTGACTTTTTTTTTTTTACACTTGCCTTTTCCCGCTGCTTTCTTTGAGTTGTATTTATTTGTTTCCTCTTAAGAGCTGTACTCTTATTGTGCTTCAAAGCCAAGCTGCCCAAGTGTTCACCTTGGGTGTGTCATCTTATCCTATAGAGTAGAAAAAAACATAGGACACGTGCTACTCTGCATGGGTCACCCCTTTTGCGGACAAAAGCATTGTCCGTACCTGGAACCTGCAAGCTAGTTCCACTTTGTCCCCCCCTCCTTTTTTCTTTTTTCTTTGCCATTGCCTGTTGCTCTGTTGCTTTTGATCTTGCACCCCCCCCCAACCTCCCTTTCTTCCAGTAACTTTTTTTTTTTTAAATCCCATCTGCTTTTTACAGTTTTTTCTTAATTTGAGAGAAATTTTCATAAGACGTAACCTTCACCCATCCCCTTCCCTCCCCCCCACCACCTGCTAACACTATGCTGGACATTACCAACACATGGCTTCTAAACATATCCAGTATTTGCCAGCTGTTAAGGGAAACTCCTCTCAAGTGCTTTGTCACGTTGCAAAGTAGAGACGTTACCGTTCTAAGAGTTCAGTCCAGACGACACTCAGTGTTTTCGCCGTGGCGACCTTTTCACAAACAGACGAGAGAGAGAAAAAAAAAAAGACAGAGCGAGAGAGACAAAGTATTTCAAGCGTGATGTTCATGATGTCCAATGCAATATGGAGATGATGACAATTCCTATGATACTAGTGATGAAAAAATCCAATGTCAACGGAACTAAAAAAAAAAAAAATGTTTGTTCATTTTTGCATGAACTGCATGAGAAATTATGTTCAACAAGACGCTAACTGTATCGCAGCACCTGTACGAGAGAAAAAAAAAAAATACTTTTTTGTTTCCTTTCTCTAAAGCTCCAAAAGCTTTGTCATATTTTTATGCATTTTGAGACAGCTTTACCAGAGACTCAGTGCTAGCAGAGATTTTCATGTAGCCGCCATTCTTTGCCTTTCCCCAAAATCTATTCATTGAATTCTCTTGTGTTTAATTGACTGGGAGCTCCCACTTAAAGACGACACTATTTAACTTGAACCGTCTGTCATAAAGCCAACTCATGCTGTTATGAGCATAAACAGTTTGTTTCTATATATATACGAGTAGATTTACTGCTAGTCAACAGTTTTTCAGTACTATCGGTGGACTGCAGCTGCCTCTGCTGCCCAAACTGTGGCGGGACTGACAAATTTCAAAACAAAGGTGCCTTCATACCTGACGAGGCAAAGTCAACGGCGAGTGCTAGATTGGCACGACATCATGTATTAAGTGTTCCTAGTGTAGCATCAATACACTTTATACCATGCTCATAACAGTGTAACGGAAGCTTTTTGTACGGTGCGCCTTATTCCTGTTGCACCACCTTTGTATTCTTAATTAGAGTACAAAATTGAACTGCCCTTTTGGTTATTATTGTGATACAGATGAAATACATCAGAGTAGAGCCTCAAGGAGAAAAAAAAATACTAAGATAGAGACTTTATATTCCCTCCGTCTCAAAGATTATTTTCTGAAAACAAAAGCACAAATTATTGATAAACAGAGCCTGATTCAATTTGGTTGCATTCAACCAGAGATGTCACAATCCTGCAGTCTGTTTGTATATTGATTAAAAAAAAACAAAAAAAAAACATATATATATAAATATATATACCAATATTGTTGCTGTTACATGTATTGCTCCTGTTCCAATTATTATGCACAATTCCTTCAGGGCACTTTATCAAAATTTATTTTGACCAATTAGCAGGAGATGCTAGTTTCTAGAGAGAAAGATATCTAAGTACAGACACTCATCCTAAGTTTTTTTTTTTTCTGGTTGCGCTGAGTCGTGTCTCTTGTGGTAATTTAATGGACGTTCTATATTTCAAAAGGAGAGAGAAATAAAAGAAAAAGAATAAAGGAAACAGCAAACAAACCTTGTGAAGAGTCGATGTGACGCTGCGAAGAGACGCTACTGAATCATGCAGTTCAAAAAAGAGAGAAAAAAAAAGTGCAATGCGACACAGTATGGGATGTGGTTGTACTTGGGGAAAGGTAAATGCATGTATTTTACATTTATGCAAAGAAAAAAAAATACTCAAAGAAAACATGTAAATATTAAAGTCCTTGCATGAAATAAATTTTGTACACAACGAGCGTTTAGACTCTTTCTTTCCTGTACTGCTGTTTGGCCCTCTGGTCCTCTCGGTCGCGTGCCCCGGGTGCCGAGGAGAGCGGTACCGTTCAAACAGTGGGTTGGGGGGGGGGTGACTTGCGAAAGCATGATGCAAAGTGTAACAACACGCATGACGGTGAGCGAAGCGGGGGGGGGGGGCGTACACCCGCGTCGACCCCGTGCGAACGCAGCATGACTGGGCATGTTTTTTTATGAACCGACTCAGAGTCCCAAAAAACCTTTTGCACACAGACGGTGCGTTGTCTGATGCCTTGGCTGAGCATGGGAGACAACATGGTCAACCAGCCGGTTGCCATGACGACCAAGCGGAGCACATTCTCTCTGAACCCCCCCCCCCCACCCCTACCCCGCCCGCCCGCCCTCTGCCTCCTCCTCTCTGACAGCTGTTAGCGCCATCTCTCACCGCTCTCCGTGCCCCCTTCCTCCATCGCCACCGTCATCTCCACCCCGTCGTGGCATAATTTGTGTAATAATTTTCCTTTTGTTATTGTTTTTTTGTTTTTATATGTTTGTAGAGACCCAGCGACAGCACCGGAGCAGACAACCGACAGAGTCAGTTTGTGTTATGAACCATGGTGTGCCAACCACTATGTGTATGACCCATAACGGCCCATCACCCACCTGATAGTCCTGTAGCTGTTGTTGTGTGTATTTTTCAATGGGTGTGACAGTGTGACAACCTGTGCATCACAAAACTCAGCGTAGATGTAGCACCGAGGAAGTTTCTTTTGTTGTCAAGCCTTATGTAGCTCAGTATCTGTGACTGGTTACTGTGTTTGTAACTTTTTTGTGTGCCTACTTTTTTTTTATTTTATTTATTTCGGTGTGTGCCAGTGCTGTAAATACGCTTTTTTTATGTGTGCTGAAGTTGTGTGTACCAATGTTTTTTCTCCTGAGTGACCATCAAATATTTGTGTGCTTCTCTTTATGTTGACGGACAGACAAAAACAAACAGAAAAAAAAGTTGCTCCGATTCTACTCCCCCTTCTCCACCCTTGCGCCCCCCCCCCCCAACAAGTCCCCCCGCCGCCCTCAACCACGCCCACGCCCACGCCCACCACCACAACCACCTGCCACGCCAGGCAGTTACTAAGAAAAACCATCAACTTTGCACTGTCATGTCCACACCTTTTTTAGACTTTTGCACTTTTTGCACCAGCAGACTTTTGACATTCCTTTGATAGTTTTTTCTATGCATCAAAAAAAAAAGAAAAAAAGAAATCATCCACCGAAAATACTTAAGTCATACTGCAGTTACAGAGCACCACTACTATACTATTATTATTTACACTACTAAAGAGGCGTTATTGCATTATGGCATGCAAACTTATGACATATATCGAATACGTAGACAAAACTTTAACAAACAGAGACAAACTTATTTATGACTTTTTTTAAATTGACAATCGTGTCGAATAGTATCTATTCTTTTTTTTCTGTGCACATGTGGTATTTTAGTACAAAATACTAACGAATGCCAAAATTTTATTCACGTCATACCGGACAAGTGCCTCTGTTATGCAATTTTCTCTTTTGCCACCATCAGTAGAAGCCACACCATGAATTGATCTAGATTTTACATTTTAGGTTGCACATTTCTCACCATTCTGAAACTGAGTGGAATCTATTCAGCTCTCTCAGAAGGCACACAGACACAGTCAGGAGCCCAGATCCCATCCGCCTCTAGACAAAAACCACGGGCCATGCAAATTTCAAATGTTAGGGTTACAAGGTACAGTCTGATTGTTTGCGTGGTAAAGTAAAAAAAAAAAAAAAAACGATTAAAAAAAAAAAAAAAGGACCAACTTCTTTTCTTTTTTCTTTTTTTTACCAAACAACTGCAAACACACTGCCAACAAACCTACTGACGTCTGTGTGCTGTCCGGTACAGCAGAACTGGATCTGACCTCAGAACTGAAAACACGCCAGAGGGGGACGATGTTACTGGTCGTTGTCCAACACGACAAAATAATAATCATAACAACAATAGTAATAATAATAATAATGATAACGATACTGGTAATGATAATAATAATGATGAGTGACAGCAGTTATCACAAAGCAGGATCAACTGCACAATTTAGAGGCAACTCGTGTGTGCCGTCTAGTGAGACTTCAGAGTGTGTGTTTTGAACACTGTATTTTGTGGTTAGTGATCTCAATAAGGTGTTCAGTGATCGTTCTGACTGGTTTGTTGTTTAGGGGATTTTTTTTTTGTGTGTGTTTTTGACAAATACAGTTGAGGCTTGTACAATAAATAGTGATAAATAAAAGAGGAGAAAAACACCAGACATTATCATTTCTTTGAATGAGTGTTAATTTATTTTTTTTTAACAAAAAAAACAACAAAAATAATCTCTGCAATAAATACGTTTGATAAAAGCATAATCTCAGGGATCCAGGTGTTTTTATTTGTGATTTGCATAGGGAATTTAAATGGAAATAAAAAGGGGAGGGTGAAAGGAAAACTACGGCAAGGATATTGACACGTTTATCGTCCTGCCTTTCGCCCTTGACCGCTCCGTTGGCTTCAGGCCTGCAGTTGGTCACGGCTGCTGCGCTGCGGAAACCGCAGCTTATAAATATGCGAGTCGGGTCAAGTGTGGCGCGCAAAGTTCCCCAGAGAGGGATTAAAGAAGTTAAGAGTGTAAAAGCCGCTCAAATTAGACAAACAGGGTGTCAGAGGTTTCCGCGCGGGCCGACCGAGCGTCCGTACAGGAGTGAGGGACGGCCGTCACAGGGTGAAAATACTAAAGTGTTGGTGCACGAAGGGGTAAATCAGTGTCGAGGGATTTGATTGACTGCCGCCGTGACGTTCAAAGATCACTGCGATAAAATAGGCGAGGTGGAGAGAGGCGGCCCATCCTTCACCCGACCCGCGACGGCTTCGTCCGGGAAGTCGCACGTGGCAGGTGCACCGGGAGCCTGCAGAGGGCGCCAGGCCGCGCCACGCCAAGCGGCCCCGCGGCACGTCCATCAAAGTGACGAGCCGCTCCGACACATGATGGCCTCGGAACCACGGGTCCGCATAACTCAGCCTGTCCGCTTGTGGCGTGAAAGTCCCGTCGGCGCGGCGGCGGGAAAGCGAGAGTGATCATGACAAGGCCGGCCGCCGAGGCAGTGAATAAATCTCCCCGCCGGGGCCCGAACGCCTTTAAGTCGACTCCGGGTTCCGAGCGCACGCCGCCACCGAGTGTCCGGCACCGCAGCCGATCAGGAGGGGCTCCAGACCGGGGAGCGGGCGCGGCCGAGGGACGTCCACCTGCGAGCCGTCGCCGCACATGCCGTGTTCGTTCCAGCCCCAGGAGAGGAGACGGCCCCCTGGAAAGGAGAGGGGTCAAGGGTCAGAGGAGCTGACAACAGGAGGAGGCGGCGGCCGCAGCAGGATGGGAGCGATAAAATTAGCACACACACACACACACACACACACACACACACACACACACACACACACACACACACACACACACACACACACACACACACACACACACACAGAGGTGTTGGTGGGTGTGGTCAGGCCTGCATCACTGAGGAGGAGACACGTGCCATGGCAACACTGTTACCCAATAGGCTCAGTTGCCGTGGAAACAGAAAACGAGCTTGCTTCCTGCAGGGCAACGCGTCTCGAAGCCGTTCCAGTCCTGCAGCTGTGTGTCGCTCCTGTCGTGTTGTCATTCCTTTCTCTCTCTCCATCTCTCCGTCTCTCTGTCTCTCCGTCTCTCTGTCGCTGCGGAGGTTCCTCTGTCTTTTTACGTCTCTCGGCTCCCAATAAGCAATTGGCGGGACCAAAGAGTCGCGCTCGCCGAGGTGCCACGCCGAGCAGCTTCTGTCGGTGCGAACCTTTGCCAGGTTTCGGCCGTGCGCGTCAAACACGCGGCCTCCAAAATATTACACGCGCTCCGGAGCTGCTTTGCGTCAGATGCTTTTCGGCAGCGTGCGCTTTAATTCATGGGACCGGCGTGACTGGAGTACGACACGGCACCGTTTCCATGGCAACAAAGTGCCCCCTTTGCACGACAAATATTTCGGCACAGGCAAAACAGTCGACGCCAAAGGTCCCTTGTAAACAAACCAGGGGGTTTTGCAAAATCTGGTGGCGTCGCAGCAGGATACCCCCCACCCCCCTCCATCGCGCGTGCGCTCCATTGTCTCGTCCACATTAACGCCAATGTTTCCCAGCAGATTGGATGAGCTGCGCCACAGTGTCTCTGGCCTATCTGCCGCCGCTGGCTGCCGACGAGGAGTTCTAACGGACGGCAGGTCAGGACCTCCTCAGGTGCACGCGAGGCCGGCGCCGAGCGGTGCAACAGATTTCACCAGAAGGCGGAGGAGCAGCGGCTGCAGCAGCAGCAGCAGCAGCAGCAGCAGCATGCAATGCTCTCCGTTCCTTTCCGCCTGACCTACTTCAGCACCCCAAAATAGCAGCACTCAGGTCTCTGCTTGCGATCCTGTTTTTGCTGTTTCGCCGCTCCTGCCGCGGTGCCCAAAGACGGGAGGCGGAGAATTTAGAAGAAGAAGAAAAAGAAAGAAAAACTGAGGTGACCACGGCGCAGGGCTGAGGCGCACCAGGTGGAACCCAGCAGCTCACCCAGTTTACTGCTGTGCCACACAGCGCAGGGTGGTGCTCTGTGAGGAAGCCTCATTATGACGGAGAGCCTGTGTTTACAATTTCCTCCTTCTAATGGCTCATCCAATTAACTGTTCAAACTGGACGGCAATTTGCCTTTTACCGAGCATGTCCAATGTTTGCTGTTCATGAACCGTGCCTCGGGGTCATTTTGTAATGTTCTATAATTATATTTAAATGTTTGTTTGTTTTGTTGGGTTTTTTTTTTTTAATAGGTGGTTTAAGCTGCAAAAGACGCTTTTGAAGCGCAAGTTTTAACGCATCCGCCGAACTTTGGAAAGGGCGAAAGGAGTTTCGCAAACCAAGAGCGCCTGTAAATGTGTGCCTGCGCGTGCTTCATTCAGCCCATAGTAGTAATTGCCTGTGTCACTGATACCCATCTAGCCACGCTGTAATTACTTCCTGATGCAAAGGCCACAAGGCAATGAGATGACCTCAGAAATCCTCCACAGCATTACCAGAAGGATTAATATTCCACGCTAATGTTTAACCGTAATGTATTAGACTGCTCGCTGTGCCTCTCCGGCTGCGGGATGCTTGAAATAGCTGATGGCCCCCACCCACCTGTGTGTATTTCCTTCTCCTCCACTTAGTCTGAGACACGTCAGGACACCAATGTTTGTTTCAGCAGCCCAACACAAACACAGACAAATAATTTCAGCATAAAGGCACCACATTATGCAAAATTGCTTTCAGGTTCCCGGTCAGAATTCATTGGCAATGAATTTGAAATGCTAGCATGTAATTTGGGGGGGGGGTGGGGGGGTGGGGGTGTTCAGTATGGAGGAGTTCAATGCGTCTTCATTAATATAGAGAAAGAAGTAATTGTTGTCAAGCACCTTGGGTTGCATTTTACACACGAAAGATGCCATACAAATAAAATTTGATTTGATTTGAATATAGATAGTATAGAGAGTTGTGCCGCAACACGCAACAAATAAGTCATCTTTAGTAGGAAGCTGAAACCCAGTGTTTGCACCAGGCTATAAACAGAGGGCTAAATATACTGTTTTGAGAAATCTGTAAAATACAGGCCTTTTAATGTTTTAAAGTCCTGCTTCCTCTTTTCAGTGAAGTTGTGTATTGTATTGAAAGTGTAAAGTTGTTTTTTTCCCCTGCCTTTTTTTTTTTTTCAAACAATGTACCATAGAAAAAAAAGGAAGAGTCTTACCTACAATGGCGAGGTTATGTTCAGATCCGCATGCAATCTGCGGAGGGGAAGAATTTTAAAAACGGTGAATAATGCATGTCGATAGCAGCCAGCCAGCCAAACCTCGGGCTGCAACATCCTGTCATTGTTATGCAAATATGGACGCGGAGATGCTTTTGCACTGAAAATAAAATAAAACCTGTTAAGCTGCAGTCACGCAAGAGAGTTGTTGCCCCCCCCCCCATCTCATCCCATCGCATCCATCATCCCCACCTTTTTCCTTTAAATGCGGAAACTGTGCATCAACAAGAGTGCACCGACCACAAACAGCATTACCCACGATTTGGTCTGTAAATGCATTAGACACCGCCTTGCCTCGCCTCGCCTCAGTGCAGTGCGGTGCAGTGCAGTGCAGTGTCAGACAGGAGGGAAGGGGAACTAACAAGAGAGGCCAGCTCATTCATAAAAGCTGCAGCCGGGGCTGCTGGGCTGTCGGACGGACTTAATGCAACTCCCCCAGAACGGCAGCGTGCGCTTGCCTTTGCAGAAATGCAGCCATTAAAATGTAAAAAGGATCCGCAGTCAGCACAGACAGCGGTGGCTCTTTAACCCTTTCCATCTGCGGCGGGGCGTTTACATCCCCTGAAAAACCCCCCTGGCCACCAACAGAAACGCGCACCACCCCACCCAGGTCCTCAGCCATTGACAGGTCGTTATTTGTTACTCCAATAATGTTCATGGAGCTCATAAAGACGTGACACCTTACTAAATATTGACTCGGCGGGGTGTGGACGCGGCGGCGGCGGGGAGGACAAACACAGCCGGCCGGCACGGAGAGATTCATGGCCCACTCAGCTAATCCATCTTGCCTTTTAGCTTTTACACGCGCAAGGTGACTGCGGCGTGACACACGCCGCGGCGATCATCTGTGCGCAGTGCGGGGGATGATCCCCCAGCTCGCCCTTGGGCGTCCCTGACATCCACTTTTATTGGCGGCCGTTGCCGGGGTTAACTGCTGCCGTCTTGGGATGCTCGCGCATAATTGGCCCGCGCGGGGGTGAAGAAGAAGAAGAGGAAGAGGAAGAGGAAGGAGAAGAAGAAGAAGAAGAAGAAGAAGAAGAAGAAGAGCTGAGCTCTGATAGGTGAAAGTGCCGCGTTGAAAGTGCGAGTGTGTTGAGGAGTATTAATCATGAGGAGCCGCTCCTTAGCGCGCCTGCCTCTCCTTCAGCTCAATATACCGCACACACGACGATGAGGAGCCTGGGCTTCCTGTTTCAAGTCACGGTGTCTGCTGCCCCCTGCTGGCCAGATACAGACTGCTAAAGCAACAGATTGGGAGTCGGTGGTTGTCTGGTATCCATGACGTCTTACTTGTGTGGCTCCCTGGAGGTCTTTGAGCTCTGTGGGGACAGCCTGATTCCCCTGGTGTCCACCGTCCGCCGGCTCCAGGCTGCTAGATGCCGGGCGGCCCAGCTGCCCGTAATCTCCTCGGCCCCACGTCAACACCTTGCCAGACTCTGGAGTTAAAGACGACAGACAGGGAAGGAAGAATCCAGTCACTCCACAGGGGGATACATTTGAATTCCCTTCCCAGCTGCTCCCTTCGTCCTCACACTGTGGTTGCCCGGTACATATGCAACCTTGGGCAGCTGCGCATGATTATTTATCCACAAACTTTAAAATCTCAAGGATGCAGCATTACTTTGCCCTCCAATTGCAGCCTGCAGCTAAAATGTTGGGTTACATCTTTTTCCTGAAAAAAGATGTAAAAAACCGAAGCTTTCTTGGACCTCCATACGCTTGGAAGGAGACAAAGGCAAGACGAACATCTGGCTGGGAGTGTTGTCACTACGCAGGAAAATATATCAGTGCCCTTTGTGACATCACAAAGAGTTTTTAAAATATATATTTAAGTCAATTTTCAGGAAAATGCGACGTGACCACAGGTGTGTCTAACGTTGAATCACCTGTTTGGGCGACGATGTGCGTCCAGCCGCTCCACACACGAGTAACTTTCTCCCCAGCCAGCAGCGTTCGCTTCACAAGAGAGGGAGAGGGCAGGAAGGTGTTGGTGGCGGCAAGCTGGCCGTGCTTGTTGCTTCCCCACACAAATAAATCACCATTTCCTGCAACACATAAATACAAACATAAACACACGCATACACAATCAAGGAAGACCGGTGATCAGGCAAAGCACATCGGAGCTGCATAATGCCTTGGAAAATACTGAGCCCACTTTCATTTACTTAGTTAGTGGTTAGTTTATTTTTTTTAATCGGACTCGAGCTTAAGTGTCTAAAAAGGTTTTTTAATAAAGTCAGTTATAAATAAATGCAAGGCAATAAGAAGCCCTTTAAGAGAACATACACACTGATTGAACTCCCCTGTCTGAACTGCACAACTGCTCTGTGATCAGAAAGACCACGATGGTCACAGAGGACCCCTCTCATCCCCGTCACCAATTATTCAAAGTCCCACTGGCCCGGAAAAACAGCTACAAAAAATATTTCATTCCATCTGCTGGAAGCATCCTAAACACCTTGAAATAGAACATTGTACTTTTCAGCATGCACCTTTTTTGTATTTATATATTTATTCTTTTTTTTATGTAAAATGTGTCTTGATGGGAATATGTGAATGTGTTTGTGAGCCCTGTCGAAGAAAACTATCTGTCACCATCAGGGACAGACAAAGTATTCTATTCTATTCTATTCTATTCTAGACAATAAACTCATAAAGCCTAAAAATGTATTTCCATGCCTCAAGTCTGACTGCACTCTCTCAGAGTCTTACCTGTCAGGCACACACAGTGCACCGAGCCTGCAGTTACCAAGCGACACATCTTCTGATCCAGACCTACAAACACAGTCGGTTAAGCATTCATCACAAGAGGCATTTCCAGGTTTTGCATTCTGTACCTACGTGCCTGCAGAATTTCGACCCACCTGGCACCAGAGAGGGCACCACAGAGCCGAGGTGCGCGGGGACGGGCTCCAGGCTCAGCGCTCGCTTAGCATGACTCGTCAGACCAGTTCCCCACTGATACACACAACCCGAGTCTGAAGGAGGAGCAGGGAAGATATTCTGTATTTCCTCATCAACTTACATGGACAGACTGAGCAGATATGAGAAAAACGTACGCGTGGCAGCAAGAGAATGTCTCAGTCCTGCTGCTACGCTCACCACAGGCTCCTTTAGGCTCTGACAAGCAAAACACACAAAGTCATCATGATGCGTCTCAAAGAACTTCATTGCATTTGTGACAAAAGTGCGTCAAACGGCGCATGACCGTTTGGGAATTTGCTCACCTCGACGAGATTAACGTCTGCTGACTGTGTGACGGTCGTTCCGACGCCAAGCTGCCCGAACGCATTAGAGCCACATGACAAAACTCGACCACAGTCTACCAGAGGGACAGAAGAGGGGGAAAAAAGCACTGAAACATGCTGAAATATTCAGGCTTTGATGTCCCTTTTTAGAACATTGTTGTACTGAATTCTGGAAAAACATCCACCGGCAAAGTCCACATCATCAGCATAGCAGAACAGAACGGCACCAGCAAAAAATATATATTTGTGGGCTAAGCTTGTCTTCTAAAATGTATGCATCAGTATCAGAAATATGATTTGGACTAATGTTGATTCTAAGTGTTGCCTTCGTCGTGCGACTGTTTCTTACCAGTGAGGAAGAGACTGAAGTCCCAACCACAGGCCACCTGAACAATTCTCTGGCCGATGCCTGAGCAGAGCTGAAGAGTTAAGACATCTGCACTGTGGCTCAGTCCCAGCTGACCTCTGTGATTCTGTCCACACACAAACACATCTCCATCCTCTGTGCAGTACAAACAAAATCGCCCCCAAAAAAATGTTTTACACATGATCACGTAGCTTGATCTTCAAATACAAAACATTTTATTAGAGCAATACAGTCAGCTGAACAAAAGTAACCTTAAACCATCATTTTTGTATAATAAACAGACTTTTTTTTTTCTTAGTAAAAATGTAATTTAATAGCAAAACATATTGGTTCCTGACATGGACATGTCTGTATATACCAACAGCCATTAGAGCATGATTATCGCAGACACTGGGCACTCACTAATAGCACAGCCACAGCTGCCAATAGCACTGATTAGGTTTGCGTTCCATTAAGATTCAGGAAGCACTACTTCCAACCATAGTGAGACTCCATAGGTATGAGGCATCCCATGGTAAAATAGTCTTGCAGAGGTCCACAACACAAGTGAAATACAAATATTGCAAGGGTGTGTTTTCCAATGCTAGAAAAAAAGGGTTGTTACTGATGCAATTGCATATTTTACACATACAATCAATGTTATTATAGCTTTCCAGAAGTGTGAATACGGTCCAATTGTCTGTTCATGTTTTAAACACCACCTATGCTAAGTAAGCTGTTTACATGTCTATGAAAGAGGATTAGGGCCACAAGAGGAGAAAAAAATATTACAGGAAGGAGATTTTTATTGAAGTTTTGTTTTCGAGTTTTAACTTGGAATTTCGTGAATAAAGTCAAAATTTCGTGAAAAAGGTTGATGTAAAAAGATGAAATCTGGTGAATAAAGTCATTGTTAAAAAAAAAAAAAAAAAGACGAAATTTGGTGAATAAAGTGCAAATTTTATCAATAAAATCGATGCAAATAAAGTGGACATTTTGTGAATAAAGTGGAAAATTTGAGTTTCATGATATGAATGGTGGATTAACCCAGTTACCCACAATTAAACGTAAGCTGCCAACTACAGGTGTATCCCAAAAGGCTAAAACACAGTAATCAGGAAACGGCAAAAGCAAAAACGGAAGTACTCCATGAGACTTGCGTCTTTTTTCTTCCACTCGTCTTTCAAATTTATTCTCGAATTGGAAACTTTTTTTTTTATTGAACAATTATATACAAACAAACAAGGCACAACGGTATACCAGTAAACCAAGATTCAAGGTGAAAAGGAAATTAAAAAAAAAAAAAAAAAAACTTTTGTTTTGGCCCTAATCCGCTTCCGTACATGTCTTGGGTGAGGAAGCAAAAGTTTATTCTAAGTTTTGACAGCGCTTCTTTGTCCGAAGGGGGGCGCTAAGTCCATCTGGTTCACGTGGCTCACTTGACGTAACTAAAAGCTTGCATGTGGCGAGGCTAATGTTTTCAAAACTACATAGTGAAACACCGGCAGTATCGCCTTACAGAGGAACTTACCGCTGACGACGGCTGTGTGACCCCCACCGCCACTCACAGCCCGGAGCGCCTTGTGTTTGAAAGCCGCGGCGTCACAGAGCCGAGGGTCCGAGCGGTCCTCCACGTCTCCCTGTCCCAGCTGACCGTAGCTGTTGGCTCCCTGACAGGTGACACAGACAACCCATCAAGCAAATCCCTAGTTTGCCCACTTTTTAAATGCCGTATAGATTTGAATGTATTTGTCGTTCACCGGATTTTTGTGCGTCTAACTTCACCTGTTGTGGCTGTTTGCCCTCCGTGGTTAAGCTAACGTTAGCTAGCATAACCGCGAAGTTAACATTCTCCCGTTCCTGTCGTAGTGTCAGCGGTAAGCGTGACAAAACTCATCCAAACTACACCTCCACATAATCCCGTGTCGAGCACGCAGCATGACAGTCGGCGAAAACTTACCCATGACAATAAACACAACTCCGGCGGCGTGTTCGTTTCCATGGAGCGCCTGTGTTTGCCTCCACCACGACTCTGGAGTTGGATTTGCGGCAGTGTCGTAGAAGAAAATAGCCGGCGTCGTGCCGAGACATGCCTTCCGCCACCTCGCGGGGGCGCGCACCGCTCTTGCTTCGTTTAAATTCCAGACATCAGAGGCCGAGTAATAATGCGAAATAGATCATAAATAAATAAATCATCTCCCCTGAGAAACTCGTATCTTGACACTTTGGATTTTAGAGGATAATTATCCTGCATTCAAAATGTAAATTTCCTATTGTAAGAGCTCATTAAGTTAAATCAAACCGTCTAACATCCTATGTTAAGAATATAAATTGAAGCTTAGTTCCGTTTTCCTCTTCTCTTTCTGCATTACAGCGTTTTAAACTGTCTGAACGGTCTGATGACAGACTTACACACTTTAGATTTCAAGTACAAGGTATAATAATTTTTCAGGTGTAATACTTAGTAAATTAATTAATCTTAGAAAATCTCTTGTGTAAATAAAAGTAATTTCAGCAGTCGCATTCAGGGTCAACAATTTCATCCTTTATTAGAAATCCTAGTATCTCTGTTCACTCATTAATCCATGAGGATATATGTATTTATATATGTACTGAAAAAAAAAATCTGCCAGGCGACAATAAACAATTTGAAACATCCTTTGCACAGTAGGTATCGTGTATATATTTTTCCCAATAATTTTATACATAGTCTACTCATAAGGACTTTATTTCTTTACAGTAGAAAAATATTCTTCGTCGTACTACAATTATATTTGCCTCGAGAGGAAGTATTCAAAATCATCACAGTAAAATAAAATATGTCAGCGCATTCGGGCCAAGACAATATACAAGTCATGAAAACATTCCTCTAACACTAGTTTTAACTTCATAATTTCCCTCAGAGCACACAAAAAGAGACATGATACACATGCACACACATACACACACACACACACACACACACCAAAAAGAGTACAAACAAAGTACTGGTACATTTTTATACATTGTCATGGAAGTGAGGAAGAATAAATATTAACGGAGATGAATGAAATATTATATATATAAAAAAATCACATAAGAACAAACATCAGAAACGTCAACAATAGAATTAGGAAACCACATCCGTGTGTAAAAGCTTTTCAAACAGAACTATAAATGATTGTTTGCAGAGAAATTTGCCAATTTCGTTGAACATACCTGAAGCTGAGAGATAATTTTGAGTTAATGACCTCTTTGGGTGACTGCATCTTGCAAGGAGTAATTGCTAAACTAAATTTCTTTGCAAAATTGTATAGTTTTTTTTTAGTTTTACTTTTTTGTGCAAGTGCAACAAGGACAACGAAAGGGGAACCAAAGGTGGGACACATTCTTTGCACTGACGAAGGGCCACGCATAAAGCGAAATGTACAGCCGTTGCTTTGGGGGCAACGAGGGTAACTGGTGGACAACTTTTGGTGCGGCCACTCAGACACCCAGCTGCTTGTTGAGCCGACAGAGGGCGTCACCGATGATGTCGAGCTCGTGCCGGAGCTCCTCCACCACGCTGTTGATGCTGGGAGTGTCTTTGAGGACGTCCACGCTCTGGGTGTACGGGTTGTACCGTACCGTGAAGGGACGCTTGATGGTCTTGGCAAACTCCCTGTGGATTGTTCACACAGCAAAATTGTGGAATGGGTGCACACGTTTAGCTTCTCTGTGCCTCCATGTCTCACTTTTGTCTAGCGCCAAAAATAAAATGGAGCCCAACTCACCTCATCTTGACTTTGGCCTCCTCGAAGCTGTCCGACACAAAGTAGACATCCTGAAAGGTTGTGATGATGCATTCCTGCTTGGATGTAACTTTGGGGTCGAAGGGCATTATCCTAGCGTTGCCGGAGAGAGCATGCTGCCAAAGAGACAAAGACGGCTGAGGTTGCATGCAAGTGTGTGCACATGATTTAATTCAAATACAGATAAGGCTGGACGGAAGCGTCCTTCCTTTACCTTTAGTTCACTGATGGACGACAGCAGCCCCGCCCCATACGCCCGCAGCTGCCCTTCTTGTTTGCATAGGCCAAACTCCACCGTGAAGAAGTAGCACTGTAAAACAAAAAGGATCATCACATCTCGGGCTAAATCTTTAACTCTAAAAGGAAAAATTAAAAGTTGCCCTGCGCTTACTGTGGCCAGCTTCTGAACAGAGTCGTCCGAGGCTCCGAGTGAAGCCAGGCCAATCTCCTGGGAGAACTGGGCAAAGCTGGGCTCTGCCAGCAGTGGGACGTGTCCCAGCAGCTCGTGGCACGTGTCCCTTTCAACGTGAGAGACGACAAAGAATCAGCGCCGGTTGTCACTTTTATTTATTTTTCCTCAATCTCGTTGCGGGCCCTGCTGGTTACTCACGGCTCGGGGGTGTAGAGGGGGTCGGAGCTGTGCCGCACATACTGGGTGCAGTGGAAAACGCGAAAAGCCAAACCGGCAAGGAAGTCACGAGGGGACAGATAGCCAGCCACCGGCCTGATGGTGAATCCTGTGCGCTCTGAGAAGAAAGGTTCAAAACACATCACTCTTCACTTGGACATGTTTTGGTTATATATATATATATACATATTCATAGCGTTGGAGAACCTACCCTTTAGGAAGCGTGAGACATCTTCCAGCTGAGGGATGTTGTCCTCCCGGAAGTCACAGTATTTGGACAGCAGTGGCAGGTTCTTCAAGTACTCCCGGCAGGCGTGGCTGGGGTAGAGCTTGTTGAGCTCCCTGTACACCACTCCCCAGGTCTTCACCTCCTCCTCTGTGAACTCAATTCGAGGAATGGGGTCCCCACTGCAACAGGAGATGGGAGTTAGTATCAGGGACTAAAGTAGGAGTTCAGGTCTGATTGAAATACACGACGAGAGCTCACTGTCTGTGCGCCATGGCAAGGTCAGCAAAGTACTTTCGTCTTTTGCGGTAGACGTTGTCCTTGAAACCCTGTCGTAGAGGAGGCAGAGTGGGAGGTGAGAACATGCGCAACTTTCATTTTGGTTTTGCTCTTTCTCAGCGGGCCGACTGCCGCCTACTTACAGGATGATCAGCGTCCAACTCAGAGCCGTACATCAGGACGCGGTTGGCGCATTTGTCCAAGTCTGAGATCCTCTTTGGGAACCAGGGCACGTCGCACATCTCTGCGGTTGGGAGAGAAACACCTTGTTGTTCACGTGCTCGCACCGTTTGCAACATTCATATGTGTTCATTGTTCCATATTATGTTCCACGCTCAATCGCCTTACCCCGCTCATGCAGGCAAGAGTTATCTGGAGGCTCCATGTCCACCACGTTCACATGCTTCCGAAGCAGCTGGATGATTTCATTCAGTTGTTCGTGGTTGCTGTCGCAGTCCACAAAGATTTCAAACTCTGAATTGCGCCTCTTGGACTTCCTGGACTCTATGTGCACAAGGTTGACGTGGTTTTCCTGCAAGAGGGCACAAAGTATATACTTGTCAGAGTCAAGAAGCCATACGGCAAGAAGACGTTTGTTTTTCCCTGTTATTTAATATGTTTATTTTTCCTTTTTCAGCAAAGAATGTCTTTTCTTCTTGGATATTTATCATCAACTCTGACAATGTCATCACAGCAGATGTAAATGCAGTATATCTGAACAGCAAATCAAATGACAGAAAGTCTACATTGCTATGAGAAACATCCATTCCATCCATCATCATTGACAATACCTTATTAATATGAAATGACCTACTGTAAATCAGAATAATGGGCCAGGGGCCATGTACTCTTATCATAAAGTGTGAGTTTGATGACTTGTGTGCGTACCTGGAAGAGTCTGAGTGCCTTCACCAGCCCCCCCACCTCATTCTTGAGTGAAAAGATGATTGTTGCTTTGCTTTTCTCTGACGCGCCCTTCTTTTCGGTATTCTCCTCGATTTTGGTGAAGGTGGATTTGTTTAGCTGAAACACACGAGGGAGAAGAGTTGGAGAACTGGACTGTCTCGCCCCCTAGTGGCCATGTCCCAAGACCTTGCGCATTTATTTATTTATTTTCGAACCAAGAAAATATAGAAAAAAATAATTTAGAGATAAAAGTGCTGAAAAAAAGCAGGAGTCACGTGACAATATTCAGGTCTTTATACTGCGCTTGTTGTTGTTGTTGTTGTTGTTGTTGTTGTTGTTGTTGTTGTTGTTGTTTTTAGTTATTAAAAAAAACAAATACATAAATTCCTTCTTTCTCTCGTTGACATGAAATTCCAGCGGACGTCGGAAGCAGAGCCGAGATTAGCTCTTGTTCCTGCTGCTGCCACTGCTGCAAAGCGGGAGCCTGATTTGTCTATTTCAGCACTTCGGACAGCGGCCACCCGGTGACGCACGACCCTCTCCAGCGCTCACGCGAGCGGAAAAACACGCGCGGGGTAATCCCACATCAGGTAGGAGCCACATCACACCGGGAACACTGAGCAGTCACTGAGCACTCTGAGATAAATAAACTTTTTTTTTTCTCGTCACCGTGTTTGACTATAATTTTTGTTTTGTTTTTGTTGTTTTTTTTTATTAAATCGAGCTCCGTCTTGCGCGAAACTCAAAATTCTCTCTACTTTCCCATCGATTTTTACGCATTAACTGATCTCCTCAGCGCATAGAGATCAACTAGAGGACTAATCCCGCTCATTTACCATATTCTGGCCCTCGAGCATGGTGTAGACCGCGCGCCAGACCAGCGGTCGGCGGAGCCCCGTCGCTTGAAGCATTATTAGCGTGTGAAAGGAGTGGATCAGGACGCTCGCCGGGGTCAACTCTCTGCGTCTCGGTTTAACGAAGATGAACTCGTCTCTGTCTCCGAGAATCGCCTTAGCTGAAATCCCGTTTAGCGCGCCAGGAAGCCTATTAATAGCTTCCTTACACGTCGGGATATGTGCAGATATTAGGCAGCTTTAAATCGCTGCAGCGCGCAGACTTCAGGCTGGTTTGACGCGTATACAGCTCTGGGCTGGAGAGTTGCTGGTCCGTCGTTATGCTGGGACCCGCGTGGCTTTATTATTATTATTATTATTATTATTATTATTATTATTATTATTATTATTATTATTTAAATCTGCCACTATTTTAGTTTCTGTTTAAAATGTGATAAATGTGATGGGGTGATGCCATTCCATTGTCTGCTCCTTAACCCAGACAGATTTATGTGGCTGAAATGTTTTGAATCACAAGAGAACGTTGCACAGGTGCATTAAATGAACATGCAATGACGTAGGCTACTAGTCAATCAATGAAACCAGTGCAATGAAAAGCAAACATTTGTAACCAAACGACTGAATGACTATGACCCAACTGTACAACTGTAATTAAAACACAAAAACAAAAAACAAAATAAACCCCGTCTTCATTCACCAGAGTTAACAATGTGGCCTATTACGGAATAAACTTCACCTGTGGTGCAACCCTTTTATTGCCACAAAATGTCACCGCGGTTTTAACCCTCTTAATTCTTTGACGTAAATTTCAACACGACAAAACGGCTTAGATGAATCCCCTGAGTTTGAATCATCGACTCTCGCGGGACAAAAGACAGCATTGTCAAGCATTGAGACACAATTTGAAACTGTATTTGTTTTTAAAATATTTGAAACAAACTCTCACCTCATTATTCAGCAGTTTCTCCTCGAAGCCAATGTTCATGGAGTCGAACGATCTTCCTCTGCGTGGTCCCTCGTTTTTGTTCGAGTACATGTTAAAGTGCAGCTGGGTTTTTATCTGCTCGCTCTTTTTTTTTTTTTTTCTTTTTTCTTTTTTCCTCCCCCTTTTTTCTTCGCTGGCTGGATGGGAGAAGTCGGCCCCTCGCTGCGGAAGGTGGGCTCTCTACCCCGGCCAGCCGCGGCACTTGGCTATTTAAGCGCGAAGACCAAGAGGAGGGGGCGATAATCTGAAGCACAGCAGCAAATGGAAAACGGGCAGCTGCGCTCACGTCAGGAAGAGCGACGAGGGTGAATCTTTTATTTCGCCCCAAGGCTTAAAATAGCTCCAAAGGGATCGCTGGAAAATTCTGATATCAATGAAAGAGAAATATCCAACAATGCCACCTCTTAAAAAAAAGTTGTCCACCAGGCAATTCACTTATCGGGGAGGTTTAAGCCTGGCATGATGATTAAAGGCATTTTTAAATTATATCCTGTATTGCATCATCCAAACACTGGCATCATCATCATCATCATCATCATCATCATCATCATCATCATCATCATCATCATCATCATCACAACTCCTCTGATTGCCAATCAGGTTTGAATGAAGTTACTCATATTTTCTCTGTAGTTTTCTCTGATGGAATCACGCTGGTGCCTGTGTTCCACTTTCACCTTTCTGGGTTGGAAACCATCCCAAAGATTCAGGAGCAACTGGTGCGCAGGTTGATTGCGTGTTGAGAGACTTATTATTTGGGACACAGGCAGGCACACACACACACACACACACACACACACACACACACACACTGGCCGTAACACAGTGTGCTTAAATCTCCTACAGCCATGAGCAATCAGCACAATAAAACTCAATAAAAGGCAATTGCCAGAAAAGACTATTTAAAAAAAACTGGCCGCAATAAAAAATAAATCACGGACAATTACAGATAACCGATGCTTAACTTTCAAAGCCAAGCATCAGGGCTGCTTCTCTCTCACTCTCTAGCGAATGAGAGCAAAGCTGCAAAGACACAGAAACAACAACAAATTCAGCAGCAATTTCTCTGTAGATTTTGTTTGGAAATAATCCGAGTTTATAATCCTGTAGATGGCACTCTAAATGGAATTGTGTGATTTTCTGCAATGGAGAAAAGACTGCAAGCTCAAATGTAAAAGAAAGCTAACATGTGTTGAAGTTGTTGTTTTTTTAAACACTGCAGTTGGACCCAGTTCAGGCTTAGATGGTCTGAGGAACTGAAATGAATGAAACTGAAAATTGCAACCTCTGTTTCTGGCCCTGGAGACCACTGTATCCCCTTCATTTGGATATTTAATGGATTTCAGAAAGGGAAAACAAGTTGTAACACTCACAAAACAGACAAGCAGGGCTTAAATTCTGTCCTTGAAGCTCATACGCACCCAGACAGCAACTCCCACATTACCTCGCCGACCTGATAACCGGCCCCGCCCACCCGAAAACCCCCCCGCCCGACCCCACTCCCGCCGCGTTGCCACAAGCGGTTAATTCTTCTTGTTTGTTGACGCCTCGGGAGGAGGTCAAGGTTTAAGAGGATTCGAGCAGCCCACCCGCCGGCACTGCACAGTGATCCAAACATGCCCCCCTTTTGGAAAATCCATTTGTCTGCACTGTAAGCACCTCGGGGTTCTCGTGCACGTACCCTATCTAAGCTGCATGTTTTCCTGCTTCCTTTAACACCCGTGAGCCCTCTAATAAGATCAAGGCAATCAGTGGGAAAGGCCTCACGGGCCTCTGAATCAGCTGAATCAAGGCAACGGCACGGGAGGCCAAGAGAGCTCATTACTCTAAACTGATAACACCACTGTTCTCTAAGCTTAAGTCACCTGACAGGTAAGGACAGGTGGGATCCCTTTGTCAGTGACCGGCCGCTGGCCCTCGCATGTGGCCGCCGCACATGCTGCCTGCCTCAGGTGGTCCTGGCCTGTGTCACCCGTGACAGCGGCGCTGGGGGTTTACACAACAGGGGAGGCACTGAGGGGCACTTCCTCCTCTGGAGGAGCTGCGGCCAGACGCGCTCTCCTCACCCTGTGTCCCTGCACGCCTTTCATGTGGTTTTGGCCGTGCCTGTCAATTTAAGCTAGCAAAAAGCCAGCCGCTGCCGAGAGCCCTCGGTCGGACCGGCATGCGCCGCAAAGAAAGATTTTGTGGCGCCAGAGCCCCTAAGGTCGTCCTCTCAGATCAGGAGCAGAGCTCGAGTTAGCACGCTTAGCTCATCGTGGTTATCTCATGCATTTTATTTTTACTGTGTCCATTTGCAAGTAGGAAAAAAAAATATATATATATATTTTTTTTTTTTTTACATCAGAAGGATCACAGTGTGTCACTGATGGATGGAAAGCACAGCACACAAAGAGGAGCTCGGAAACATTTGCAGAACGTTGACTCTTATCTTAGCATCTTAGCATCTCATCTTAGCATTAGTAAAGGACATCAAAATACAAGTGGGGCAGGTAAAAATATATACAAAACAAGCTGAAAAGATCAACATGAATGGCCGGCAAATTTCCATTGACGTCAGAGGACGTCAGCGGAGATGAGCGGCGCCGCCGGCACACGTGCTTTCCTGGGAAAAGGCTAACGAACGCTCGTTATTCCTCGAGAGAAGAGGAAGAGCACTAGACGGCGTCGGCCCTTTGTTTCCCATCTGTTAACCAACGCAAGCCTTTTCATGACGCCCGCGCGCATCACGCACAGCCAGACCTGCTCATCAACGCACTTTCCAAGGAGCAGCCTTCTTTTTTTCCCAACGGCCTGCTTAGGTTTTTTTGTTGTTGTTGTTGTTTGTTTGTTGTTGTTTTTTTTCCCCAAGTCCTCGCATCTCCACAGCTCCTGGATCTCATCTGCCTCCTGCGGCCAAATCAGTTTAACCCAACCAGCCTCTCGGCCTAATGATGTGTTTCACACAGGCCTGTTCCTCGGCCTCCTGTCAAAGTCTGCATCGGCTGTGATGGATGACGTGACGCGCTATCTGCCGCGCGCTCAAGAGGGTAATGGATGGGTTGGTGCTCTGAGATGCTTCGAGACAGCAAGTGCTCTGAGGGGAAGGAGGACGAGGAGGAGGAGGTGGAGGAAGGTGATGGCTCTTTGTGTCATCCTGATGACCCTCTTACCTACCGTGCACCTTGTCTGAATAATGATCTCTAGGTAATTAGCTTCAAGGACGAGGCAACGTGTTGCAGCGGGTTGGAGATGCTCTTTACGTTTCGGAGGAAGACATCTGAGTGTCGTTAAAATGCACCTGCATGAACTTCCTCTTCTTCTGAATGGCCGCCTTGTTCCTCCGCCGTACAGCCCCGGAAAAAAAAAAAGTATTTGGGAGAATCACACTTCATTTGTTAATTACGGCTTTGCCGTCACGCAAGCTCTCGCTTCCGACGGCGGCGAGGCTTTGCGGCGGGCAGCAGCCCCCGTCTCAGCGAGGCGTCTGAGCGCTCCAGGGTCGCCCCGCAGCCAGTCTGTCCCAGTTCTGTTCACTTCAATCAGGGGGATTTAGTCTGTCCGTGTCTGAGCGTCGGCCTGCGAGACGCCTCCGCGGCTAATCTCACGCGTGGCACAAGAGGAGCTGCCCACATGAGCATTAGCATGTATTAGAAGTGGCACCTAATTTTGCCAGACTTTAGAAGACAATTTTATTTTATTTATTTTTTCCAAAAGGTGCCGTTGATTCGGGTAAATGCTGCACCTGCTGCACAGAAGTGTGACTTTCTTTTAAGATCATGTTTTGTACAGTAAACCAAAGATATTCCACCACGATCACAATTGAAGGTGTTTCTTTTTTCCTTTTCTTATAATCACCAGACTCTTTTGTTTGTTCATTTTGTTTTTTTTTTTTTTTTTAAGTTTTGCAACAAGGTTTTAGCTGTTGCAGTTTCCAAGAAAACTGTTGCAACATCAGTTTGGTATTTTTTGTGTGAACTGGCGATCCCAGTAATCCTGAACCAAATTACCAGACCTGAAACCAAGCAAACACTGAGTCATTCATGCCTCATCAAATCTGATTTATTGCAGATCTATGGTGGAAAAAAACCGAATCAGACTCAGAGAATGTTCTTTGCCAGCGTCTGGTTATGAAACTACGGAGCGCTGGTCACCTTCTCAACATTTAAACCCATGTATCTTCTGGTTCCAGGCCGCCGGTTGTCATACAGCTGTTATTTGGATTTCCATTGAATCCAAGGACGACCAGAAGCACCTCATCAATAGAATTCCAGCCTTTGGCCTGATCCCGAGCCTTGTTTGAACAACCAAACTAATCAGAGCAGTGAATGATCGGCTTACGTGTGTGCTTCCGGTGGTAGGGCCACGTCTCCCTCTAATTAGCTGCGATTCTTTCATTGCTGAACAAACAGCAGCATATGCCACTTGGTGACAGGCACCAGTGTTCAGCAAGGACGTGACAGAGTCGGAGCCATAAACATCTGCCGCCTCAAATAGAGACGAGTTCCCACAAAACACCAGGGAGATGATGAAAGGAGTCAGCGAAGGTTCTTGTTTGGGTTTTTTATTTTGATAGGGAATAATGGAATGGCTTTATCTTGGGACCAGTTTGAAAAAGATACAAGAGGTTTTCTGTCTCCCGCAAACAAAAACAAAAACAAACAGAAGCCTCGTTTGTAGCTTGTTGTAAAAAGGAAAATAAGAAAAGTGGAGCAGCCTTTTTGTTATTAATCATTAACCCTCTGGTTTGCATCCCCACCAAAGGTTTCTGGGTTACAGCCTCCTGTTAAAACTGCTGACCTAATTAGACCTTCCACATGTTCTTTGTGATGCGACAAAAATGAATCAGACCCAAAAATGTGAAGTCAAGACTGGGTTTTGAGGTGTGGTCAGTGCCCTCTGTGGCATCACAAAGGGCAGATTTTTCAAAAACTGATTTTTTTGTTTTAGCACCTGCCTTCTGAACAGTGACGCAAGACAGGGAAGTAAAGGGTGGGCACACCGGTCATAGTCAGAGGACGACGAGGACGTCAACTGCACATAACATGGAACCTTTCATTCACTTGTTTCTATTGCAGGTACAGTAAGAGCCTGGAGAAACTTGTGTGCACGTAAAATTCACAGACGTTCCTCGTTTCCAACCAGGCGACAGCGCTAAAAAAATGAAAGGCTGCATTAATCTCCCCGACCAGTTTGTTTGTTCATGTTGTTTGTACCCGAGTCCGCAGAGATGAGTAACATACACATTGGTCAGCCCTGGCCACAATGCGCCACGCCCACGGAGTTCAGACAAGGTGGATGAAGAAGGCGGCCGAGCCAAACACCGACGCCAACGTCACCGATTAACAGGAATCGCCGGCCGCCACCCTTTTTTGTTTTTTTTTTTTGTTTTGTTTTTAAAGCTCAGGTGCTCACGGGGGAGGGGGGCAGGGGACATTTCATTGTGATTCTGTTGACAGGAGATAGAAGGCCGGGGGAGTCAGGAAATGAGTGGTCTCTGGGAGTGGGTGGGGGTGGGGTGAATGGAGCCTACGTCCATCGTGAACACGCCTTCGCCAGGTGGATGTGAATGGCCTGCGTCTGCCTGGAATCAAAGGAGAGGTTGAGGACGTGACGCGGCACACACATCCCTCATCCCTTCATTATCCTGCTTGTGTGCCTTGGAGCTGCTCTGGGAATGGTGTCAAGGCACTTCAGCTCAACAACCACACCTGCCAGTTATAAATTCAAAGCGAGAGTTTTGCTTTCTTTTCTT
This sequence comes from Nelusetta ayraudi, assembly GCF_046127955.1. NCBI lineage: Eukaryota > Metazoa > Chordata > Actinopteri > Tetraodontiformes > Monacanthidae > Nelusetta > Nelusetta ayraudi. The sequence continues at coordinate 1,281,771 of NW_027466070.1, read as the reverse complement.
TTCTTTTTTTTTAAATCTATTATCGTATTCAAAATTCATTTTCAATCCAAACTAGTTTTTATTGACTCCAATTTTACATGGACACTTATAGTATTAGTTATGTATACAAACTGCTGTATTTCCTACACTGTTCACCTGATTTGGATGCAAATACCCTCAATTTAAAGCTGAAAGCCTAGAGTAAAAGCCCATCTTGTTTGTTTCATTTCAAATCCATTGTGGTGGTGTTTAGAACCATATGTATATATGTATGTATATATATATATATATATATATATATATATATATATATATACATACATATGTATATATACATATACATATATATATATATATATATGTATATATATATACACACACATATATATATACATATATATATATATATATATATATATATATATATATATATATATAAATGATATATACATATGTATATATATATATGTTCATATATACATATATACATATATATATATAAATAAATATATATATACAAAATTAAAAAAAGGCCCTCAATATAATTAGCCCTCTGTTTACAGCCTCTTGCTGCTAAAACTGGTCCATTGTTGTACCTTCCACACATTTTGTCTCAGTCTCGGTCTTAGAGACCTGACCAGGGCGTATCACTAAGATTTATTGGTGAGGTCACAGTGTCTTCTGTGACATCACAAAGAGCTGATTTCAAAAAACTCTGTATTTCAGTAAAAAAAATAAATAAATAAATTAAATGTAGAGCAAACAAAATACATCAAAGAGTTTTTTTTTCTCACTCCTGGGAAGTTCATTGCTTTGGGAAAACATGACCTTTGAATTCTATTTATGGCAACAAGAGCAGCCTGATGAACACGAGGACCCCATAATAAACCCGTCTCACACCATCAAAATCAAATCGTTTATTTCCACCACTTTAGCGAATGTAAAAAGGTTACATAAAGACATGTGACTTATCACACTGTTGTTACGTGGCGAAAAAAACAGAGCGCGTCTCACTTTGAGGCAAAGTGCCAGGTCATTTAAAAAAAGAACAGACTGTTGTGTGTGCATGCATGTGTGTGTGTGTGTGTGTGTGTGTGCATGTGTGTGCGTGTGCGCAGAGGTAAAGAGTGTGGCGAAGTAACTGACATCCAACATCAGCATCACGCTGGCCTGACATGCGGCAGCGTCACTGATGTGTGCAAAGCGCCAAGCGCACGAGGAATGGGCTGCTGGGAGGCGTCAAGCATGCGCGCGCGTGTGTTTGCATGTGTGTGTGAGTCAGATCATATCAGGCTGCAGTGAGGAGCGGCAGGCTGCCGATGAAGACTGGCAGGCCAGGGTGGAAACGTCTGGCCCAGTTACCATGATCTCTGTGACAGGATGCACCTGCGAGCGGCCGGAAGCCCTGCAGAAGAGAAGAAGCATCCGGCGGAGCGCGGCAAGTCACGCCGATGGAAAGGCCAAGAGTGACTGCATCCACGTCAAAAGGCACCAAAGCATCATGCTGGAGCATGTGCTCAGAGTCGGAAGGATGCAGAGTTTCCATATTGCACACGTTTACCAATTTTTTAAAAAAAAACAATTTTTAATCCCAGACTCCAGTGAAGCAAGATTACACAAATGTTAATGAAAAATAAAGCTCTTTATAATACAGTGTATTTAGCCCTCTGTTTACAGTTTTCCGCAACTCCCGGCAAAAGCTGATGCTTGGAACTGTTTGGAAAGGGAGAAAAACAAGGTGGTCTCAGAGGGCGGAGCCAAAGCCTGGCTGGAAGTGTGGTTGCTAACCTGCGAGAGGAACCTGTGACCTATCAGTTCATTTTTTTGTTTGTTTTTTTTTAACACATATAGTTTATAGAGAGCAGCAATCAAAGGACGTTAAGGATGGACTTATTCAAACAAACATCTGTCAAGTGAATTTTGAATAACATGCACTCATTTTCCCTACATCATTATTTCCTTACTTTTTGGTCCTGGACTGAACGAGTGAGCCCTCTGTTTACAGGCAGCAGCAAAAATTCTTCATTATTTTTCTTTTTACCCCAGGCTGAAAGTGATGCTTTGTTGAATCTTTCACGTTTGCAAGGGGATCATAAGACAATGCCAACACCTGTCAAGGGGAGTCGCTAATTTGGGAGCTATCGGCTCTTTGTGACATCACAAACGGCTCCTTTTCCAGAGGTGCGTGCTTTATTTCGAGTGAAGGATGGACAAGTCACGTTTTTTGGCTGAGAGACACTTGGTCAAGGGATTTATTTTTTTAAACATTTTTTGTAAAAACACAGGACAGCATGATCTCTGTCTTGCGTGCACTCCAGCTATCTCAGGATTTCCATTAGAAAGAGTGTTCTCCATATCAATCCCGGCTTTAATTAAAAAGCTGCTATATTCACGGGGCCTTCGCGAGCTCGCTGGCTCCCTGCTCTCCTCCTCCGTGAGTGGGCGTCATAGTGCATTTGGAAACCAAATGAGCTCATTGTTGCCAGGCTGAGGCCTTTCATCTAATTTTATTGTCGTTACCGAGTGACTGTCACCCTCTGGTAAACACTTGATACTGTCATCAGCATCGGCACCATTACTCATATGCTTTGGCCAGGTGACTCAGTTCGCGTTCAATGGCGTTTCGCCTCCTGTGGAAATTTTTTTCTTTATCTTCCTGTGCACACAGCAGCAGCAGCAGCAAGCTAGTCATTTTTGATGCCGCTAAGAGTTTCCTGTTTCTTGGGGTGGGAAACCCTACTTCCCTGAATGCAAATCAGTTTAATTAAACAGTCCAGCTATACAAATCTGATTGTTGTCCAATGGATGCAAAGAAGAGCCTCAACTTAATAGTGCATGAAATTGACAGGTGGAACTAGTTGTAAATTTTAATTTGATGTTTTTTGTCAATTTTATAATATATGCTGTTACGTTGCATCTTTGTTTTTTGCATGTTGTGCTCCATCAAGACTTAACTTGTGAAAATAATTTCAACAAAGACAACAATCTGGCCCTTCTAAAAGAATATTGATTATTTAATACAAAAAAAGTTGCATTCGCAATAGAAACGCAAAGGCGAAACACATTTTTAAAATGTACAAGCTGTTATGAAGTCAGGTGAAAGGGTCTTTGACGCGCCAGTCATGACGTCAGGGGCGTTGATTCACAAGGTCTTTCCAGTGGAAAGCCAAACAGGTCGACTGCCGTGCTGCGATGTGCGAGGGGCCCTCAGACAGGAAACCGTTTTTTCAGCACGTCCGCCAACTGGGGATCAGCCTCGGACAACACGGACAGCAGCTGCTGAAACTGCAGAGGGGCGGAGCCGGAGATGCGCAGCACAAACACACTAATTACTGTCTAACGTAGATCACAGTGGTAGTAAAACAGGCGAATTAACCAGACTCGACCTCTAAAATAAGCTTATATAATGCACCATTATTGATTCATTTACACATCTGGCAGTAATGAACCAGTTTTTGGTTTTTTTTTTTGGAGTTTAGCGCTTACTGAGGTGTTAAAGTTGGGAACCAAACTGGCCGCAGCTGTGAGTGACGTCTTCTCGGTGAGGTAACCCTTCTTCACTGAATCCACCACCGTCTCCTGCATCATTTGAAACAAACGCACCTATTTAACAAACAACCGCCAGTGACGTCCTGAAGTCTCCGTCCACTGTTGTCCGCACCATTACAACCGAGATGGGACCGTTTAGAAATACCTTAGAAATAAGAAGGCAGATGTCGGACAGGAAGTCTGCTGTAATCTCTGCCAGAGTCTGCAGCTGCTCATCTTCAACACGGTCATCCGATTTGGACTCGCTGCAGAACTGGAGAAGCCTCAAAATGGTTCCAATCAGAGGAGGAACTAAAGGCAAAAGTACGAAAGAGGATTAGGGTCACAAGAAGAGAAAAAAATATTACAGGAAGGAGATTAATTTAAGTTTTCATTTCAAGTTTTAAATTGAAATTTTGTGGAAAAAAAGTCGACATAAATAAGACAAACCCACAGTAATTAGGAAACTAGTGCTTCACTAGACTTGCACGCAGAGCCTTTCAGCTTTATTTGTGACATTTTGACTTACTTCAGGTTGACATTAATTGCGAAATTTCTATTTTAATTCACAAAATTTTGTCTTTTTTTTTACATCAACTTTATTCTTGAAATTTCAACTTTAATCTCAAAATTTCAACTTTATTCTCTGCATTCTTAATCCGTTTAATAATAAGTTAATTAATAGTAACCATCTGGCAAAAAAATATTAGAGACTTAGGACCTATAGTTATAAATTGTGGTATTCATAAGTGCCTGGAATAGAACGAGCAACAGAAGTGACTGATATCGCTCATACTTTTCTCACTGTTGCTGCACCACTGGTCTTGGCATCTGTAAAGAGCCTGCAGCACTGCGAACGCCTGAACCAGAGTGCTCTTTCGTTCGTGTAGGATGACTGGAAGATCATTGGGTTGGCAGAGGTCCTCACACACCACGTCACAAACAAAGTCCCAGACCTCTTTGCCTGCTCCGTCAGGGGCGGCTGGGAAAAAAAACGTCAAGAACAACAGTAGCCGCAAGGTGGCGTGATTTCAGCTGCGTGTGAGACTTTACAGACAAGTATCGCAATGCTTGTTCTTACCGAAAGTCTGAACGCCCTCGTCTACAGTAGTGAGCAGTTGGAGGATGTGAAGATAAACCTCAAGGCCATTAGGACTCTCCGATCTGGGGAAGGAGTTCAATATGATCAACTCTGACTACATCAACACTGCCACTGCCTAGTATCTAGTTTAAATGCTCGTAGTAGGTCTCTAAACTGTCAGTAGCTGCGTTTCCATTACCCCTAGAATTACGCAAAACCTAAATATCACAATAAAAAAAACTGCTAATGTAAACACCTACATTTCGAAAAAAAAACTCTCAAATATCACTAAAAGGTTTTTATTCTTGACAACAAACAAACGTAAACAGACAAAAGCAAACATAATTCTCGAATTGCGGCTCATACGCTTCACACCATTCAATGGAAACACCAGCAAATCACAGTTGTACTCTGTCGAAATTTTAGACACATCGCTTATATTTTGCGAAAAACTGCAAAGGCAACGCAGCCTATTAGAAAGTGTGTGCTAAAACACTCAGCTCTAGAACTAATCCCTTTCTGGTGTCTCTTCTTGTAGTGAGTGACAACACCCCAAGTTATACTAGAAGGAGCGCACTGCATTCTCTCAAAAATATTTTTGAAATAATTTGCAGGTTGCCAGAGCATTAACACTTCTAATCAATAAAAAATGTTCTCCAAAATCCCACCTGAGCTGTTTGGCCGCCTCCAGAAGACACACAACAACATCAGGGTGGCTTTCGGCGTTGTCTTCCTCTCTTGGTTGAGCTGTGATCCAACTCTTCATCAGCTCCTCGTCAGTGTCAAACAATTTCTCCACCAACTCTCCGACCTTTTCAAGCAGGTCCGCTGAAGATAAAAAAAACAAACAAGAAAAACAGCAAGATTAAAAATGAAGACAAACGCTTTAAATACTTGAGGAGTATCACAGAATGATCCAAAGTATTGTAAAATTAATTTAGCCCACAATTGGGTGAATACTCTTTAACAAAGGTGTTAAAAATGCATCTGAACTTGATCATTTAAAATGCAGCCAACACTGTTGCATTGAATTAAGAGTAAGAATTTAGAGTAAAACAGTTAAAGTCGGAGTACTGTTGGTGGAGCTGGACATGATGAAGCAGAGGTTGGAACACACGGATGTCTGCTGCTGTATACGCTGTAGCCACAGGGAACAGACATCCTGATGGGAGACGCAGGTCAGCAGCAGCCTGTGAAAATCACCCAGAGAGAGAGAGAGAGATGAATTCTCCTCCTGTCACCTCTCTCTCTCTGTGAAACAAGCCTGCAGAAAAAATGTCTACGGCACCTGCTTGTTTCCAGCAGAGTCGGAGGATCTGGATCACCGAGGAGTAGTAACAGCACAGCTCTGCGGACACGGGGAGTTTCATTATTAGAAGCGGTTGATGGAACAAACTGAAGTGCCATTTAGCAATAAGACAACCGAGGGCACGGCTCACCCCAAGGATTCATTTTGGCTGAGAGTCAGACAGGTTTCTGGAAAACAAGCAATATTCCCGAGGATTCCCACACATATTTCCTAGGATGAAACATTTGATTTTATTTTTTTTTAGAATATGATTCTTTTTCTTTTCAATGAATGAACACTACAGAACGGTTTTACTCACTGTGAGACGTGGACAACGAGACTTGGATATCACTCCCACCAGGATTTCCGTAGCTTTGAACTTCTGCAGAAAACCAGCTACGTCCTGCAGACAGTTGGTCAGATTAGTTTGTGTTAAAGATCACGTTCCTACTCAATACACAGGCTTAGCCAGTACTTTCAATACAAAGATGTAAAAGAATAGCCATGGTTCAGAGATGACAAAATAAGTAGTGATAAATTATCACCAGACCTTGTCCATCGCCATGTCCCAAACTCTGCAAAGATCTTCCTCGTCATCATCAGACAGCTCCATCTGACCTTCACTATCCATCTCCAAGTGCTCTGTGACCATCTGCAAAACAGATCGATCAACTTTTCATTCTGTCCATCTCACCAAATTACTTCATATATTGTTTCTGAATTAAACAGCCCCATTTTAAGTGTTAATGCAGACCCCCGTGACCCTGAGCTCGGGAAGAAGCGGGTATAGAAAATGAATGAATGAATGAATGAATGCATCTCTTTTAAAAGAAAGAACTCTTATGCAGCAGTCTCTCACGTTGATGAGACGGGTCAGCGTGCTGAAAAGCCAGTGTTTGCTGTAAACGGTGTCTCCGATGGCGTCCAGGTCGCCATCTTCGTCTCCACCTGCTGTTTCCGGAGGTGGAGACGGGTTGCGGTCCATCACAGGAGAGTGTGATCCTGCCGGTGATGGGGATCTCTCGCCTTCCACTTCCTCTGCACCGTCAACCCTTCGATCTGGGAACGGCAAGACGTTTAGAGCACGATTCAACGAGTCACCAAGTATGGCGATTGGTCACAAACACTGTTTTCAAGTTGTTTCTTCATTTAAGGCAGAGGTCAAAATCAGCGACAAAATGCAAGTGACAGGACAAGTTGTGCTTGTTTTTGACGGAATGGAGACACAGCACTCGGCAATTAGACCTACACAACATACAGGTTAACATGCAGAAAAACAAGTTCGACTCTTTATTTTATGGCGGGTCTCTTTAACATTACAGGGTCAACTTTTTGGTCTCTGTCGACTGTATTTATTTACCTCCACCAGATTGTATTTGAGCATCTAGCTAGTAAACTTATGGGACGCGTTTTCGTTATTCGCCCTTTCAAAGCCATCAAGAGCACAGGGCTTGCAACGCTCACATGTGAACTCACCCATCATGATTTCGTCTCCACATATGACATTTAAATTCACATCATCGTATTTCATCAACTTATCACAGAGTTGTCGGGTAACATTTCAAACGGCATCAATTCGCCTCCATTTAATACCGGGAGCGGAGAGCGCCTGCGCGAAGAACTGCGGCGACGACTTCCGGTTGTGGGACGCCGTGTTCCGTGGAAGGAAAAATTAGTACGACACCGCCCTCTACAGGGTCCGTGCGTAAGAGACAAAGAAATAGTTACGACGTCATGACATGTCGAAATAACGTTCAAACAAGCACAATTGTCTCAGTTCCGAATTAGGTGTGTTCGGAATTTCTTAAGGGGTGGGGGGGAATCATACCTTGGATAAATGTGATCGATAGTAAACCAACACACAACCACCAAACGACAAAAAAAAAAAAAAAAAAAAAAGATCACTAAGCAAGCTACCAGTAGCAGTGTGAGGAAGTAAACGTGAGCTGCTCGAGCTTATTACGCTGTTTAGATTGCATGAGTTTTGGCGGTATTTGGAACATATAACAAAACCTGTGTGATGTTTGCATTAACTGAAGACTTATCAAGTATGTCCGACTAAAAATCACACTAATACAAACAAGTAATTTGACGGAGGTATTGTGCCCTTCATAACCACACAAAGGGCACCGTTTGATGTCTTCACATACTTTTAACTATTTTATTTATTTAAAATATTAGTGTTGGAAACACAGTGCAGTGTAAAAGTACACTTAATCACTAATTAAACAGACTCATCATCTTTGGTACATCTCTTATTCCCATTGGGCATGCTACCTTATTTGACTTGGTGGTTATAATAAGTGACAGAGTCATACAGATATTAAAAGGTATAACATAAACCTATATTACTGCCCATGATTAATCACAATTTTCATGTGTAATTTGGCGAATGCAGTGTCCTCCCTGAATCAACACAGCAATTAGAAATAAATTCACTGTCCCTCATCGTGCAGCTGTCCCCCAGTGGGAGTAGTCCCAAGCCTTGTTTGCACTTGGAGGGGGTTCTATTACGAAGCTATTTGCCTTCATGCAAATGGCTTTAACTCCAGATGAATCCAATTAAATGAAAGCTTTCATCAGTATATGTAATTGTTGTTTTGTTTTTTTCACAAAAGGTCTTTGGAGGTCTGTTGAAATTTATTGCCAGACTCTGTAAGTCCGTGGGAAATCAGCTTGAATTTGGTGTTTAAGTATTGCGATAGTTTGTGTCTAAAAGGATTACTACTCACTGTGGGGGGGGGAGCGAAGTTTCACGCACAGGAGGGAACAAGCGCAAAGCCAGTCTGTTGCTTGAAACGATGCCAAGTTCAGTGGATGTTTGCGTGACACTGCTGATACGAATGAGTGCAATCAAGGATGTGATGCAGTTGGTTTTGTTGGACATCCTGGGCCACCATCCTGGGATTCAAAATGCAATTTAGGTAATCCTCATTTACCTCAGTAAAACAAATATCAACTTTAGTTTTGACTTTTTGTTTTGTTTTCTCACATATTAACTCAAAGTTATGGATCATGAATGTATTTTTATCCAATCTATTATTATTATTATTATTATTATTATTAAACAATATTTTAAGACCGTTGGATAAAGCAACACAGGCAGGTGCACAAAAAAACGATCATACCAGTGTTGACTGCAACAAAGTAAACATAAAATGTTCACCTGACAGATGATGTAGATGACTAATCATGTAAGATGATGATTACACTAGCACTAACAGGTATTAAAAGGCTATGGTAAAAAAAAAAATTGATGTAGTTTTCTAAACTACTGTCTCGGTATAGCTCAGGCGTGGACAAACTACGGCCCAGGGGCCATATGCAACCCGTGAACCTTTTTAATCTGGCCTGCCCAATTTTAAGAAATAATATTAATAGTCAGTCAGTCATAAAATAGCTGTATTTCATCCATTCTTTCAGTGTTTCCAGAGTCAATTCAATAAAGAGCTAAATATCGTGGGGTTTCAAAGACAATGATTTTGTTTCAACGCTTTTGTTCATTTTCAGTTGACATTAAAGCGACATGTTTTCTACATATCCCGTGATATATTTTTCACCAAAACACTCCATCCATCTGCTGCTGCTCCGGTCCCTCCAGGCAAATTTTAGAACTCACTGTGGCCCACCAGCCAAAAAGTTTGCCCACCCCTGGTAGAGCTGGTTTTGACAGGATCACAGGGTCAACAGGTAGTGTTGAAAAGAATCGCTCATTGTCTAACTTTATTAATGTTTGCGTACTTTTCTTCACTTACTTTTGCTTAATTTATGTCCCATGTATATTCACACATCTCAGCTGCGGATAGCTAGTCTGGTCTCTTTCAGTGGCCCGAGGTTGACAAGCGTGTTGTGGTGACAGTTAAAACCAGATGGTAGCAGAGGAGTTTACAAATTAGAGCCTGGCCCATATCCTTAAATTATTTTGTCTCCCACCTCAAGCTGTGTCGAATCATGTCTTATCATAAGATAATTTGCTTATTTCCTGATTCATAAGATGATACAACACCAATTCCCACACATCATACATGACAGACTTCCATTAGTGTTATTCAGGTTTCACAGTCATCTGTCAAAACTTCAGGGGAAAAAATGTCACAGAACAAAAGACACAGATTAGTGGTCGAGGTAACTGATTTTATACAGGAGTTTTAAAGCCGCGGGTCAGCATGTGCCTTGAGCAGTTTTATGGCTGATAATCCGGGATTCTAAACCCAAGTGCAAACATCTTGGCTCACTGGAGAGATAAGGAGGCCGTGGGGATCGTGAGTACTTGTCAAAGGCGTGAGACATTCTCCACTCAGCACATGTCTCTGCAATAAAACATCATCATCTTCATCACGGAAAGAGGATGGGAGGTCGGAAAGAAAAGTGCCGCGTCCCTATAAAGGCTTGTCAAGAGGAGTCTGACATTACTTGCAGGTCTGCAGACTGAAAGACCACCGTAGCTGCCATGGGGTGGAGAAGCGTGTGGTTGTGTTTCCTTGTTTTGCCTCTCATCGAAGTCCAAGCCCGGCTGGGTAAGAGCTTTAAACTGTCCAAAAGTTTTCAAGTTCAAAAGTTCTCTCTTCCTCTCTCTCTTTTTTACGATCCAAATGTGAATATGTGAATTCAAAAAATCTTTGAAGCTTCTGCAATTTCTGCAGCAGCAAACACCATTGACCGTTTGCATCCTGTCGATGTCATTCCCAGTTCGGAACCATGTCAGCACCATCTGCAGCACCTGGGGCAGCCAGCACTTCAAGACGTTTGACGGCGACGTGTTCCAGTTTCCTGGCATGTGCGAGTACAACCTGGTGTCCGATTGTCGCAGTGCCTTCCAGGAGTTCTCTGTGCACATGAGGAGGAAGGAGAACCATGGAAGCCCCACCGTCAGCCACGTGGTGGTCACCATCAACGAGCTCTCGGTTCACCTCTCTAAAACCGTGGTCACTGTAGATGACATTCCGTGAGTGGATGAAAAAAAATGTTGTTTTTTTTGTTTGTCTTTTTTAAAACGACATCACTGACAAAAAGCTCTGGTTCCAGGATCAAATTGCCATACCACATCAAGGGGGTGCAAGTGGAGCAAAATGCCGTTTATATCAAGCTGCAGTCTTCGGTCGGCATCGTTGTCATGTGGAACAGAGATGATGCTGTCATGGTAAGTGTCGCATGTCTGATAATTGCCTTATAAAAACTTATTTTAAGCTAAACAAAACATTGATTCCTCAACCAGCATCTACTAGAAACCTCGAGAGTTGATCATTTAATGTTATTTAATACATGACATTGTTTTCAACAACACTACACAGACCTAATTTTTCTCAGGGCACCTCATGTAGTGATGCAGCACATTAACACCAGAAAGGTTCTATGCAATGAAATTTTTTTCCCACAATTTTCTTTCTTTCTCTCTTGTAAGCTGTCGGTAATAGTGAGTAAATAGTAAAAGTGAGGCATAATAAAAGTCAAACCATTACTTCTTTTTGCTCGTTCTACTTTTCAGAAAAGAGACAGTGATAAAACAGAGAATTCCAAGAACGTGCTTTGTGATGCTGCAAGAGGCCTTAGCTAAACTGAAACAATAGTCTTCAAAGTTTTTGCTTGTTGAAAAAAGTATTATTGAATTAAGTTTTCAGTAAAGGGAACTCAGTTCCCACTGTCAATCATTTGTCTTGAAAGTACACAATGCGAGTGTTGCTGCATTTAAGGTGGAGCTGGACAACGATTATGCCAATCACACTTGTGGACTTTGCGGAGACTTCAATGGGATTCCCATCCACAATGAGTTCATCTCAAAAGGTCTTTAGCATTTCGTGTATGTCAGCAGGCACTTGCCGTCGCAGTGGGAATTTCACACTATAAAAAAAAGTGTTTCCATAAAATGCAGGACGCCAGGTCAGCCCCATAGAGTTCGGCAACTACCACAGGGTCTATCTTCCAAACGATGAGTGCGAGGACCCCTCTGAGGAGGATGAGGAGCCACTGACCAACACTGTGCCCGAGTCATGCCAGGAGTTTGTAAGTTTTCTTTAATAAGCTACTTTCAAAATGTGGTCCTGACGGTTGCATTTACATACAACACTTCAATGTAACCTGTCTTCTTCTTTCTTCCTTTCACTTGCAGCAAAGCACCTGTGACAAGCAACTTCGCTCAGAGTCCTGGAGCTCTTGCAGCCAACTAATCAACCCTCAACATTACATCCAGGCCTGTGTGCTTGACATGTGCAGCTGCACCAGCAACTCCAGCGCCTCGTGTGTCTGCAACACACTCTCCGAGTTCTCTCGGCAGTGTTCCCATGCAGGAGGGCAGCCACCCAACTGGAGAAACACACAGTTCTGTGGTAATGCTTCCTGTTTCTGTCAGAAACTTCTCAGAAACTGTGCATGGTTTGCATTGCTGGGTTTCAACGTTACCTAAGAGCCAACGTCAGTGGTGTCAAGCAACAATTTGTTGTGTGAAAACTCACGTATACTGAACATCATTCACATTTCCTCTAGTGGTCATGCAAAGGACATTTCTATATTTGGCATTAAACAAAACAGTTTAAAAATAATAATAATAATGATAATTTAATAATATATGTACATGGATTAGATGAGAAAATGGCTCCACTGCATCTAACAACAAGTCTGCTTCAGAAAGCTAAAACAGTTCCAGTTAGACTGGTGCTATTCTCCATGCCCCCAGCATCAGTTTTGATGCTAAATATTCTGTTTTCTGGAGAACTTTAGAGTTTTTTGTATGGTAAACTGTGCAACGATGCACCACTGGGTGAAAAATTAGCATCTGGGACAATTAACATGAGCTAATGTTGCATCATTTGATATAAAGTTTCCCATGTCTTCACAGCCAAACAGTGTCCGTATAACATGGTTTATGAGGAGAGTGGCTCTCCATGCGTGGACACGTGCACACACTTGGACACAAGTTCGCTGTGTGAAGACCACAAGATGGACGGCTGCTTCTGTCCTCCAGGTCAGTGACGTTTGTGTAAGAGTTTATGGTCCCTTCTTTGACGTTTTGTGACGTTCCTTCGAGGCTTTACGGCTTGTGTTTGTGTGTGTGTGGATGCAGGGACCGTGTTCGATGATATTTCCTTGAGGGGATGCATCGCTCAGTCCGAATGCAAGTGCAAACACGACAAAATCTACAACTCCGGCGAGGTTTACCGACAGGACACAAAGGAGTGGTATGTCAAAAAGGCCCTTATTGTTTTTTTTATGATGTTACAACTTATTTGTATCTTGTAGTGGGCCCATTATGGTGTTTATTTTGTTAACCTAAGACGACGTGCTCCCCTCTAGTATATGCTTCGAGGGTCGATGGAACTGTAAAAGTCTCCAGACTCCGGTGACGTGCGCAGTGGAGGAGGGCTCACATATAACTACTTTTGATGGGAAAACCTTCACCTTCCATGGCGATTGCTACTACACGCTGGCCAAAGTGGAAAGCAAGGTGTTGCAGCAATGCCGTCCTTCATATAAGATAACTTTAAACGAGGAAAAAAAATGTTTTGACATAGTTTTGTTTCGCTCTGTATTTTTTTAGGACGCTGCGAGTCCAAAGTTCAGTATTCTGGCTCAGCTGGTGCCGTGCGGACATCAGAAGTTTGACACTTGTCTTAAGAACATTAAAATGGTGCTGAACAGTGACAGGAATAACGTGAGTTTGAGGCTGTATGCAAAAAAAAAAAAAAGAATCTGCCAGCCCTTGACTCAGTTTAGTGGCTGTAAACACCAATCACTGTCTTTCTATTCAGGTGTTAATGTTTACCTCTGACGGCTCAGTGAAGCAGAACTCGCAGATCATCAGTTTGCCCTACCAATCCAGTGAGCATGAATTTATTTAATGAGCGATTAAATAAATAAATTAATAAATTGTGTATTCACCAAATAATCCGTTTCTGGTGTTTCTCGTGACAACCAAGGTGACATCAACATATTCCGTGCCTCGTCCTTTCACATCTTGGTCCAGACCACGTTTGGGTTGCGAATTCAGATCCAGCACGTGCCTGTAATGCAGGTCTATGTCACCCTGGATCACAGCTACAAAGCAAAGACACGTGGTAAGTTGACATGCAGCCTCCAGAGGCCTAAAAAAACGCGTCAAAGCTATATTCTAAATTAGCGCCGTAATACCGCAAAATTCTGTCATTCTTCGTTGAATAAAATGTGTCCAGTAAGTAACCTTCTTTTATTTTTTTCTGTGCCGATCAAGTCCTGAACACACAGTAATTCAAATTCTAATTCAAACCTGACACTGCTGTCTCCAGGGTTGTGTGGGAACTTCAACATGGTGCTGTCGGACGACATGAGGACCCCACAGGGCATCGTGGAGGGAACGGCCGCCCCATTCTGTAACGCATGGAAAACATCCCTCACGTGCCAAGACAGAGCGGAGAGGCTTGACGATCCCTGTTCCCTCAGCTTGGAAAATGGTAAACGCACACATACGCAATAATCAGTATACTCCTTACCTTGATATCTGTATTATATGTCTATCTATATATAGTGTCTCCATGCACATTTACTGAACCTCTTCTCTGGCAGAGAACTATGGCAAACACTGGTGCGCCTTGCTCCTGAGCCCAAACAGCACCTTTACACGGTGCCACTCAGTTGTGAATCCTGAGCCATACTACAAGGTACAGCGAAATCTCTCTTCTTCTTTTTAACCGGCCTTTATTTAAGATAAATGACCTTCTAAAAGCGTCCTCTTACACTCTGCAGCGATGCATGTACGCGAGCTGCAACTGTGCGAAGAGTGAGGCCTGCTTGTGCGCCGTCTTCTCCTCCTACGCACGAGCTTGCTCATCCAAGGGAGTGTTTTTAATAAACTGGAGGGACAAAGTGTGCCGTAAGGATTTTCTTTTTTAATAATATTCTCTTTAATTCCTTCTGATAGATTGATGGTGATCTGGCCAAAGTAACCGGGGTCACACTTTCCGTCTTTACTCTAACAGACAGATACACCGAGAGCTGCCCGGCGACTCAGGTCTACTCCTACAAGTTGCAGAGATGCCAGCAGACGTGCATGTCGCTGGGCTCCAGTGCACACAGCTGCTCCACTGACTTCTTGCCCGTGGATGGCTGCTCGTGCCCCGAGGGCCTCCACCTGAATGAGCATGACCTCTGTGTCCCCATGGCCAAATGTCCGTGCTTCCATGATGAAGTCTTTGTGAAGGCGGGAAAGTCCATCAGCGTCAAAGACGAACACTGGTGAGTCGAGGGGATGGTTTGATTGATGATTTGATTTGTTATTGACCGCAAATTAGCTCTTCTTCGGGCCCTTCCTGACACCCAGTTGCATTTTCTGCAGTTAAAATAGATTGTTAACCTTTGGGTTTTAATATCCTTCGTGCAGCAAATGTCTCTGTTGTGTTTTAACAGTGTCTGTACCAACGGAACGCTTCACTGTCATTCCTGGAAAGAAATGAAATCAGGTAAGTTGTTTATTTGTTTGTTGTCTTTATTTGTATGCATACCACAAAAAATGTAAGACTTCTTTTTTTAACAATACACTTCCCTACTTCAGCTACCTGCCCTCATCCAAAAGTTTACTTCAACTGCTCGACCAGTGGCACTGGGGAGCTCAGACATCAGTGCGCTCAAACCTGTTTGAATCTGGACATTGACGAATGTGTAAGTTGTAGTGGTGTAAAGATAAACCGTTTTGAATCGGTTATCTGTCTGTGACGTATGAGAGCCGAGTGCATCGGTTGATGGAGCCCTGGATCGGTAAAGATCGGTAAAGTAAAAATAAGCACTTGGGGTTAAATTGTCCATTTGTATTGAATCGCTTTGAACCGAATCGGATCGAATCATACCAAATTATTAACTATTTTTTTATGAATCGTCCCTGAATCGGATCGTTGCTTGTGAATCGAGATTTGAATCGGATCGTTTTGTGAGTGAAAGATTCACACCCCTAGTAAGTTGTTTGTTACTCTTGGAAATCATTGGAGTGTGTGATATTTACACTCAGGATGTGACTGTAAAATTGACGGTGCTCTCACCAGCCAGTCTTTTGTTTGTTTGTCATCGTTACACCGCGTGTTGCATTCTTGTCTGCCTCTCAGGACGCCGCTGACTGCAAGTCTGGCTGCCAGTGTCCAGCTGGCCTCCTCGACGACGGCCTGGGTTCCTGTGTAAGGGAAAGTGAATGTACGTGTCAGCACGATGGCAACATCTACGCCACCGGGTCGAAGATTGTCAATGAGTGCAACAACTGGTTAGTGTTTGTTTTGTTTTTTTTCATAATACTGCTCATAAACAGCTAATAGTCCAACTAAATGATGTCTAACCCAGTTTCTAAGACACACTGTGAAATAAATACCGTATTTCTGACTGTCTATGACACATGTAGTACGTGCAGAAGTGGAAGCTGGCAGTGCACTGAAGCAAAATGTCCAGGAACGTGCACTATTTATGGGAGCGGCCACTACAATACATTTGATATGATAGCATATGGGTTTCAAGGACATTGCGCCTATGTTGCTGTCAAGGTAAACAATGCACAACTGTGTCTCTCTAGAACGGTCGATTCTGTTTTGAAGGTAGAATAACACAGCCTGCTCTGAATAGAAATATAGATTACTGTTGCTCAACCAAAGCTAAATTTCAGGCTGGCAGTATTCAAAGTCTCTCTTGCACTATGGTCCTTGCATGAAATTCATCATAATCAAATCAATTTCATCCTTTCTTTTAAAGAACAAATGCGGCAATAAAACTGTGCACGAGAACTTTGGCGTCATCACTGAAAACGTACCATGTGGAACCACGGGCACAACATGCTCTAAGATTGTTAGAATCCAACTAGGGGTAAGGACTTGCGCGAGTGAAAAAAAAAAAAATCATCATTCACTTCCTGAACATGTGACAGAACGTCCTCAATGATCAACTCAAATGTTCTCAAAATTACAGAGAAACGAAATCAAACTGTCAAAAGGTAATTATACAGAGGAAGACCTGGGACACGGCCCTGACGTTCAGTACAGGATAAGAAGGGTTGGCTTGTACCTGGTACTGGAATCTGCTGTCGGTCTGGCAGTGATGTGGGACCGCAAAACGACTGTGCGCATCCTTCTGGAACCACAGCACAGTGTGAGTCACAGTAACAGCACAATGATCACCGAGAGAGTTTAAAATAAAAAATTTAATTAAATTAAAAAAAAGGCATTAACTTTTATTCGAGTAATTCCGATTTAGCTTTACCATTTTTGGCGCTCTCATTCTTAAAGAGTAAATGCAAAATAAAATAATATGAAAACCTTTTAATGCACAGAAAATACTTATACACATGCATAATACGTATATATAAGACTGGCTACAAATATTTAACAAATATTTTGAGTTCGTATGCTACACAGTTGGCACAAGAGTCCAATAAACATGCATACAATTTGTTTGCCATGTACTATAGATTGCAGAATGAAATTGCAGATGGCCACAAATTGATAGCCGTCCTTGAACCGTAACTGTGCAGCGCACCATTTTAGAGACAAGACATTGTATTTGGCTTCTCACCTTTCGTATGAGACAGTCTAAAATTGCACATTGTGTAGCTTAGATAGCTTGCATTTGTCACATGAAAGCGGTGACTAACTGTTTCTATCTGGCTTTGCAGGGGGAGGTGTGTGGACTGTGTGGAGATTTTGATGGTGATGGACAGAATGACTTCACCACTCAGGGCCAGCTGATAGTCAGCAATCCAGTAGATTTTGCCAATAGCTGGAAAGTGTCGAGCAGCTGCCCAGATGTGGAAAACAGCACTGACCCTTGTGTGATGAGACCAAATCGGCATCACTGGGCAAAAAGGATGTGCAGCATTATTACTGGAGAAACGTTCAAAGACTGCCACAGCAAGGTAATGATGGGTGTGGTTCTGAGATTTTGCAATCTAATCTCTTACAGTTGAAAACAATTTTTAATCTTATTGTCTGAATCTGAACAGGTGGATAACCGCCCATTTTATGAAAACTGTGTGAAAGATTCATGCGCCTGTGACTCTGGTGGGGATTGTGAGTGTTTCTGCACAGCAGTGGCAGCTTATGCCCAGGCTTGTAACGAGGCGGGTGTCTGCGTGAAATGGAGAACCC
This sequence comes from Nelusetta ayraudi, assembly GCF_046127955.1. Lineage (NCBI taxonomy): Eukaryota > Metazoa > Chordata > Actinopteri > Tetraodontiformes > Monacanthidae > Nelusetta > Nelusetta ayraudi. The sequence goes on along the minus strand of NW_027466070.1, from coordinate 1,263,815 downwards.
CAGATTTGTGTCGTAAGTCAACAACTTTTGTTTTCTGAAACTATACATTTTTTTGCCCTTAAGACTATTAAATTTGCCACATTTAAGATATGTGTAAAGTCACATGGATGAGTGTAATTCCATTGGTTCTTTGGTTGTAAACATTCAATCCATGAAGTAACATGATGATTTCATATCTTATCTTGTACCTTTCCCCCAGCCGTCTTCTGTGATTATTACAACAATGAAGAGGAATGCAAGTGGCACTACTACCCATGCCACACACCTTGCTTCAAGACTTGTTTGAATCCAGAAGGAACTTGTACTAGCCCCATTCCCAACCTAGAAGGTGAAATTATTGTGTGTGTATGTGTGTTTATGTGTACACACACACACACACACATATATATGTATATATATATATACATATATATATGTATATATATATATATACATATATATATATATATACATATATATATATATATATATACATATATATGTATATATATGTATATATATATATGTATATATATGTATATATATATATATATATATATATATATATATATATATATATATATATATATATATATATATATACATATGTATATATATATATATATATATATACATATATATATATATATACACACACCCACATATGTATATACATACATTTGGATGATGATTTGGACCTGGAATGAAATACAGTGTAAAAGTGTCATAATCATATGATTTTTACAGTGACTGAATATGTTTTTTTTTATTAGGCTGTTATCCAGTATGTCCAGAAGAAACACCCATATTTGATGAGGAAACCCAAATGTGTGTGGAGGAATGTTCAGGTTGCTTCTACAATGGGACAAGATATGAAGAAAATGAAGTTATTTACAATGTGACAGACAATTTAGGAATGTGCTACTATGCAATCTGCATTAATCAAACAGTCATACAGGGAAGTGAGCCCTGTCATTCAACTCCAATGCCCCCAACACCATCTACGACACCCACTACACCCAAAACAATGACGACAACAGGATCCTCAACACTGACTCCTCTATATACATCTACAACAGAGGCACCGACAATCACAACGTCTATAACAACAGAAACATCATCACCAACACATGTGACGACCACAGAAGGACCAACAACAACCTCAGAATCTGCGAAAACTTCAACACAGAGTCAAACCCCTACAGTTTCTACAACACCATGCATTGTGCAATGTGAGTGGTCTGAGTGGTACAATGTACATAACCCAATGGAGGACAAAAGTGACCGGGAGACATATGAAAACATCATCGAGCATGGGGGTAAAATATGTAAAAATCCTAAAGAAATAGACTGCAGAGCTTCAGATTACCCTGACATGGAATTTGAAGATTTCATCACAGAAACTAAGCAAGTTGTTTCTTGTGACCTTGGAAGTGGCTTATTATGCAGGTATGAAGACCAGCCTATTGGAAGGAAATGCCATGATTATAAAATTAAAGTATGTTGTGTGACAGTGGATTGCTCACCAACCACAACTGTTGAATCTACAACAGCATCAGATTTTTATACAACAAACGTCCAAACCTCTTCAGCACAACCACAATCTCCAACACCCACACCCCATCAGACTTCTCCCACAACAACGCCATCTTCTCCCACAACCTTGGCAACGACAACACCCATCCAAACCTCTTCAACAAAATCTCCATCTCCAACAACTACCTCTATAACGGCCACCCCTGTCCATACATCTCCAACAACTCCACCGTCTTCACCCACAACCTTCACAACAACCACACCCACCCAAACGCCTTCAACACAACCACCATCTCCAACAACTACCTCTATAACGACCACCCCTGTCCAGACATCTCCAACAACACAACCGTCTTCACCCACAACCTTCACAACAACCACACCCACCCAAACGCCTTCAACACAACCACCATCTCCAACAACTACCTCTATAACGACCACCCCTGTCCAGACTTCTCCAACAACACCGCCATCTTCGCCCACAACCTTGGCAACCACCACACCCATCCAAACCTCTTCAACAAAACCACAATCTCCAACACCCACACCCCACCAGACTTCTCCAACAACACCACCGTCTTCACCCACAACCTTCACAACAACCACACCCACCCAAACGCCTTCAACACAACCACCATCTCCAACACCCACACCCCATCAGACTTCTCCCACAACAACGCCATCTTCTCCCACAACCTTGGCAACGACAACACCAATCCAAACCTCTTCAACAAAATCTCCATCTCCAACAACTACCTCTATAACGGCCACCCCTGTCCATACATCTCCAACAACTCCACCGTCTTCACCCACAACCTTCACAACAACCACACCCACCCAAACGCCTTCAACACAACCACCATCTCCAACAACTACCTCTATAACGACCACCCCTGTCCAGACATCTCCAACAACACAACCGTCTTCACCCACAACCTTCACAACAACCACACCCACCCAAACGCCTTCAACACAACCACCATCTCCAACAACTACCTCTATAACGACCACCCCTGTCCAGACATCTCCAACAACACCACCGTCTTCACCCACAACCTTCACAACAACCACACCCACCCAAACGCCTTCAACACAAACACCATCTCCAACAACTACCTCTATAACGACCACCCCTGTCCAGACATCTCCAACAACACCACCGTCTTCACCCACAACCTTCACAACAACCACACCCACCCAAACGCCTTCAACACAACCACCATCTCCAACAACTACCTCTATAACGACCACCCCTGTCCAGACATCTCCAACAACACAACCGTCTTCACCCACAACCTTCACAACAACCACACCCACCCAAACGCCTTCAACACAACCACCATCTCCAACAACTACCTCTATAACGACCACCCCTGTCCAGACTTCTCCAACAACACCGCCATCTTCGCCCACAACCTTGGCAACCACCACACCCATCCAAACCTCTTCAACAAAACCACAATCTCCAACACCCACACCCCACCAGACTTCTCCAACAACACCACCGTCTTCACCCACAACCTTCACAACAACCACACCCACCCAAACGCCTTCAACACAACCACCATCTCCAACACCCACACCCCATCAGACTTCTCCCACAACAACGCCATCTTCTCCCACAACCTTGGCAACGACAACACCAATCCAAACCTCTTCAACAAAATCTCCATCTCCAACAACTACCTCTATAACGGCCACCCCTGTCCATACATCTCCAACAACTCCACCGTCTTCACCCACAACCTTCACAACAACCACACCCACCCAAACGCCTTCAACACAACCACCATCTCCAACAACTACCTCTATAACGACCACCCCTGTCCAGACATCTCCAACAACACAACCGTCTTCAATGACGACAACAGGATCCTCAACACTGACTCCTCTATATACATCTACAACAGAGGCACCGACAATCACAACGTCTATAACAACAGAAACATCATCACCAACACATGTGACGACCACAGAAGGACCAACAACAACCTCAGAATCTGCGAAAACTTCAACACAGAGTCAAACCCCTACAGTTTCTACAACACCATGCATTGTGCAATGTGAGTGGTCTGAGTGGTACAATGTACATAACCCAATGGAGGACAAAAGTGACCGGGAGACATATGAAAACATCATCGAGCATGGGGGTAAAATATGTAAAAATCCTAAAGAAATAGACTGCAGAGCTTCAGATTACCCTGACATGGAATTTGAAGATTTCATCACAGAAACTAAGCAAGTTGTTTCTTGTGACCTTGGAAGTGGCTTATTATGCAGGTATGAAGACCAGCCTATTGGAAGGAAATGCCATGATTATAAAATTAAAGTATGTTGTGTGACAGTGGATTGCTCACCAACCACAACTGTTGAATCTACAACAGCATCAGATTTTTATACAACAAACGTCCAAACCTCTTCAGCACAACCACAATCTCCAACACCCACACCCCATCAGACTTCTCCCACAACAACGCCATCTTCTCCCACAACCTTGGCAACGACAACACCCATTCAAACCTCTTCAACAAAATCTCCATCTCCAACAACTACCTCTATAACGGCCACCCCTGTCCATACATCTCCAACAACACAACCGTCTTCACCCACAACCTTCACAAAAACCACACCCACCCAAACGCCTTCAACACAACCACCATCTCCAACAACTACCTCTATAACGACCACCCCTGTCCAGACTTCTCCAACAACACCGCCATCTTCGCCCACAACCTTGGCAAACACCACACCCATCCAAACCTCTTCAACAAAACCACAATCTCCAACACCCACACCCCACCAGACTTCTCCAACAACACCACTGTCTTCACCCACAACCTTCACAACAACCACACCCACCCAAACGCCTTCAACACAACCACCATCTCCAACAACTACCTCTATAACGACCACCCCTGTCCAGACTTCTCCAACAACACCGCCATCTTCTCCCACAACCTTGGCAACGACAACACCCATCCAAACCTCTTCAACAAAATCTCCATCTCCAACAACTACCTCTATAACGGCCACCCCTGTCCATACATCTCCAACAACACAACCGTCTTCACCCACAACCTTCACAACAACCACACCCACCCAAACGCCTTCAACACAACCACCATCTCCAACAACTACCTCTATAACGACCACCCCTGTCCAGACTTCTCCAACAACACCGCCATCTTCGCCCACAACCTTGGCAACGACCACACCCATCCAAACCTCTTCAACAAAACCACAATCTCCAACACCCACACCCCACCAGACTTCTCCAACAACACCACCGTCTTCACCCACAACCTTCACAACAACCACACCCACCCAAACGCCTTCAACACAACCACCATCTCCAACACCCACACCCCATCAGACTTCTCCCACAACAACGCCATCTTCTCCCACAACCTTGGCAACGACAACACCCATCCAAACCTCTTCAACAAAATCTCCATCTCCAACAACTACCTCTATAACGGCCACCCCTGTCCATACATCTCCAACAACTCCACCGTCTTCACCCACAACCTTCACAACAACCACACCCACCCAAACGCCTTCAACACAACCACCATCTCCAACAACTACCTCTATAACGACCACCCCTGTCCAGACATCTCCAACAACACAACCGTCTTCACCCACAACCTTCACAACAACCACACCCACCCAAACGCCTTCAACACAAACACCATCTCCAACAACTACCTCTATAACGACCACCCCTGTCCAGACATCTCCAACAACACCACCGTCTTCACCCACAACCTTCACAACAACCACACCCACCCAAACGCCTTCAACACAACCACCATCTCCAACAACTACCTCTATAACGACCACCCCTGTCCAGACATCTCCAACAACACCACCGTCTTCACCCACAACCTTCACAACAACCACACCCACCCAAACGCCTTCAACACAAACACCATCTCCAACAACTACCTCTATAACGACCACCCCTGTCCAGACATCTCCAACAACACCACCGTCTTCACCCACAACCTTCACAACAACCACACCCACCCAAACGCCTTCAACACAACCACCATCTCCAACAACTACCTCTATAACGACCACCCCTGTCCAGACATCTCCAACAACACAACCGTCTTCACCCACAACCTTCACAACAACCACACCCACCCAAACGCCTTCAACACAACCACCATCTCCAACAACTACCTCTATAACGACCACCCCTGTCCAGACTTCTCCAACAACACCGCCATCTTCGCCCACAACCTTGGCAACCACCACACCCATCCAAACCTCTTCAACAAAACCACAATCTCCAACACCCACACCCCACCAGACTTCTCCAACAACACCACCGTCTTCACCCACAACCTTCACAACAACCACACCCACCCAAACGCCTTCAACACAACCACCATCTCCAACACCCACACCCCATCAGACTTCTCCCACAACAACGCCATCTTCTCCCACAACCTTGGCAACGACAACACCAATCCAAACCTCTTCAACAAAATCTCCATCTCCAACAACTACCTCTATAACGGCCACCCCTGTCCATACATCTCCAACAACTCCACCGTCTTCACCCACAACCTTCACAACAACCACACCCACCCAAACGCCTTCAACACAACCACCATCTCCAACAACTACCTCTATAACGACCACCCCTTTCCAGACATCTCCAACAACACAACCGTCTTCACCCACAACCTTCACAACAACCACACCCACCCAAACGCCTTCAACACAACCACCATCTCCAACAACTACCTCTATAACGACCACCCCAGTCCAGACATCTCCAACAACACCACCGTCTTCACCCACAACCTTCACAACAACCACACCCACCCAAACGCCTTCAACACAACCACCATCTCCAACAACTACCTCTATAACGACCACCCCTGTCCAGACATCTCCAACAACACCACCGTCTTCACCCACAACCTTCACAACAACCACACCCACCCAAACGCCTTCAACACAAACACCATCTCCAACAACTACCTCTATAACGACCACCCCTGTCCAGACTTCTCCAACAACACCGCCATCTTCGCCCACAACCTTGGCAACCACCACACCCATCCAAACCTCTTCAACAAAACCACAATCTCCAACACCCACACCCCACCAGACTTCTCCAACAACACCACCGTCTTCACCCACAACCTTCACAACAACCACACCCACCCAAACGCCTTCAACACAACCACCATCTCCAACACCCACACCCCATCAGACTTCTCCCACAACAACACCGTCTTCACCCACAACCTTCACAACAACCACACCCACCCAAACGCCTTCAACACAAACACCATCTCCAACAACTACCTCTATAACGACCACCCCTGTCCAGACTTCTCCAACAACACCGCCATCTTCGCCCACAACCTTGGCAACCACCACACCCATCCAAACCTCTTCAACAAAACCACAATCTCCAACACCCACACCCCACCAGACTTCTCCAACAACACCACCGTCTTCACCCACAACCTTCACAACAACCACACCCACCCAAACGCCTTCAACACAACCACCATCTCCAACAACTACCTCTATAACGACCACCCCTGTCCATACATCTCCAACAACTCCACCGTCTTCACCCACAACCTTCACAACAACCACACCCACCCAAACGCCTTCAACACAACCACCATCTCCAACAACTACCTCTATAACGACCACCCCTGTCCAGACATCTCCAACAACACAACCGTCTTCACCCACAACCTTCACAACAACCACACCCACCCAAACGCCTTCAACACAACCACCATCTCCAACAACTACCTCTATAACGACCACCCCAGTCCAGACATCTCCAACAACACCACCGTCTTCACCCACAACCTTCACAACAACCACACCCACCCAAACGCCTTCAACACAACCACCATCTCCAACAACTACCTCTATAACGACCACCCCTGTCCAGACATCTCCAACAACACCACCGTCTTCACCCACAACCTTCACAACAACCACACCCACCCAAACGCCTTCAACACAAACACCATCTCCAACAACTACCTCTATAACGACCACCCCTGTCCAGACTTCTCCAACAACACCGCCATCTTCGCCCACAACCTTGGCAACCACCACACCCATCCAAACCTCTTCAACAAAACCACAATCTCCAACACCCACACCCCACCAGACTTCTCCAACAACACCACCGTCTTCACCCACAACCTTCACAACAACCACACCCACCCAAACGCCTTCAACACAACCACCATCTCCAACACCCACACCCCATCAGACTTCTCCCACAACAACGCCATCTTCTCCCACAACCTTGGCAACGACAACACCCATCCAAACCTCTTCAACAAAATCTCCATCTCCAACAACTACCTCTATAACGGCCACCCCTGTCCATACATCTCCAACAACTCCACCGTCTTCACCCACAACCTTCACAACAACCACACCCACCCAAACGCCTTCAACACAACCACCATCTCCAACAACTACCTCTATAACGACCACCCCTGTCCAGACATCTCCAACAACACAACCGTCTTCACCCACAACCTTCACAACAACCACACCCACCCAAACGCCTTCAACACAACCACCATCTCCAACAACTACCTCTATAACGACCACCCCTGTCCAGACATCTCCAACAACACAACCGTCTTCACCCACAACCTTCACAAAAACCACACCCACCCAAACGCCTTCAACACAACCACCATCTCCAACAACTACCTCTATAACGACCACCCCTGTCCAGACATCTCCAACAACACCACCGTCTTCACCCACAACCTTCACAACAACCACACCCACCCAAACGCCTTCAACACAACCACCATCTCCAACAACTACCTCTATAACGACCACCCCTGTCCAGACTTCTCCAACAACACCGCCATCTTCGCCCACAACCTTGGCAACCACCACACCCATCCAAACCTCTTCAACAAAACCACAATCTCCAACACCCACACCCCACCAGACTTCTCCAACAACACCACTGTCTTCACCCACAACCTTCACAACAACCACACCCACCCAAACGCCTTCAACACAACCACCATCTCCAACACCCACACCCCATCAGACTTCTCCCACAACAACGCCATCTTCGCCCACAACCTTGGCAACGACAACACCCATCCAAACCTCTTCAACAAAACCTCCATCTCCAACAACTACCTCTATAACGGCCACCCCTGTCCATACATCTCCAACAACTCCATCGTCTTCACCCACAACCTTCACAACAACCACACCCACCCAAACGCCTTCAACACAACCACCATCTCCAACAACTACCTCTATAACGACCACCCCTGTCCAGACATCTCCAACAACACAACCGTCTTCACCCACAACCTTCACAACAACCACACCCACCCAAACACCTTCAACACAACCACCATCTCCAACAACTACCTCTATAACGACCACCCCTGTCCAGACATCTCCAACAACACCACCGTCTTCACCCACAACCTTCACAACAACCACACCCACCCAAACGCCTTCAACACAACCACCATCTCCAACAACTACCTCTATAACGACCACCCCTGTCCAGACATCTCCAACAACACAACCGTCTTCACCCACAACCTTGGCAACAACCACACCCACCCAAACGCCTTCAACACAACCACCATCTCCAACACCCACACCCCACCAGACTTCTCCAACAACACCGCCGTCTTCGCCCACAACCTTCACCTTAACCACACCTGTCCAAACGTCTTCAACACAACCACAATCTCCAACAACCACACCTTACCAGACTTCTTCAACGAAACCAACATCGTCACCCACAATCTTTACAACACCTACACCATTCCAGACCTCTTCAACTGAACCTCCATCTCCGACAACTACCTCTATAACAACCATCCCAGTCCAGACATCTCCAACAACACCACCGTCTTCACCCACAACACAATCAAGTTCAACTTCTTCTACAAATCATACAACTTTCCCTGGTGTTGTCACTGGTCCTGTTGCGACAACACTCGCTCAAGTTTCCGATCATACCTTGACATCGATCAGCACACCATCCACAGTTAGTCAGAAAAGTACGCCGTCAACAACAATCAAAACCTCTTCAATGACACCAATCCCAACTTCACTCACTTCTCCAACTACCCCATCTCTGACCACAACAACTACTTCAACCGCAATAACGTCCATCCACACTTCTCCAGTGACGAGGCCCAGTTCAACTACTGAATGCATATGTACTGTTAATGGCCAGCATTACAAACCAGGTAAAGAAAAGTGTCACAAACATGTTCCCAATTCTTCTATTTTAACTTCATATCACACTGTTTAATCCACATTTTTAAATCTATATTTACCTGCAGGAGATATCATAATTTTTGAGCAACACCTTGGATTAGGCATTTGTCTTACGATGAATTGCTCTAATATTTGTGAACTAAAAAACCAAACTGGACCATGCAGTGAAACAGCAACGCCATCACCTCCACCTCCTGTACCTGATTGCCCTCAATGGAATGTTACTGTAAGAATATTCAAGCGTCTACCGCGTCCGATAGAGAATAATCCTTCACATCAGATACCTTTTCTTTGACATATATATTTTCTTTTTTCAGCAAAATGAGACCTTCTTATTGTGTGACTGTATAATGGCTAGATGCATTGAGAACAATACAATTGAAATTATTCCATATGAGTGTCCACCCCCTAAGAACATCACTTGTGCCAATGGAAAGGATCCAGTTCTTGCGTATGATGAGTACGGCTGTTGCCAACATTATGTTTGTGATTGTAAGTGCCTATAGTTACATATATGATATATTGCATATTTATTCACATATACTGTTTACTTTTAATCTGAAAGTTTTCCTTTCACTTTTCAGGTGTTTGTGAAGGATGGGGTGATCCTCATTACCTTACATTTGATGGACTCTACTATACTTATCAAGGGAACTGTACATATGTCTTAATGGCAGAGATTGTCCAAAAGACAAACTTAAAAATTTATATTGATAATGTCCTATGTGATCCCACGGAAGAAGTGTCTTGTCCACGTTCGATAATCATATCATATGGAACAGAAGTTATTACATTTGTGAATCATAATTTGATTGGAGCTGTAAAATTAGAGGTAAATAAAAACGTTATTCTGCATTCTGACATTTGCAAGAGCAACTTCACAATACCTGCAAGTGTTATTTCACTGTTAAGAACCACTAGTTATATGTGTATACATACAGATATACATTCATGTATGATTTTCTCCATCAACCCCCTCTCTTCATAGGCACTTAAAAATGGCATTGCTTTAAAACTACCTTATTCACAAAATGGTGTTAAGGTCTTGAGCACTGGCATGAAATTGATTTTCGAGATTCCAATCCTAAATGTGGTCATTACATTTGGAATTTCGGGCTTTGCTGTCGATCTTCCATATCAGTTCTTTGGGAATAACACAGAGGGACACTGTGGTAGGAGCATCTTCATTTCACATTTCCATTTTTTTTTTAATTTTTTTTTTTATTAATTTTTTTTTTTTAAACAAAACTTTTTTTTAATAATAGTTTTTAAAGGTTTTGAAAAGAATACTTATTGGAATGTGATTCTGCTGACAGGAACCTGCAATAACAACCAAGCTGATGACTGCAGGTTACCATCAGGGCAGCTGATTCCAAGCTGTTCCCTTATGGCTGATTATTGGGTTGTAGAGGACATTAGCCATCCTGAATGCCAGAAACCTGTTGTTCCACCAACCAGTTCACCTGAAGCTCCACCAACTCCACCTACCAATCCTTGCATTCCAGATTCTATGTGTGATATGCTCAACAGCAGGTACACGTTACTCAACCTTTTTCTGTTGTAAATTCATAAAACATATAAATATATATATAAAAAAAGGTCAAATTCAAACATGCCTCTGATTTTCATTTATTCACAGTATCTTTGCAGAGTGCCATCCCATTTTATCCCCTGACAGTTTCTACAAAGGATGTGTTTTTGATAGCTGCCATGTTTCCAACCCAGCAATTGAATGCACTAGTTTGCAGGCTTATGCTGCTGCGTGCGCTCAGGCTGGAGTCTGCATTTACTGGAGGAACCATACTACACTTTGTGGTAAACTGTCCTTTATTGTTGTTTGTTTGTTTGTTTGTTTTTCAATAATGCAGGGGTCTGGGCACACATTTTTTTTCTTTATAAAAAGCAAGTAAACTGTGCACAAACGGCTGCAGGTTTATTTATTTGAAATAAGATGACCAAAATGAAGCAATTCTTTGTCTTTCACTTATAGCGAGTGAATGTCCATCAGACAAAGTCTACAAGCCATGTGGTCCAGCAGAGCCGCTAACCTGTGACAAGTAGGTTTCCACAAAAGCAAATTGCTATTTATATATCAGAGAATATTTACATATAGAGGGTAATTATGATTAGTCGTGACACAAAATCTGTCCTGGTTATATACGGTATTCATTAACTTAGAATATTCAAAATTACAGTCCATCTGAACCAACCAATAACTTCACCACGGAGGGTTGCTTCTGTCCAGACGGCACATTACTCTTCAACAAAGAGTCTGGTATATGTGTTGAGAAGTGTGGTAAGTGTGTTGTCTCACTGATGCTGTGACCAAGCTGGATATATTTTGTCAATCACATGGTCTTACAGGATCTCTTATTTTCTATCAGGATGTCTCGATCCTGATGGCGTTCCTCGTGAGGTGAGCAACACATTCTCGTACAGGTTGCCTTCAAATCTTACCTTGTTTTCTCCCACTGAAGTCACCGTCCTAGTTTTCTCTTTCAGTTTGGTGAGAGGTTTGAGTACAAGTGCCAGAACTGCATTTGTGAGGAGTCCACAAAGGCTGTGTCGTGCAAGCCCAAGTTGTGTCCAGTGCCACCTCCAACAGCCTGCATAGAGCCAGGGTTTGTCCTCGTGAACCAAACGAATCCAGCTGACCCATGCTGTTCCATTTATTCATGCCGTAAGACACAAAGGCATCACTGCACACTTGTCACCTAAAAATTTTAAGGAGCTATATATAAAACTCAGTTCAACAGTCTTAAGGAAAACAAAAAAACAAAAACAAATGTGGCATCATCACACAAATGCGCTGTGTGTAGATGCTGTCTCATTCACAGGGTGCACAACTTTGATGTATTAAATATTTGAAATTTTGCACTAACCTCTTAAAAATGCAATATGTACTTTCAGCGTTTCCCATGGTAACACTGATCAAATTAATCATTTTATCTTGAAAGAATGTCAAGCCAACAAGTGTCCAGGCATCCCCAATACTTGCCAAGTGGGATTTTTGCCAGTTGTCTCCGTTCCTGACGGAAAATGCTGCCCCGAGCTCAAATGTGGTGAGTTCCTGTTGTCTGAATTACTGAAAACGTAATGAAGTAAATCCCTTTCTTGCCTCACTTCCATTGCTTACCCTTCCTCTAGAACCCAAAAGAGTTTGTGTCCACAAAGACATTGAGTACCAGGTAAAAACAAAAAACAAACAAACCTTAAATTCAAGGTTGGTGTACGAGTACATTTCTTGACACGCCAACATTGTGTGTAACAACATTAAATATGTCGTCTATTTTACTAGCCTGGCTCATCAGTTCCCGTGGTGCCCTGTCAAGACTGTGTTTGTTCTAATGAGGTCGAGTTAGCAACCGGTCTATTCAAGATAAGTTGCACGTTCCCACCATGTCAAAGAAACTGTGGAACGGTAAGTAGATGGCGCGTCCCTTCAGAGACAAGATGCATGCCGCACCAATGTGTACGCTGATGCCTTTTTCGGAAAGCACTAGATTGCTTTTCTTTCCTCCTCAGGGTTATGAATATGTGATGGTGACCAAGGATGATTGTTGCGGCAGGTGTGTGCAGACACACTGCATCCTCAATTTCGACGGCACCGAGACGCTTGTGGAGGTCAGTCGTGGCGTTTCGACGGGTGCCAACTTCACAAAATGTGCGTTTTTGTCAGTGTCTTGACGTGTGTGCGTGTTTGCATGTATGTGCCTTCTTTGCTCTCCAGCCAGGACAGACTTGGTCACGATCTGGCAACGCCTGCGAGTTATTCACCTGTATTAGAAAAAAAAACATTCTGGCAACCATGTCCTCACACATCATCTGCCCCCCCTTCGAGGAAAGCAACTGTGAACCTGTGAGTGTCATCTTCAGCGTGTGACTTTGTTGGAATGACTGTGACTTAGAATGTGGCGGGAAAAAAACAACTTGTTGTCTTTGTTTTTAGAACACGATTCAGACTAAAGCAAATGGCTGTTGTAAAACCTGTAAGTATGATCATTTAAATTAAGTATTAAATTATTTCATTATACTGTTTGTTTTTTTACAGTGTGTGTAGTATAGATACCTGTTAGATAAATCTTCCATGATAATGGCCACACTCCCAGCCAGGTGTAGGCTCTGCCCACTGTCAACTGACAAATGTTTTTGTCACATTTCAAACAAACTATTTTTTATTATGACTAAATTCTGCTGTCAATCAAAAATGAAAATATTAATGTTTGATTATCAAGTGGGAAAATTAACAAACAAATGCACTGCTAACTGTGTCTCATCTAAAAAATAAAAAAAAAGGTGTGGAGAAGGAGAAGGCCTGCAAGAAGGTGTCCAAATTCACAAAGGTGACACACAAAGACTGCCAGTCCAGCCACGAGATTGATATACCCTACTGTGAAGGAGCCTGCAGTACTTTCACCACGTAAGAGCTCGTTCTGTCGCCTCCACCTGACCAACAATCCAAAAGGTCGGCGTTTTCGCTGATGAGCCTCTTTCCTCGTTTCCAGGTACTCTCAAATGGCCTCCGCGATGGTGCACTCGTGCTCCTGCTGCAAGGAGATGCACTACGCCAACCGCACGGTCAACCTGGAGTGCACCAACGGAGAGGTTGTCCCCTTCACCTACACCCATGTGGAGGAGTGCGGATGCGCGCAGGCGGACTGCGCGGCCCCGTCGCCCGCCCGCAGGAGGAGGAGCTTCACGCTGGTCTGACGCAAGCGTTCATGTACCTAGCGTCAACTTTAATGGGATGTGATGATTATTTTTCTTTTTCTTTTTCCACATTGTTATTATTTCTGTCATTCCACGTTATTCCTACAGCTCTTAATGGTTGTCAGCACTTTATCTGCACCAATAAAATAATGCAAGCAGTAGCTCTTCTGTGTTTGGGTCATCATTCATTGAGGAATAATATGCAGCCTACACATAAACAAACACAGTATGGAAAATATATGTTTTATATATAGATATATTTTAAGTCTTATTAAATTAATAGTTCAAGCCTTTGACAAATGCATACATACATACATACATACATACATACATACATACATATATATATACATATATATATACATATATTTACATATAAATATATATTTGTGTGTGTGTGTGTGTGTGTGTGTGTGTGTGTACATCTATTAGTACATATATATACACATATCTATAGCGATATATGTATATATATGTATATATATATATACATATATATATATTTATATATATATATATATATATATATATATATATATATATATAAATCGATATAGAGAGAGATAGATAGATATAAATATTGTTGCAATCAGACATTTAACATCTTGCATCATTGCATATTGTGCTATTATATTTGTAACATTACATTTATATGTTGGAATTATTATATTGAGTTGAATGTATAAATGTATTGAATGTTACTATGTGTAGTGCTTTGGTGTATATTTGATGATCATGATCAGTCTCTTGGGAGTGTTGAAAACCTTGTGAGCAAAGACCGTGTAACTCATTAAGTCTCATGAACAGTGACCTGGGGTGACCAGAGAGTGGTCAGCTGAAGGAATTGCCTTTGCGACCCTCATAAAGTTTGCGACCCATCCAGTCACACGGATGGGAACTTGTGGCCTGAGCTTGTCTTGCCGCAAAATGGTTTCAACAGGTCACACCGGAAGGAAGTATGGACCATTTGGCTCACGGCCAAATAAGGACTTGCTTCCTCATTCACAAATAATGACAGTGACGCCCAGCAACCGAAGGGAGAAGAATGGACAGCCAATCAGAGGACGACACTTGAGAAGACAGTCAAATCAGGAGTCAGATTGTTTGTCTTTGCATTTAAGGACTTTCTTGGGAGAAAGTTGTCAGTCTGAGTCCGGCGACGGCAACCAAACCAATAATATGTAGACCGATATATGTACATATATGTATATAAATATACATATATATATATATATATATATATATATACATATACACATATAGCCATATGTATATAAAGGGTCCCTCAGATCATCAGACTGTAAGGCCCTCAATTCCAAAGTACTCCAGTACTTGTGTAAGTACTGGGAGTATGGCTGCCAGGAGTGACACAACACCATGCTTCAGTGACACAACGCACAAATCCACTTCCCCACAGTCCTTCCTTTGACTCTGCCCCTGTTGTATCTTCACAGAACCCAATTTTAATCCTTGTACTTACAAAAAAGTAGGGAGCTTTTTGAAGGAAGGAGAGTAGGGTGGAGATGAAAAACACTCACATGGCTTGCAGCCGGATGCTCTGTGTCGTCGATGATTTCCTTTTTTGTTTGTTTGTCACCAAACCAACTGCCTTCCTTCAGTGTAATTGATCTATTTCTATTTATGCAACAGCTCTACATGACAGTGTTGTTGCAAATCCTTCTCATTGAAGTGGGAACCTTTAGCCGGTACGCTCAGCCTCGCCAAAGCTTGCCGCTTGTCAATGTCCCGCACTCAGTGACGTGGGATAGCTGCTCGCATGGGAGCTCCTCCAAGAGCAAACAGGAGGACGGCTGCCTGACGTTTCAGCTGTAGCCAACACCGTGTTGATCCAGGGAGGGCCGTCGATAAACCAAACAACCCTGTGCCAGTTTTATTTAGAAGCAATATAGCATAACTTGTTGTGACAGGCGTCAAACTAGAATAACTCCTGCTTTCCACAACAGAACGTTGTTGGGAACCGACCAAACTACAATTAAGAAAACATCTCATCTCACTGCACTGTGTTGTGTTGCTCAGTATATCATGGATATCATGGTATCAGTCTGGTTTTCTTTTTCAGTGTGAAAATGAAGAATAATTTTCTCTCAAACGGCTAGACAACAAGGATGGGGTGACGAAGGCTTGAACAGAGGGTTTTTACTTTTATTCTACATATATCTTTTTTATTTAAGTTAATAACTTTCGTCCTTGTTGACTTTTCAGCCATCGCTCGTTTTTTTTATTTATTTGCTGACACTTTAACTACAATCAAAATTTGAAACGCTCTCCTGTTCAAACAGAAAAGCCGCCCAGAATTCGGAGGGTCGGTACAGCGCTGAGTGCCAATGCCAACATCCTTTTTTTTTCCTTCTTCCCTTTGTTGCCTGTTCGACTTGTGTTTGATTCAATGGAGCTTAAACCAAGTCAATTACTGACGTGTCAAGCTGTGTTTGCATTATGAAACTCAAGTTAGTTTAGGGATTTTTCTTTTTTCTTTTTTTTACTGGTGTTTACTTACCAACAGCGTTCTGTATAAGGAGAAGGGCTCTTTGGAACCGGCAGGAAAACCTCAGACGTCCGTGTTCTGGAATTTTTTTTTAAAGGAGGGGTGCACACCTGGTGACGCTAAACTTACGTTAAAGGCATTCTGTCAATGCCAGGCCGCGATCGCAGGAAATTAAATCTTTAGCAAAGTCTCCGGTGATTTGTAGACATTTATGGAAAGGACGAGATCAACAACTGGTTGCAAAACCAAACCTGAGAACACCCACTTCATGCCCCAGAGGGAAAGTTCTCTCTGTTCTTTACTGGAACACATGGAACCAGGCCAATGAGTCTCTCGGGTGGCTGGCCGGGATGTTTCAGTACATGGCGGCATGAAACTGGAAGAGAGAGCGAGAGAGAGAGAGAGAGCGAGTGATGTGTTGGTAGAAGCGACTTGTACCATGGGTGTGATCTGAAGCGCAGACCAAAAAACCACAAGCGTTGACACCCGAAAAAAAATGTTTTTCTTTCACCCCTCCCGATGAGCAAACATCAAAAGATGTATAATACATGACTTTGATAGAGCCAGGGCAGTTGCCATCAGGGCAAGGAATGCACAGTGGTCATGGGATCAGCTAGGATGCCGTTTCACCAGGTGATGCTCCTCGTTTACCTGGGGATGGCTGCAGACCTCGGTCAGTACGCTTCATGCACAGATGCATTAAAAAAGCGGGATGAAACCCGATTGAGTTTGATTTGTTGTTCATGTATTAAGTGGATTCTATTGTTTGTTCGTTTTTGTCTCACTCATCCAAAATGTCCTGGTCCGGGGATTCCAGTATATCCAGCCTTCTTTTTTTTCCCTGCGATAGAAAGCCCACAGAATTTACACTGCAAATACCAACTGTTGCCTAATTTTGTTATGATTTTGCTTATATTTTGAATATACCCACACTCCAGTCATCTCTGGCGACGACTTCTGCAGCACCTGGGGAAATTACCACTACAGAACCTTTGATGGAGACTTCTACCACTTCCCTTCCACTTGCAACTACGTCCTAGCCAGACACTGTGTGGAAGGCTACAAGGACTTTAGCGTTCAGATTCAGCGGGTGGAGGTGGAGGGGCTGCCCACCATCCAGACGGCCACCCTGCGTCTGGACGGAGTGCTTGTGGAATTATCCGATGGGCTCGTCCGCATCGACAAGAAAGTGTGAGTTGTCAAAGTCTTTTTTTATTTATTTATTTATTTTGTTTTGTTTTTAATTGGCTATTCTGTAATTCCCTAGCTAAATGTTTTGTTTTTGGCTGTAGGACACCAATACCATACAGCCACTCTGGTATTCAAATTGGAACTTTTGGCTCCAGTGTGGTAGTGAAGGCAAGGCTGGGTCTGGTTGCCAAGTGGAATGAAGGAGACTCCCTGACGGTACTTTTTTCCTACCCCTGACTTTTTCTCTCAAAGCTACTAAGAAATAAAAGAAATGAAAGAATGAAGTGATATACAGATAAACAAACTGACATGAAAAGGATTGAAAAGAAAAGCAAACATGAAATAACACAATTTGCACATCGGTTCTTCTTCTTAGTTCGATTTCCTCTTCCATTTTGAAATGTTCTTATTCTATATGGGCAGCAATGCACAATAAGGGGACTACACCCTGTGATTTATAAACATCATTATTTATAGAGAAATAGTGTACATACATGGTCTCCTTGTAATTTCACATTTAATTTATTCTTAAACAAAAACATAGGCACTGTTCAAACGAGTAAATTCGCTGCCAAAATGAGGCCTTTTTGGCAGCAGTCTATGTATTTGCTATAAAGTGACCTGGGATCTACTTTTCAGGTCGCGTGCAGACTGTGTGCTCTCTAAAGTGTGATTTTCAATGCAAGTGGTTGGGGAAAATAATCTTTAAAGGCCCAGCACGTCAGACTTAAAGCCAACTATTGGTCAGAAAGCAGATTCCAGACACTTCTCGTGAGTCGGGACACCAAACCCCAAACAGAAAATTAAACACTTACAAGCACAATTAAAGCAGACGGTTGATTTTGCCTTTCAGACAGCGTTTTTTAAATATTTGCGGAACAAACAAAACAACGCTGACGTTTGATTAAACAGGGCACAGATGGATGAAAGGACAGAATAACTATAGTGAACTGTGAAAGGAGTTGGTCATTTTTATGCTCTCCTGTTTTTTTTCCCACTTGCTTAAAGATTGAGCTTGAGGATAAATACAGGAATCAAACATGCGGCCTGTGTGGAGACAATAATGGAGTCGGTGGCGACTTTGTCAATCAAGGTAAATCTAAAATAAAAACTTTTTCAAAAAAAACCCAGGGTGACCTGGAGACAGTCAGTCCATCAGTCCGTCAGTCACCCTTTCATTCACCTCCAGAAACCAAGCAGACTGTGACGCTGGACTTTTTTACCGAACTGTGGAAAGTGGACGAAGGCGCAGAAAATTGTGAGGCCGCTGCCACCAAACCCAAAGAGGCCTGTGGAAATGAGGTGCGTTGAAAAGAAACACACACACACACACACACACACACACACACACACACTCACAATAGGCTGAGCAGTAACAAATGTGACTGGGGCCACATCCTAAAGACGCCTCTGCTTGGACCGATAGCTCGACACGTGCAAGGACTTCCTCGTCGTCAAGGCCGTGGTGTCTTGTCAGAAGATGGTCAACACGCCCGCCTTCCTCAAAGTCTGCATGATCGACCTGCGCTACAACAGCAGCAGCGCCTCGAACTTGTGCTCCACCATGGCCGAGTATTCCCACCACTGCGCGCACGCCGGCGGGAAACCCAAGGCGTGGAACAAACAACTGTGTGGTAAAGAAAATAAACCCTCCAAACGACACAACCTTTGCAAGTTGGACCTACAGGTCAGAATTTACTGTTTCTAATGTGTTTATTTGTGTGTGTCTCAAAGAAAAACAGTGCCCCTTCAACATGGTGTACAGAGAATGCGGTGGCCCGTGTCTTGACACATGCAGCTACCCTCAGCTGAGCCAAGAGTGTGATGATCACTGTGTGGCAGGGTGCTTCTGTCCTGAAGGTACATTCCCAAACATCTATCTGTCTATCTATCTATCTATCTATCTATCTATCTATCTATCTATCAATGAAGTCCATCATGAAATGTTACTCCTGACAATCCAGGAGTGACCAAGCGAACCTGCACATTACACGTGAAGCAATGAATGCTGTTGGACACTGATTTTGCACAGTGCGCAACTGCACCCCACCCCTTACCTCTCCCCCACTCCCTCTTTTTAGGAACTGTGTTCAACGACGTCGATAAGAAGGGCTGCATCGCCGTGGAGAAGTGCCCCTGCTTGCACAACCGCAAGGCATATCAGCCGGGAGAATCCTACAAGAAGGCGTGCAAGGAATGGTGAGTGGCCTTGACGTCAGCCCGGCATTTAGTATTGTCTTTGGCCCCTTCGAGCTGATTGTGCCATTGTCGACATGCAGCACGTGCGAAAACGGCCAGTGGAAGTGCACGAAGAAAGACTGTTCCGCCATGTGCACTATACTAGGAGGCTCCCGCTTCTGCACCTACGACGGCAAGACGTACAGTTACCACGGGGACTGCACCTACGTCCTCTCCAAGGTGAGGCCTTTGTCGGAAGGAACTCTGTGAGGGGTTGGCGGGGGGGAATAGAAACAGAACCTCTGCCCTCCCGTCAGGTTTTGAGGCATGGTTGATGAACGACCCTGGAGTTATGGCATAGTGTTGGATAGGATGAGAAAATGGGTATAACATTAAAAAAGAGGTATTTGATGATGTCATGTCAGAAGACTGGGCACCTAGGAATGGGAGGAGTGATTTTATAATTAATAATTAATTTTCATCATGTTTGGTTGTGGGGGTTGACAGCAGGAAGTGAGTTTGACTTAATCCCACAGAGACAAATGTAAGTACAACAACAGCAGGCAACTGTAGCCAACATACAACTTTGCATTTGGATCAACACTCGGGAATTCAATTTTTATTTGTTAATTTCTCTCTCTCTCTCTCTCTCTCTCTCTCTCCCCTCTCTCTCTTACACTCTCTCTCAATGTTTAGGAAATGTCGAATAAGTTCACTGTCCTCGGAAATTTGGGCAAATGCGAAAAATCACATCTATCCACCTGTCTGACCGAAGTCACCCTGATGCTACACAAAAAAAAGGACAAAGAGCCCACGGTTAGTTCTGAAACGAGTTTTATTTACCAGTTTGGCAAAAAAAAAAAAAAAAAAAGGGCACATTTTTCGTCACTGTTAAAACTGTTACAATGTTACTGTTTTGTGCTTTGTTTTGTTTTGCTTTCTTCAACCACTGCACTGCAGGAGGTTGTGGTGGAAGCCAGCGGAAACGTTTTGTATAAAAAAATGGCCTCAACTTTGCCCATCTTAGCGGGTGAGTCTCTCTCTTGTCACTTGTCTCTTGTTGCAACCGAGCGGATTATGTAACTGGCACCGTCTCCTCCAGACGACGTGAGCATCTTCAGTCCGACAAACTTCTTCATCGTGGTCGCCACCAACAACCCGAGTGGACTCGTCCTCATCATACAGCTCGTCCCCACCATGCAGGTCTACATCAAGGTCAAACGCTCCCTGCTGGGGAGGCTAAGAGGTGCGTCTCAGCTGCTGATGCGAACTGCACCAAAATATTTGACTGGATGTCGTGATTTGTAAAAAGAAAAAAAAATCCCTTCCAGGCCTTTGCGGAGACTTTAATGAGGCGGAGGCCGACGACTTCAAGTCCAGGAACGGTTTGATCGAAGGGACAGCCACCGCATTTGCTAAGACGTGGAGGACGGATGAAAAATGTCCCTCCATTGGAAAGGAAGGCGGTGGACAGCACCCCTGTCTGGTGAAAACTAGGAAGGGTCGGTGAAACACACACAACAATGTCTCGTTGTAGAATGCAGCTTTGATCACTCTGTAGCGTGTGTGTGTGTGTGTGTGTGTGTGTGTGTGTGTGTGTGTGTAGGTCTAACTAACATTTCCATTTAGCTAAAGTCTAAAGTTGTCAAAATTCCCAGATTGCAACATGTCAAAGTGGCAAAGCCATTCCTGGAACACAAACCTCAGTCTGTCGCAGACCTGTGATGAGCAGATATCAGCCTCCCTACCAAAGTGTATGCTTACCTACGACCACTGTACTAAGATATATAAATGCATTTTTGTCCACTTCACACATCCAAGCACACCATTCTTACAGCTACTTCAAACATGCATCGTGTCACTGCATCGTTCTTGGTGTTTTGACAGTCACACCAGGTTTTGTTAGTTAGCTCCGCTGGTTGGAGTGTAGCCAGAGAAGCAAGTCCAGACACTTTTGCTAAGACCCACCCTGCTGAGTTAGCCTTGCTACGTCAGTCAAGCTTTTAAACATGAACAAGAAAAGCATCACCAAGTGGAATTACTTACTAAGCTGTGATTGTTATTATCTTTTGCGAGGACTGCCACATGCAGGTGACGACGACACTCACAATATCGCTTCACTGAAGAAACTTGCAAACAAAAAAAATTAAAGTCATTTGCTCCCAAATGTGAGCGACTCACAAGAAGGATAAACAAAACATAAAAGTTCATGTCTCATCAACATCGCTGGTGTGTATTTATTCATTTAACTTGCAGAGCCATATGCCAAGCGCATGTGCTCCCTGCTGACCGAACCCAACGGGATTTTCTCCAAGTGCCACGGTGAGGTCGACCCGCAGGAGTACCAGTCTGTAAGCTGCACCAGTTCCCACCTTTTGCAATGGCAGTCGTGCACGCGAGCGTTCACTCCCAGGTGTCTGTCCGCCGACCTGTCTCACCCACCTGTCCATCTCTACGCAGGGCTGCATGTATGACACGTGTGCCTGCGAGGACAGCGAGGATTGCATGTGCGCCGCCTTGTCTTCCTACGTGCACGCGTGTGCCGCCGAGGGTGTACAGATGCGCGGATGGAGGAAAACTGTGTGCGGTATGTGTTACAAAAAAACAAAACAAAGAAAAAGGTGTGAATGGACCCAGTCATTGGGACTAAAAAAAATTCGACCTCCTTTCCTCCCAAAGGAAAATACACCGAGGACTGCCCGAGCAACTTCCAGTACGAGTACTACACGACAAGCTGCCACGGCAGCTGCCGCTCACTGGGCCAACCGGACCAAACCTGTAAGGTTCGGTTTACACCCGTGGACGGCTGCAGATGTCCCAAAGGAACTTTCCTCAATGAAAAAAAGAAGTGCGTGCCCCCCGCAAAGTGTCCATGTTACCTGGAAAACAAGGTGATACGGGCCAAGAAGACTATCCGCGTCAACGGGAAATCATGGTATGAGCTCTTGCAATTTTATTTTGTTATTCTCTTTAAATCTCAAAATACACCTATCAGTGATGCTTCTTCGGACGAGAACGTGGGAAAGGGCATGAACTTTGTCACTTGGTGGAAGCACCAGTTTTGTCAGATGTGGGTGGAATTACTAAAAGAAGAAACGCAGAAGCTTTTTGCTTGCTTGACCACCTTTTAGTCCCTCACAGTGTTGTTGGGATTACTCCAAAAAAAAGTAGTCCAACTACTGATTACTGATTACTTATTTAAAAGTAATCTAATTACTTCTTCAACTACTTTGTTTAAAGAGTAATCAATTACTAATTACTTGAGTTAAAAAAGATAAAGTAACAGACGTGGATATTTTCAAAGTTGAGAATGTCTTGTTTCCTTGCACTTAACGTACAACGAACCACAATAGTCTTTGATTTAGACCAGATGAACTCAAAATAATCGCTGTTTTTTCTTTTGCCACCGCCATGCTTGTTTTGGTGCGTCGTCGCACACCAATGACGTTGCATACGAGGCTGCATCATCAATCAGTGACAATGTTGTTTTTGATTGTTTTTCTAAATTTCAGGATAATAAGACGTTATTAGCTTACAAAATATTTCGGAAGAGTGACGGAATCGTTACTTGATAAAGTAATTATGATATAATTAGCAGTTTTGCCAAAGTAAACCCATTACATTATTCCACTACTCAAAAAGTAGTTTATTTACAGTAGTGGATTACTTAGTAATAAATTACTCGCCAACACTGGTCCCTAAACTATCCTAAGAGTTACATTGCGTACAGCGAAGCCACCCAATATATGACGCATCTCAAGTGGACCCCCATCCCCGAGAAAGACTCCTGGCAAACAAAATCTGTCTGATTGGTTGACAATAGACAGAAGGTCCATCCAGTCGCCTTTCACCATCTCTCTTCAAAACACATCGTCTAAGGACTTTTTCCTGAATAATTGTGTGTGCATTATGGATGCATACATACATAAATACATATTTACGTGTGCGTGTGTGTTGAAACAGAAATATGACTCAGCAGTTCACAGGAATCAACTGTTGCTTATGTTTTTGTTTTCCAAAACAAAAACTGAATCATCTCTAACAGGCACTTTTTTGCTTTGCAGTACCTGCCATAACGGGCAACTGGACTGCACAGGAGTTCCAGGTAGGTGGCTTCTCGCTGTGCACTGTCATTGCGGGAGGTGGGAGGCGGAGGTTATAATTCTAAAGATAAGTTAAAACCCCCTTTTTTTAAAATAACCCAATAAAAAAATAGGGGGGCCAGAGTGCAAGAAGCCAATGGTTTTCTTCAACTGCACCACCGCCAGGCCGGGGACGGCTGGAGTAGAGTGCCCAGACAGCTGCCAGATTCAGGACAAGGACTGTGTGAGTGCACAGTCATTCATGGACATGAATACTAAAAAAAAAAAGAAAAAAAAGAAAAGGTATCCACACTCTTCTACTCACTGAATGCATTGTTGCTTGGCCCCGTAGCCCCGTCAGCAGTGCAAGTCTGGCTGCATGTGTCCTAAGGGCCTGCTGGAGGACGGCAGAGGAGGCTGTGTGAAGAGGCAGCAGTGTCCCTGCGAGTACAACAATGTCTTTCATCCCCCCGGAAAGAAAATCACCCAGCAGTGCAACACCTGGTGAACCTCTCTGCCATTTTTTTTTTTTTTTTGCTCATCCACCTCATCGATTATGACTCAAAGAAATTTAAAAATTATCCAATGTCGTTGGTTCACAGCACATGCAATGCGGGGCAGTGGGTGTGCACAAAGCGCGCATGCGGCACCACCTGCACAGTGCATGGAGAAGGTCATTACACCACTTTTGATGATAAAAAGTTCTTCTTTCTCGGGGACTGTAAATATGTTTTGGCACAGGTATAGTACATATCATCTTTTTATTGATTTTTTTTGTTTTCTTTTGTACTGCTACCACAGTGAGACTGACAGCTTTTTTTTTTCTGTAGGATTACTGTAGAAACAAGGAGGGCACCTTCAGGGTCTACATCGAGAGCAACTCGTGTGGAACGACCAACAGCATTTGCTCCCTTTCCCTTAAGCTCGTCTTAGGGGTAGATAAAAGTGTTGTATGCGCACATTTAAACGCTGCTCTCTTGATACAGTATGCACATTGTCATGCTTTTTTTCATATTTTTCATATATTTTCTAGAACAAATTAGTTCTGCTTTCAAGCAATGGTGTCAAAGTCAAGAACCTGAAACGGGGGCCGGATATTTCCTATAAGATCTACGGCATGGGCCTCTATCAGGTCGTCGAGGCAGCGAATGGCCTCATGCTCATATGGAACAAGAAGACACAACTAATGCTTAAACTCGATTCCTCATTTAAGGTAAGAGAGCTGATCGATGTTTTCACCAAAAACTATGTTGTGGTTCAGTTCCTTTGACTCGTCAGGTGCAGTTATATGAACCGTAAGTAATCAGATTAAATGGGTCATATCATCACTCCAATTTCATTAAATTTGAATTTTCGATCGACTCGGAGATGGTGGTGTAGTTTTGTTTTGATCCAATCAGAGTCCACGTAAACGGCACTTCGGATTGCTTTGCTGATAAAAGCAATTGTGTATTTTAAAAAAGGAGGATGTTTCTTTGGCCTTCAAAAGAAAGGCAAAAAGAAACAATATGAGCACAATCTGGTCCACCTAACAACTCCATCTTAAATAATGGCAGTCTTCTGGGTTGGGGACCTCGAGCGGTCACGGTTGCATGGTTGCATCATGGAGACCTACAAATCAATCCAATCACTTGGTGCAGCGTTTATGTAAATGGGGCAATTTTGTCTCTCTATTTTGAAATGGTTGAATCAGATTCACAAGTATACCACCATGTAAACAACTGACTGGTTTTGTCGTGTCCCAGGGAAATATCTGTGGCCTGTGTGGAAACTACGATGGGTCAATCAAGAACGATTTCACTTCCAGAAATAACGAGGTTGTAACCAAAGCCTTTGACTTTGCAAACACCTGGAAAGTGCCGCCCAACTGCCCGGACGCAGTCCTGGAAAAGGACGGCTGTGACGAGCACCCACACAGAAAGGCGTGGGCAACAAAGCAGTGCAATATCATCAAAAGCAAAGTGTTTGCCGCTTGCCATTCAAAGGCAAGGACACCGCTGAGCAACTTGGTCGAGGTTTGTGAGGTTGAGCTTTTAGCCCCCAAAAAATAATGAATTCATTATTTCCTCTATTGAAAAGGTGGACTTTGACGAGTACTTCCAATCGTGTGAAAGGGACACGTGCTCCTGCGACAGCGGTGGAGACTGTGAATGCTTCTGCTCCAATGTAGCCGCATACGCGGCAGCCTGCAAAGTGGCAGGCGTCTGTGTGAAGTGGAGGACTCCCTCAATATGCCGTGAGTCTCCCAGTTTGCTTCCCCATCAGGAGTTGAACAAAAAAAATTTACTGAAGCTCCAACGGCGTCTTTGTTGTAATCTTATACAGATTTTGCCGACCTTAATCCTCCTTTTGTGCGTCTTGTTGACACACCTTTTGTCTCTTTCATCAGCCATTTTCTGTGATTATTACAACCCCAGTGGAGAGTGCGAGTGGCACTATGAGCCGTGCGGAAAGCCGTGCCAGAAGACATGCAAAAACCCTTCAGGAAAGTGCGACAGTCGATTGCCAGCGTTAGAAGGTACAGACCACAGAGTTTTGTCCTCCCTTGGTGAGAGGTAATGAGTTGGATTATGCAGAGTACTAGCACACTGTGCTTTTGAGGAAAAAAATGGATTACTGGGCTCTCCATTGATGCTTCAGAAACTTCTCTTTAGGTGTGTTTCCACTGAGGTGGAAGCCAACTGCACAGGTCAGCGAGGGAGAGTGCAAACCAGCATTGGCTGAGCATCCACAAGTGGCTAGCAGTTAGCAACCCGCTAAACATTACCTAAACTGACCGTCCAACAAATGGCCTTTTCACCTCAAAGTTCAATTTACATTGCCCTGTTTAGTTAACATGAATGATTTCCCCAAGGGGATCAATGAAGTAACTTCACTTGATATGTCTTTTCTGAGGTTGCTACCCGAACTGCCCGGCAGAGAGGCCATACTTGGAGGAGAACGGTATGAAATGTGTATCTAAGCCAGACTGTGGCTGCTATGACAGAGAAGGGAATCATTATAAGGAAGATGAAGAGATGCCTACAGAGGAAAACTGTCACAAATGGTAAAAGCTGTTTTGTTTGTCTTCTTTTCGTTTATACCATGGACACTTACAAACATTAACAAATTGACTAGTATTCTTAACTCCTTATTTTTTTCTTAGTTACTGTTCTTCAACGAAGAGGGAGTGTCGCTACTACGCCGAGAGTAAGTATGGCTTTCATCATCACATATCACTCGGCAGACATGTTGAGGAAAAACTCAACGATTAAAGTGTTGTTCACTGTTGTTAAAATCTCTTGCAGCCTGCACTTGTACATTCGGAGGGAAATTGTTTAAGTATGGAGAAATAATCTCTAACACCACTGATGGAAATGGATCCTGCATAATTGCTCGGTGTGGAGAAAATGGAGATATTGAGAAAACCATTGAGGAATGCCCTGTGCCTGACATTTCAACAACCACTCCTACGACAACTCCAACAACCACTCCTACAACCACAGAAAAAACCACTACCACTCCTACAACTACTCCAACAACCACTCCTACAACCACTCCAACAACCACTACCACTCCTACAACTTCTCCGACAACCACTCCTACAACTACTTCTACAACCATTTCTACAACTACTCCTACAACCACTCCTACAACCACAACCACAGAAATAACCACTACCACTCCGACAACTACTCCGACAACCACTCCAACAACCACTACCACTCCTACAACTACTTCAACAACCACTCCTACAACTACTCCAACAACCACTCCTACAAGCACAGAAAAAACCACTACCACTCCTACAACTTCTCCGACAACCACTCCTACAACTACTTCGACAACCACTCCAACAACCACTACCACTCCTACGACTACTCCATCAACAACTCCTACAACCACAGAGAAAACCACTACCACTCCAACAACCACTCCGACAACCACTCCGACAACCACAACCACAGAGAAGCCCACTCCAGCTCCCACTACGCCTCCCACAACCACACCAACCCCAATGACTAGCACGACTCAAGGCACAACTACTGAAGTAGTCACAAATTCAATCACTTCCAAAACAACCCAAAGACAAGAGGGACCTCCGACAACCACTCCTACAACTACTTCGATAACCACTCCTACAACTACTCCGACAACCACTCCTACAACCACTCCTACAACTACTGCTACAACCACTCCTACAACTACTCCGACAACCACTCCTACAACTACTGCTACAACTACTCCTACAACCACTCCTACAACTACTGCTACAACCACTCCTACAACTACTCCTACAACCACTCCTACAACTACTGCTACAACCACTCCTACAACTACTCCTACAACCACTCCTACAACTACTCCGACAACCACTCCTACAACTACTCCTACAACTACTCCTACAACCACTCCTACAACTACTCCTACAACTACTCCTACAACTACTGCTACAACCACTCCTACAACTACTCCTACAACCACTCCTACAACTACTCCGACAACCACTCCTACAACTACTGCTACAACTACTCCTACAACTACTCCTACAACTACTCCTACAACCACTCCTACAACTACTCCTACAACCACTCCTACAACTACTCCGACAACCACTCCTACAACTACTCCTACAACTACTCTTACAACCACTCCTACAACTACTCCGACAACCACTCCTACAACCACTCCTACAACTACTGCTACAACCACTCCTACAACTACTCCTACAACCACTCCTACAACTACTCCGACAACCACTCCTACAACTACTCCTACAACTACTCCTACAACCACTCCTACAACTACTCCGACAACCACTCCTACAACTACTCCTACAACTACTCCTACAACCACTCCTACAACTACTCCGACAACCACTCCTACAACCACTCCTACAACTACTGCTACAACCACTCCTACAACTACTCCTACAACCACTCCTACAACTACTCCGACAACCACTCCTACAACTACTCCTACAACCACTCCTACAACTACTCCTACAACTACTCTTACAACCACTCCTACAACTACTCCGACAACCACTCCTACAACCACTCCTACAACTACTGCTACAACCACTCCTACAACTACTCCTACAACCACTCCTACAACTACTCCGACAACCACTCCTACAACTACTCCTACAACTACTCCTACAACCACTCCTACAACTACTCCGACAACCACTCCTACAACTACTCCTACAACTACTCCTACAACCACTCCTACAACTACTCCTACAACTACTCCGACAACCACTCCTACAACCACTCCTACAACTACTGCTACAACCACTCCTACAACTACTCCTACAACTACTCCGACAACCACTCCTACAACCACTCCTACAACTACTCCTACAACCACTCCTACAACCACTCCTACAACAACTCCTACAACTACTCCGACAACCACTCCTACAACTACTCCTACAACTACTCCGACAACCACTCCTACAACTACTCCTACAACTACTCTTACAACCACTCCTACAACTACTCCTACAACCACTCCTACAACTACTCCTACAACTACTCCTACAACTACTCCGACAACCACTCCTACAACTACTCCTACAACCACTTCTACAACCACTCCTACAACCACTCCTACAACCACAGAGAAGCCCACTACTACCATATGTTTCTGCAAGTACAAAGATCAGATTTTCAAACCAAGTAAGTGCCATGCTCCTAACCATACCGCAGAAGTAACAGGGGTATTTGGATTATATTGACCTACTTGTTGTGGCAATCCATGTCATACAACTGTTTGCCAACAGCCACTTATTTTAAACTTGCTTTTTTCATCCACTGCATGACACAATAGTCCAAACTGAATCATTCACATGCACAGCAGCCACAGGAATAGTTCCATGTCCATATGTTGAATGGTTGTGATCTCCAGACATCCCTCCATCTTTTTGCCCTCCTTCACATGCCCTACTGAGGAAGTCAACATTGCCTAGAAATGAGACCAGCTGCCCATACTAGTGGTAAAGGAGCAAATACAAAGGCGTAAAACTCCAGCAAGAATATCTATTGTGATGAAGGTGTTTGCACATCTCGGTAGCCGACGTGTGCAGACTCCCCACGCCTTCATGCAGTTAGCGTATGCTCAAGATTTGACCTTAAATTTAGTTTGAGGTGAGATAAAGGTGTTGTTTTCATGGCAAAGGAGGGTTCAAACCAGGTTAATATCAGATTTTTGATGTGCACATAAACGCGCTCATTAGGTTAACTCATACATTGAGCTGTGTCAAGTGTCATACACACTGAGTATTGATGTGTGTTTTACATGTTTTTTTCATTGTCTCTTGATTTCTTTCATTCTTCAGACAGCCTTATGTACAATGACACAGACGGAGACGGCTGGTGCTTCTCTGCATATTGCACTGAAACTTGCAAAGTAAAGAAGGTTTCCAGACTGTGTCCACTGACCACTACACCAGTTCCTATTACCACACCAGAGCCTGTTAAAGATTGTTGTTATCTCAAGCCACCTCGAAAGGTATTTGAATTCATGTAGAGCAGTCCACTTGCTGTTACGTCCCTGAAAAGTAGATGAAAGACATGAAGTACATGAATGGCAGAAGAAATCAAATAATCTCTCGTTCTAATGTTTTGTTCAATTGCGGGGGAAAGCAGCAGCATTTTTTTTTTATTGTATCCCCAATATTGTTGAAAGAAGAAGCTGACCGACTCTGGATAACAGCAGCGAACTTATTGTTTGGATGATTTTTTTTTTACCATCTGATGAATTGTAATGGTGGATTTTTTTTCCACTGTATTTTTTTTTTCTCACCGTACAGGATGGAGAACAATGGAAGTCAAAGTGCGTAACACACACGTGTGATAAAGGCCGGGTCATAACAGAGTATGTTTCATGCAAAAAACTGACAAAGCCTTCATGTGAAAACGAGCTACCGCCAGTGAGGATCTACGATGAGGGAGGCTGCTGTTTCCACTATGAATGCAGGGGTGTGTTGGAATTAAAATGTTTTGTGTTGTTTTGTTTCTTGAAAATGAGATTGAAGCAACTGAAGAAAAGCCCATTTGAAATCACCTTTGGCCCTGTTCTTGCAGGTACTTGCGCTGTTTGGGGAAATCCTCACTACTTCACGTTCGACAACCACCACTACGCATTCCAGGAGAACTGCACATTTGTCCTGGTCAAAGAGATTGTTAAGCGTCACAATTTCACAGTTCACATCAACAACGTGCTGTGTGACTCCTCCAGCATCGCCGTGTGTTCAAGGTCTTTGTATGTGTATTACAAGAATTACAAGGTCGTCTTGTCGGTGAAGAAACTTCCAAAGCTTAAGACCAAGGTACCAAGGGGCAAAGTATGGCTAATCTGCAAAGCAGCACTAACACTATCACTAACTCTTATGAAACCCTGCATTTGTCAAGGTGCTGGTCAACGGCCAGAGGGTGACTCCTGCCTACTCAAATGATGACTTCACCATAACTAGCACAGGGATTGTGCTGCTTCTGAAAGTCCCAGCAATTGGTGCCACTGTGGTATTCAAAGGGCTGTTGCTCACTGTCGACCTGCCATTTTCTCTTTTCAACGGGAACACAGAGGGGCTGTGCGGTAAGAGTTTGGTAGATAGTAGTAGATAGTAAGATCACATTTAAGGGCCTCACAACATGCAAATTTCCACTTTGTGCATAACAAAATGCTAATTTATTGTAAGTTTGTGATTCTAGTCTGTCAACAAATTTCCCAGAAATGAGAAAACTTCATATTTAACTATTTTACTTGTTTCACTTTCCAGAGAGCTTATGCTAAAATAGAAATGAGACCTTTTTCAAAAATCACAAGGCCTCCCCCAGGTTGGTGATCCCCCCCCCCCCCAGCTGGGTGTTGATTCTGCCCACGAGACCTCCTCTTCTTGAAGAGAGCCCTTGGGCTGTGTCTCAATTCAGGGTCTGCATCCTTCGTCGGCTGGGTCCTCTGTCAGCCGACAGAGGATGAACCCAAACCCGCCTCCCCGGTAACCAAATGGGACGGTCTAGCCTTCGGCATATTTCCTGGTTGCTTCGCCGCCGTCCGCTACTGCTGGCCAACCCCGGAAGTGACGTTTTTATAGCATCATGCTAACCATTGGTTTGCCATCCAACCATGACGTTGGATGTTCAAATAAGTAATAACCCAAAACTTAATATTTTATGTGAAATTTCAATTCTTAAATTGATTAAGAATGTATTATCCATTTCATCTGACTTCCCAGGATCCCAGGATGCTTTGCAGCAGCACGCAAAGCATCCTGGGATACAGGAGTCCACAAAGGATCATAGTAGCAGTGCATCTTTCGAATTGGCTAAAAGTAGGGCACATTTGAAGGGTGGATTTGGAGCGTCCTTCGAATTTTAGTGAATCGAGACATGCCTTTGTGCAGTGCTATGACGTAACTGGTCTTCAAATGCAGGCTTCGAAGGATGCAGACCCTGAATCGAGACACAGCCTTGGAAACAGATGTGAAAATGGGCCCAACACTGCCCCCCTCGGGTCAGTGAACTGCTCCCGCTAAATGTCGTCACGTTGCCCTTTGATCTCCTCAAGGAACCTTTGACAATAACAAGGAGAATGACTGCAGACAGCCAAACGGCACCATTCACAGCTCGTGCACCTACATTGGATCCCAGTGGCACGTACCCGATGATTCACTGTCCTGCAAGCAGCCCCCTCCCATCCCACCCACGCAGAAACCATGCAACCCCAAACAGTGTGACATCTTGCTGAGCAAGTAAGGGGGAAAAAAGCGCGGCATTCTGCATCTCCCTCAATTCTGGCCAACAACCTGCTCATTTTTTTTAAATTTTCAGGGTGTTCGAGAAATGCCACAAAGAAATCCCGCCAAAGATCTACCACGATGCCTGCGTGCTTGATGTCTGCCTCACGTCCGACTTCAACATTAGCTGTTCCAGCATGGAGGCATACGCCTTGGCCTGCGCCGAGGCATCCATCTGCGTGGACTGGAGGGGCGCCACTGAGGGACGTTGTGGTGAGTGAGAGCTCTTCTCTTAAGTCCAGGTTTATTCCCATTTTTCTGAGGGGGGAGCAGAAATATTAATAAAGATTTCAATTTGCTTCTCTTGTTGCCCAGAGCATAATTGCCCGAAAGATAAGGTCTACGAGGCTTGTGGGTCTCCCTTTGTACCAACCTGCAATGCGAGGTAATCACACTTATGGCAACGTTGGCTTATGCTTTGGATAACACACCACAAAATGTATAAAATTTAGCTCTAAAAATGGCTGTGTTAGCGTTTCTATGAATGGTCAACAATGCGACGACCACAAAGCCCCGGGGGCACCTCAACTCAAAGCTGCAAAATACATATTGACCTTAGAATTTATTCTCTAAAAATTGCATGTAGTAGTTTCCACAAAAAAAAAAATAAATGTTGTTTTTTTTATGCCTTTACCTACAGATATAACGACAAATATACAGAGAAGTGCCCAGAAGTGGGCTACAACCTGACCAAGTGCAACGTGTTGAGGGAGGGATGCTACTGTCCCAAGGGAAAAGTTCTGTCCAGTCCAACTATGGATGTCTGCGTCGCCTCCTGTAAGAACGTCTCACTATACTGAAAGAAAAAACAAATGCTAAAACTGTCAGTTTGTCACTCATTGCCTGACACGTCTGTCTGAACTGTCCAAGGTTGCACCGGTCCCAACGGCAAACCCATGAAGGTAAGCGCTGCGACCTTCAGTCGTCCCCGGGGTGAGTCTCAGGTGGCGCTAACGTCGCTCCGTCACTCGAGCAGGTCGGCGAAACCTGGAAGAGCAATTGCTCGGAATGCGTGTGTGACAAGGACACCATGAGCGTGAAGTGCAGGCCTGTCAAGTGTCCTCGCCCAAAACCACCGCGGTGCGATATCGGCGAGACACTGGTGGTGAACGAGGAGGATTGCTGTAAAACACCAATGTGCAGTGAGTGACTCTGTTTTGGAGTGGTTATGTATTTCCTTTCTTTGTTTTTTGAATTCTTCGCTATTTTTTTAAATGAAAGTATTCTCTGGATAAATGTCCACAATTCATGACGATGATGCATTTTGGCTTGATTCACCCTACCTACCTGAAACCATAATACATCCCTCTGTCTTCTTCCCACTATAGCGGAGTATAATTTGGAGATAATAGTATTCTTAATGATATTAATATTCCTTTTCACTGCTCGGAGACACATTTTAATTTGACCTTTACCACTTCCTGTTAACCTCCTCTGTTTTTCCTCTCAGAGTGTAACAAGTTGAGTTGTCCACCACCACCGTCCTGCAAACCTGGCTTTAAGATCAAGTTCATCCCCTCAAATAGGTGCTGCCCCGTGTACAAATGGGGTAAGTTTTGAGCAAACGGTCTCAGTTGCCCTGTGAGAGAATAACTGACAAAGAGCTCAACGTTACAAACAACTCTGAACATTCTCATCCCTTCATCTCTTCTTTTTTGTTCAGTGCCGAAAAATGTCTGTGTCCACAACGGAACCGAGTACAAGGTGTGACAGCAGCGAGACATTTTTTTTCCTTTTCTCTCTCTCTATGAAAATTGAACATCTACTGAACTCTGACGAAACGGTGTTTTCTCACATGTACGTCTGCTTGTTTACAGCCTGGCATGGAGTTCGAAAAAGACACGTGTACACATTG
The DNA here is from genome assembly GCF_046127955.1 of Nelusetta ayraudi. Classification (NCBI taxonomy): domain Eukaryota; kingdom Metazoa; phylum Chordata; class Actinopteri; order Tetraodontiformes; family Monacanthidae; genus Nelusetta; species Nelusetta ayraudi. The sequence goes on along the minus strand of NW_027466070.1, from coordinate 1,228,713 downwards.
CCATTGTACCAACCAACGGGATCCCAAAACAATCGGCAACAGGATTGAATGTTTTTCAATATTCTGCCGGTCGTGTACCGTGGTAACTACTGCATGCAAATGTGAACGAAACACATTAATATTTTGGAATTTTTAATTGGTTTAGTTGATGACGTCCCAAGTTGACGTGTGGAATTGTGGGTGACCCCAAAAAGTGCCTAATGTGATTCATGGCACAGCTGCTTGTGCATAGACCACCGTTTTGTTCTTAAACAATGCTGTGAAAGCATGTGTGTATATATGCAACTGCAGAAAAAATGTATTTAAATGACTCTGAAGTTTGAATTTTTGTCTCTGCCTTTCAGGGCTGGGTCATGGTGCCGCAGCCTGGACAATGTTGTGGAACATGTAAAAAGACTAGCTGTGTTCTGCATGTCCCAGGCCTCAGGACCGTGACGTTAAATGTCAGTATAGTACACCAGACACGTGAATTCACAACATTATGGAGCAAGCTTTTATATTTACCAGTTAACTTTTTTCTACATTCTCAACAGGACTCCCAGACTTTTACACCACCAAATGACAAATGCACAAAATACACTTGTTCCAAGAAGAACGGCGACTTCATCACAGTTAAACAAGTCACGAAATGTCCTGCTTTCAATCCACAAAACTGTGTTCCCGTGAGTACAATCTAGCTGCCTACTAGCAGCTAAATACATTTTGAAATGACTCCATGCTTGTTTACTCTACAGGCTGTGGACCAGCAAAATAGCATTTTAGCAGGGACATTGTTACCTTGGATGGGCCCTACCTTTTCACTTGGCAAGCTAACTGCAAAATTACATCTGACGGAACATAGTTGAGCAGTCAGTTGAGCAGTTATTTGAGTGGAAAGGCTGCACCAGGTTAACAATGCGCTAGTTAGGCTAACTGTCAGAACAGCAACAAGCAACTGAGGTGGCAACTCCTGCATGTAACATGGGAATCGACAGTGACTTTTAAAAGGAGGGGCTTGAGCACAAACATGCACATACAATCACACACACAAATGTAAATATGTATATTGTACATCTATTGTACAAATGTGTTGAGAAATTTGTATTTTACCACTGTTTGATCTGTGCTACAGGGAACGGAGCAGAGTGACAAAAATGGCTGTTGCAAAACATGTAAGTATAAGTATAAGTGGGGAGCAACATGAATTCTAATCACACAAAGCCTTTTAAGAACCATAAACCTTTAACAACTATACTAGTCCACATGCGCCTCATCATGCCACAGGAATAGGCCGGTAGGATTTAAACAAGCAAATGGTTGTAGTGGACTTGTTTTCATCTACATGGTGAAGTAACGCTGCGCGGCGCTCCCTCCCCCCCACACCAGGTACTCCTCGCAAGAACTGTGTGGTGAACAAGAAGGTCGTCGATCTGAAAAGAGGCCTTTGCAAGTCAGTGAAGCCAGTGGAGCTCACATCCTGCAGCGGAACCTGTGGAGTGTCCTCGTCGGAGTGAGTTTCTGAAGCACGCGGCGCAAACGACTCACTTGGAGTTAAACACGGTGGACGGCAGTGTAATTTTGCTATTGTCTTTATTTACAGGTACTCTGTGCAAAAAAGCACAATGTTGCAGTCGTGCCTCTGCTGTAAAGAAGTGAAAACCATTAACAAAACGGTGGCCATGAGGTGTGGCACTGGGAAAAACAAGACATGGAAAATGCACCGCTACATCTATGTCATAAAGTGCAGCTGCCAAGCATGTGACACGAAAAAGCACATTTGACATTTGACATGGATTTGAAGAAATGTTTGACTCAAAGAAAAATCTGTGCCTTTATATCTGACTTTAGCCGTTCCTCTTCCTCGAAACCGCTACAAACTACTTTGTTAAACTTAGAAATGTGCAGCCTACCAAACTTAGACTTCTTCTTTAAAGGCCTGGTGTGGGAGATTTAGCAGCATCTTGCGGTACATTAAATAAATAAGCAGATAAATAAATAAAAGCTTTTTGCAAACAATGTAAGTGTGTTTCCTGTTCTCTGGTGTCCAGCTCAATCGCACATCTTTGCAACATTAGTTGTGATTTCAGAGTAAAGCCGCAGTCGATCTGATGTAGTAACTGGTGACATGATAAATGAGGTTCTTCTTACAATCAATGATAGATCAACGCAGCAATGATTTGCAAAGTGTAAATGACTTTAATTATATCCAACAGTATTTCTGTTTCAGTTCATCCAATGGAGCCCTTCAAATGTTACACATTGGACCTTTGACTGTCAGATTAATTGTTGCACTACACTGAAATTCTCAACTTCAATAGTCTGGAAGGCGGGTTGGGACAAAGGTGACACATATTTATGTCACAGTTGTAGTTTGTAAGGTTGTTTGTTTTATTGAAGTATCACCTGGTATTTCCTCCTCCTTTGGGTGACATGCAAAATTAGACACAAGGCTGGCTGTCAGCGCCCTCTCATGTTGCATCAGTGCAGATGTAAAATGTACGTCACATATGATGTTTCACTGTGTGTAGAATGCGCTCACTTTATTTGTCCAGCATCTTGTGTGTGAAAATGCAAATCTGCAAAACTTGGGTCTCATTAAAACACTTTAATCAAGCACGAGTTCTTGTCTGTTTCTCCCTCCCTCTGTGTTCTTTTTGTGTTCTTTAAACTATTTGTTCACATCTACTTGTGCTGCTGGTGACTGTGAGCCTTTGTTAAAAGGTTGACATAATGATACTGATAATTTGGTTTCGGTCTTGTTCGTCATGTCATATAGCGCACCCAGCATACTTTTTGTCTGGTGGCTGTGAAATGTATTCTTTGTAAAAAATAAATAGATACTACTACTACTACTACTACTACTACTAATAATAATAATAATAATAATAATAATAATAATAATAATAATAATAATAATAATAATAATAATAATAGGCGCATTAAAATAATTTCCAAAAGGATAAATAAACAAAAACGATAACGGAAGCAATTTTGCTACAGTTTTAATAATAAATTCAGGGGGACTTGAACATCCAATTTGCGACTGCGTTACGCCATGATGATCTTGACATTACTCAGTGTTTTTCTCCTTAAAAACCTACTTTTTCCCAGAAAGGTTATTACTTCATTCTTTTAATATAACGACTTGTTTCTAACCTCTTAATATTATTACCCTATTTTCGTAAAATTACGACTGTATTCATGTATTGACAGCATTCCATTTCCATTCCCCTCCCATCCCCTTTGGGGGGAAAAAACAGTACAAGGAACTAAATCCTAGGTGCATTACCCAGCCGGAACCTTTAGAGTGTAACACACTGCTCGGCAGCGATGTCGGCACTGAAGTCTGAACACGGCGCCCACTGTTACAAGTCCGATTTCAGTTTCAGACAACTATTTTAAGGCGTCTGCATTAAAGACGAAGAGAATTGGCGAGTATGCGTTGAAGAAAAATCGCGGGATTTGCGGAGGTATCGAGTTACCTTTAGGTGAAAGTAAGTTTACCAGCGACTTATCTGTTAGGCTTTCTTTTCCTCATTTGACTCGTCGCTAGCTAACGTAACGTTTAGCCAAGTTGGTGTGATAAAGCCGACAAGTGAATAGGGCCAGTTTATGTTTAAATGTTGTGTCCCTGTTTTGAATGCAGGCTTTTTAAGTGGTTATAGCTTTTGCGGAGGACCAGGCGGCGCCGTCTTTAGAACTCGTGTGTGTGTGTGTGTGTGTGTGTGTGTGTGTGTGTGTGTGTGTGTGTGTGTGTGTGTGTGTGTGTGTGTGTGTGTGTGTGCGTGTGTGTGTGTGTGTGCGCGCGCGCGCTTGTTAATACCAAACCAAGTCTTTCGCCGCCAGTATGACAACATCATTGTCCTGATCCTACAACTATCCAGCCAGGAAACGTTTTTTTTGTCTTAAACCTTATACTGAATTCTTTTCTCAACTACGTCCCGCTTTATTTTATAATTCTAGTAAGAGCACCGATGCCATCCGTGTGTGATTGACTCTTTGGAATTGTTTACTATTTGGTGTGTTTTTCTCAGTTTTGTCATTGCAGCCATGGCATCGTTATCAGAGGAGGTGCTGCTGGTGGTGAAGAAGGTTCGGCAGAGGAAGCAGGACGGCACCCTCTACCTGATGGCGGAGCGCATTGCCTGGGGTCCAGAGGGCAAAGACCGCTTCACAGTCAGCCACCTCTACGCAGATATCCGCTGTGAGCAGCTCCAGTCCCCTCAAACACACCTAAAGCCTATACAAAGGTGTGTCCACGGGCCCATCGCTGAGCCGCACTTTGTTTTGCCCGCGCAGGTCAAAAGATCAGCCCAGATGGCAAAGCCAAAATCCAGCTCCAGCTGGTCCTCCACACTGGCGAGAGCACCACATTCCACTTTTCCAACGAGAGCAGCGCGCTCAGAGACCGAGAGGCCGCCAAAGAGCTGCTGCAGCAGCTTCTGCCCAAGTTTAAGAAGAAGGCCAACAAGGAATTGGAGGAGAAGAACAGGTGAGGCTCTCTGACGCTTGAGTTTTCGAGGAAATTGCATTAAGATTTTAGGCTCCTTTTCATGTGCACTACATTGCACAAGTTTCTGGTTTTCTCATCTGTTCTGTCTCACGTTTGTTTGCAGGATGCTCCAGGAAGACCCTCTTCTCTTCCAGCTGTACAAGGACCTTGTAGTGAGTCAGGTGATCAGCGCTGATGAATTCTGGGCCAATCGTTTAGGCGACTTGAACAACAAAGATGGTGCGCTGAACAACAACAAGCAGGAAGTTGGAATATCTGGAGCCTTTCTGGTCAGTCACAGTCAAATTGTGTTTTTGTAGTAGTAATATTATATTTTTTGTTGTGACTATAAGAAATGGCGCATGTAATACACTGCTATATTTATTATTGTGCGTCGTTATTAATAATCTGCTGTGTTTTGTCAGTTTAAAATAGGCCGTAGATGTATATTTGATATTGGCTCTAACCGTATATGTGGCTGAATCTTAGAGTTTGGACTTTTATAATTGTACATACATTCCTGGCTTTAGCACTCACAATGCTCTCGTACACACTTGCCTTTCTCTTACAGGCAGATATTCGACCTCAGACTGACGGCTGCAACGGTTTGAGATACAATCTCACCGCTGATATCATTGAATCTATCTTCAGAACATACCCTGCAGGTGAAGTACTTCAACTGACGTTACGTTGGTCATTTTTTTTAGTAGACAGGGCAGGAGGCCAGAAACAGACCTGAGGTATTTCTCAACGTACAGTACAGTGCTGAGACAGAGTGACAACCTCTGCTTGAGATCAGCTGGTAAATCTTTAACCACACAGATTCTAAATGTCCTCTGCTCTTGACATAGTGATCGTGTTAATGTCCCACCTTTTATTGTTGACTCACCCAAACGGATAATGAGCATTTGGCACCATCTAGTGGGCTGCAAGGTCGGCTAATTGTTGTGATTTGCGGGGCACAACTGGGATTGAAAATTTGTTTAAAATGTGAAACCCACTGATTCATCCTTTCACAAAAAATGTGATTAATTAATGATAAACCCCAACAAAATTCAAGTAGATCAACATACTTGCGTGGATTCATGCCAAGCCAACACAAGAAAATAGATACAACATGAAAAAAAAAATACAGAGCTGAGCAGAAATCCCAATTGATTTAACAGGAAAAAGGGGAATGTATTTTTCAATTTCTCGTACTTCTCTCATTTATTGTGCAGTGAAGCAGAAGTACAATGAAAATGTGCCTCACGACATGACGGAGAAGGAGTTCTGGACTCGCTTCTTCCAGTCCCACTATTTCCACAGAGACCGCATCAACACAGGAACACAGGATATCTTCTCTGAATGTGCCAAGCAAGACGAGAAAGGTCAAAACTGAGAAATGTTTTCAGGCGTGAAACAGCTATTCGAGAGCTTCTGTTTATCTATTTTGGTATTTTTTTTATATATATATATCCGTTTCTTGCAGGATTAAAGTCGATGGTTGTTCAAGGAGTGAAGAATCCTTTGGTCGACATCCTGGCGCTGGATGATAAAACGCTAGACGAGGTATTTTTGACCTAAGAGCCTGAGCCAGGAGTCGGACCCAGCAACCAGTTCCCCTTCTAACTGTATTTCCTCCGCCATGCTCATTTCCTTTCTCTGCCGCAGGGTTATGGAGTTTGTACACCGTTACCTTCAACGTCGTCGTCAAACAAAACGGTGAAGGAGAGCAGTAACGCCGCCATCGTGAAGCGCTTCAACCATCACAGCGCCATGGTGCTGGCAGCAGGCTCGCGTAAAGGGTAATAAAAAAAAAAACGTTTTTTTTTTGTTTGTTTGTTTTAAATGAGAGAAAGAATTCTGCCTCATTTAAGTCTTACACTAATTTTGTGTTTATTTATTGTATTTTTCATTTCCGTTGTCATTATATTGCTATTTCTTCTGACCTGCCAGGGACTGCAGGTGGAAAGTAGCCATTGGCTAATTCTGGCATATTTACATTTACATGTTCATAAATATGTACTGTCCCTTTTAAATAAATCAATAAAATAAAATAAAATAAAATAAATTAAAAATTTTTTTTGAATCCTGTTTTCGCAGGGAGACACAAACCGACCAAGCGAGTGAGACGAGCAGCACAGACGGAAACTCGAGGGATTCTGACTTCTTCCAGCCTTCCGTGAAGAAAGTATGACAGCTTCAAAAAAAAGAAAAGCAATTCAGAGAGTTCCTCTGAGACAGGCCGTGTCAGTCTGTCTGTTATTAATATTTATTCTCTCAGGTTAAATTACAAGAAGCCATCGACTACGAAGACCTGCAACACGGAAATGGGCCAAAGACGGTGGCGTTGAAACTCAAGAAGTCCGACAGGTTTGTTGTCCACAGTTCAACAACTTCTGTGTGTATTTATTTTCTGCTTGGCGTGTTTTGAACTTGCAGTCGCTTTGATCCATGCAGCAGTTTTGAGGGAATGACTTTGGATTTCATGCCTCCAATGACTTTTTTTTCCTTTAATTTGAAAATCAATCAGATAATGAGGACAAAAAGGTTGTAAGCAACCAGCTGCAATAGGAAACGAGAGTTGACTTTTTTATTTGTCTAGAAGTGGAATATTGAATACAGTGTTTCAATTCACCTGGCTGCAAATAGTAATTAAGCGATATTAATAAAGCAGCTAAGGTGAGTGGTGGCTGCTGCTGCCCTCTTATTTTATTTTAATTTAATAGTTTTTATCCTATTGCGTGACTTGGAACGATGCACTGCTTGCACCAGGAGGACACCATTTCATTTCTTAGACTGGCACAAGTCATGACAAATATAAACCCTTTGCCACGTCGGCGCTGATTGCATCAGCAGCGTTTCATGCCTGGTCCTATCCAGGACGACGGCCTCCAGATGCAACCTTCCTCACCCCCTCTGGTTCCGTCCGGCAGGTACGCTCACGGTCCGGTGCCACTCCAGTCGCAGCACTACACCACCAGCCAGGACATCATCAGCTCCCACAACTGCGTCCGGCAGGAGATGCTCTGCTACGAGCCCAAGCTCAGCGAGGTGAGGCTGTGACGTCGTGTGATCAGTGGACCGGTGACTCTCTTGCCAGTTTATAAAAGCTAGAATTTGTAAATGAATCCTTGTAGGTGATTAACTGCATGCATCCCTCGCAGGTGCTGTCCAGCGCAGCTGCAACCACTGCCATCGCAGAGCTGTCGGCGGGCGGCGTCCTCATGCAGCCAGCAACACAGCAAGCTATCAATCGTAAGTCTGCGCCTCTGCTTCATAATACATGAGCTCCAACTGAGTCCTGCGAAGCGCAGAGGAGAATATTTTGTTAATCAAGACCATTTTGTTCTGCTCTTCCCCTTACGAAAACATTATGATACCTGTTTATTGTCCACTGCAGTTTTCACATCATCTCCGCCGCGTGTCACGTCCAGGAGTTTCATGGACTAATTGATTTCCACCCAGTGGGCAAATAAAGACCAGGAATATATAAACACAGGCAGCTGTGTTGATACTGAGCAGGCGCCACAGACACGTCTGTTTTGAAGACCACAGCTGATTTTATGACTAGGAACATGTTGTTGTTGTTGGTGTCATACACACAGACATGTTTTATTGTGTTGTTTTTCTATGTTTGTATACAGCTACTGCGTTTGTCCTTGTGGATGAAATTATTTCTGTGTACGAATTTCTGAAATGGCTCCATGGATCAAAAAAATGTCAGCGGACCCTGAATCCACTATGTAGTGGATAGTAGCTGTTGAAACATTTATTTTTTTTGGGTGGTCTATCCCTTTAATATTTATTTCTTCTCTCTCCCCTTTCATGGTATTTTTTTTGACAGAAATGGTACCGAATGATGTCCAGGGCGAGTTGAAGCATCTTTACGCCGCTGCCGGAGAGTTGTTGAGACACTTCTGGTCCTGTTTTCCAGTCAACACCCCGTTTTTGGAAGAGAAGGTGACGTGAAGTGTTCAGTGTACTGATGTGATCTGTGACATTCTGTCTTCCGTTCTCACCTTCATCGTGATCCTGCCGCCGTGGACGCTCAGAGAGTCAGTTTGTTGTGGCAAAACTGCAACACACACATAGCCGTGAAATGACATTATTGCTCTCTAACAGCTCGACCAACAGAGGGTGCTGTGGCACCGTTTAGAATGGAGACTGTGCCATTTAAAGTGAAGGTTTTCTGACTTTGCAGATGCAGAGTCTTAAGCGTAAAGTATCATCATACCTAAATAGTCTTGAGTCGGGTTTTGTGCGACACACACAGCCTCCCTGCAGTTGTCGTATTCCTTACACTGTTTATTGTATTTCCTTATGCTTTTCACATAGGTGGTAAAAATGAAGTCGAACCTCGAGAGATTCCAGATGACCAAGCTGTGTCCCTTTAAGGAGAAGATACAGCGTCAGTACTTGAGTACAAATGTAAGTGTTCCAATACAACGTCGCAGCGTTTGCATTTTCCAAGTGGCACTGGGTTCGAACCTTCTTAACCTCCCACCAGCTCACCGGACATTTGGAGGAGATGTTGCAGACGGCCTACAACAAGTTCCACGCCTGGCAAACGCGGCGAATGCTGAGGAAGACCTGAGACCTGCGGGATTGACTAGGAAAGGATGAGAAGGACATCGACGTTGGTGAACAAATGGCCTGCGAAGCTTCTCCAGACCGCTGTGCAGAAACCACAGCTCATGTCCTGAAACGATGCACATCACAGAAGCTCAACGTGGAAATCCTGTGGATGGATGCTGCTACCGCTGTTCAACAGAGACTAACTGCTCACAGTTACAGACACCTGTAATTATTTTCTCTCCTTTTTGTTTTACGTTTTCTCAATGTTGAGAGATGCTGGTGCAGGAAACGGTGAATGGGTCTTTTTTCAAGAAAGAAAGGAAGGAAGGAAGGAGTAACATGACCAAATATCAGATGGGACACCGGGGCACTCAGGACATACGGCTGAGGTGTGAGGGGAGAGGACGTCCGCTGTTGCTGAAGAGCTCGACACACGAGGAACGGGGCTGGGCTTGAGGAACAAAGTTCTGGAAACAATGAGCGAAAGGAGAAGTGAAAAAATAGCAATACTGTAAAAACGTTTCACACTTGAGTGCATTACTGTGTGCAGCAGGCAGCACAACTGCCGCTGGTTTGTAATGTTTGCACCCTCTGTCAGCACTGACGCCAAAATTGTTTCTCTGAATAAAGAGAGATACGGTGTTTTAAGTATCCTGCTTTCTTAAAGGTCCCACATTATGCCCATTTCCTGATCTTTACACACTCCAGTGGTGCAGCCGCACGTGGTTAATTCACCCCAGCCCTAATAAACTGTATTTCCAGAAAACAGTATATTTATCCCTCTGTTTACAGACTCCTACTGGGGGTCATGACCAATTATTGTTAGGAAAAACTGCAAAAGTTTATTTTTCCATAATATGGGACTTTTAACACCACACTCAGCAATGGTTGGGCTTTTACATTGGAATTATGAGAACAATTCTGACTGCATATGTTTTAGCACATTGGCTTCCAAGTTTTATTTAACCTTTCCTGATTGCTTTCAAGGCCTAATGTGTAACATCCTGAGCTAACAGCTTGAAACTGAGTTTAAAAAAAAAAGTCTTTCATAATTTTTTTTTTTTTTTTTTTTATAAAACCACTAAAAATGAATGACTTGTGTTTTTATTCACTGGGAACAAATATTCTACTTTTATACAGAGTAGGTCCACTGATAAGGAGATGCCTCTATTGTACCGTCATATTTCTACAGTAGCCTTGCGTGTTTCAGGGTTTGTCTGGTGGTTTTAACCTGAAGCCACAGCTGGCTTAAGAGACAGGTGTGAAATTAAGTGGGGCGTTAGAAAATCGAATAACTTTGCAATTTGCTTTCCTGTCGCAAGGTGCCGCTGTACTGCCTGGACAACCTGTACGTTGTGCTTATTTTTTTATTTTTGTAGTCTTGGCGTTTGGGCGTAAATTTAGATTAGCAATGAGTGGGCAAAAAAAAAAAAAATCTGACTCCTTGACTGTTTTAACGTAGTTTACGTTGAACCTAAACCATGTGTTGTGCGTTTGCTGTCTGCTGCTTGGTTTCACACGTCTCGAACGTAAGGCTGCCATATTTCCCACCAGTCCTTGCGTTTCAATTGTTTCACCCTAAAGTATGGCCATGTAAGGTTGTTTATTTAATTGAGTCCGCATCCAGCGTCCAGGAAAAGTTTCGGTTCGGTAATATCACTGCGTCACGCCGCTGGTCAGGAAGTCCCGTCCAGTCCCGGTCCCTCCCACTGTCAGCTGAGCCCGACTGACACACAGCCGCCCGGGGTCGGACTGTGTGGAGAGGGACGGCGTGGCGTAACACTCGCCGCTAGCTTTCCGCCACCGAACCGTAGAAAGTAAAGCGGCCATGCCGCACTCGGACCTGGAGCGGATCTGCTGCTGACGACAAAACTAGAACGCGTCGCTCGGTTTGACGGTGAGTCAGCAGCGGGGTTTTGTTTTTTGGTTGTTTTTTTTTTTAGCTAGCCGTAGCAAGGTTTGCTAACTTCTGGTAACGGGACGGAAAGTGTGTTCGCGAAAGTACCGGTAAAAGGGTTCACAAGTTGCGACGTACACGTTCCACGCGGCTCAGACCCACTTTTAATGCACTTCGACGCTACTCTCGGAGGTTGGAGGGAGCGCGCGGGTCGGTGTCAGCAGACGGGTCTCGTGATGTTGGAGCTGCCCGGGAGCTGCCCAGTTTGACCGCAGTGCAGCAGCAACCCGAGCGCGAATCGATACGAACATTTGACCGCCCCTCGTTCAGCCGACAATAACGGACAGGAGTCGGCTGAAACTGTATGTTTACCCAAGCAATCTCGGCCGTCGCGCGCAGCGCAGTGCAGCGCAGCGGCTCGAAATGTCGAGGCTTGTTGACAGGCGGTGAAACGGGAGGGAGGCGGTCCATTAGACAGTCTGTGCGAAAGTCAATACAGGGACCGCTAACTGATACATCGGAGGAGGCGTGATTACGCTTTTAAACGCGGGCCGCGTGTGTAAGTTGTTGTAGTTATTGAATTAATGTGATCGTGATTGAACCGTCTGGCAGCTGTTAATTAACACCACACGGTGGCGTATGGCCATATCACTGTGCTAATTTAGATTTATAGGTCTGATTTTACTGCTGATGTATTTCCATGACATAACAGACACTACTATACTCTGTCAGATAGTGTGTTGGGAGCTGTGCAGCAGTCAGGTTATGTTTTCACTCTTGCACATTGCACCCTCCCCCAGCAGCACGTGATTAAACTAATACGCTGCAGAATAGTTTTACTTCCCCTGTCAATGCAAACCAGAAAAAAAGAGAAAAAAAGAAAAAGTGGTCCAAACAAGTTTAACGGTGTTTCCTTTTTACTCTTGTTGAATGGCAGTTCCTCTTATTGCATCGGCTTAACTTTGCTTTGTGAGAAATTGTCCCAGAAGTGGGTCGGTATTACCTGTAGGTGTTTATCACTCGCGGTGCGGTGCTAATCTAACTGGGCTGGATTCAGGCTAAAGTGGAGTCATGACTGGCCAATTTGAGAGAATTTGGTGTGTCTGTTGAGGCCTGTTACACAAGAGAGCAGCAGACAGCGGTCTGTCCCTCACTGTAAACCCGTCTTGTGCATCCACATCTATGAAGGGTCGCCAGCCAAGATGCCTCTGATACCAGTGGTGCCGGAGAACCACAGCCACGTGCTGGCAGAGTTCGACTGCCTCGACCCGCTTCTGTCTGCTCTCCGATTGGACTCCGGCCGACTCAAGGTACCCCTCCCCCACCCCCACCCCCACCCCATCGCATATCTATCAGTCCATTGAAAAGAAAGCGAGTCAGAAATGGCAGTGTACATTAAAGTTGCTGTAACCTGAGCTGACCAGTCAGCATCTTCTGACTGTGGTCCCGTTGTGGTCCAGTGTACCTGCTTGGCCGTGTCCAGGAAGTGGCTCGCTTTAGGGACGTCAGGAGGGGGGTTGCACCTGATTCAGAGGGAAGGCTGGAAACAAAGACTCATCCTGACTCACAAGGTAAGTGAGGTGTCAGAGTGCGTGTACATGTATGAATGGGACAGACTGCCTGCCAACATCCGATTTTCAGCCCATCCATATTGAAACTGGATGGCTCTTTTGTAGTCTGAACAGTCAAATCGCTTTAAATCCGGACGTAGTTTCGAATGGCATTTGGACAGATGTGTCTCAGTGTGAACAGCTCCAAACACACCGATGGGTTTTGTCTGTCCGTGACGTCACTCTAAGCAACACAAGAGCCAATGCTCCAGACCAGAGAGCCCCATTCCAGGTGCGGAGCTGTAACGTAATGGAGCAGACAGAGGAAGTAGAAAAAAGCAGTCCCTGGACAGAGGAGGAAGCTCATTGGCTCATCAGTGTGTGGGGGGGAGACTGTAGCTCCATTCAAGCCAAGCTCCAGGAGTTGTATTGCAACAAGTGCCGCTGTCGCAGTGATATGACGTCACACACTACACGCTACGCTGGGCCACGCCTCCGCTCCCACGCCGTTGCGACAGCAGCCTGTCAGATGGGTCAAGAATGTGGTCCAGTGTGAACAGAGCCAGATCTGCGAATCTGATTTGAATCAGATTCGCCTGCAGTCTGAACGCAGCCTAAAATTTTCAGACACTAAACGTGTCTCTTTCTTAACAATGTCTCATTTTTCATGTCTCTCTTTTTTTCAAGGAGGGCTCGATCACTCATGTATCTTGTTGCCCTCACGATGAAGACTTCATTGCCGTTGCAACAAGGTGAGAAATCAACTCGTTAATTTGAAACGTGTTACTTCCAAACTCTCCTCCTCTTTTACAGCGGTGTCAGTATTTCAGTTGCTCTCCACTCACGGTGTCTGTCTCTCTGTGCTGCAGTCAGGGTCTGGTGGTGGTGTGGGAGCTGCAGCTGGAGCGGCGGGGCCGACCCGAGAGAGTCAGCGTGTCCTGGGAGCACCGGGGCCAGGCCATCACTGCCCTCTGCTGGGACACCAGCGTGCTCAGGGTTTTTGTCGGCGACTCGGCGGGCAGGGTCACCTTTCTCCGAGCAGGGTCCTCTAAACTGGGCAAGGTGGGGACCGCCTCCATCTCCAAGTCTCATGTGCTTTTATTGTTGTTTCTCAGCTTCAGATTCACATTCAGAAGGCTTTATTAATCCCTGAAGGGCAATTCATTTTACACTCACCTGTCCATAGCAGAAACAAGACAAGGAAAATCAATCATCACAGTTCATTTAGCAGCTTTATTGCAGACGGGTTAAAGGGAATTTGCATAGCGGTTTGTTTTCCTCGCTGGTATATAATACCACCGCCCTGATCTGAAAATCACTGCACCGAATGTGATTTGGGTCAGATGAGACTCTTCCTGCTTTCTGGACCACCCTTATTCTCCAGAGGGAGCCGAGGTCCTCAAGGTGCATTCCAGTAACTTTGGAGCACAGTCCAGTCATGTCATTCAGACATTTCTTATCCTTCACGGATAGACCACCAAACCAGCAAATTAAAGAAAAAGTTAAAAGAGACTCCATAAAAGATTGATAGAATCTTTTTTTTTCGTTTATGTCTTTGCATTTGTGTTTTTGCCTGCAGGGCTCGGCGTTTGTCATCTTTCCCATTCAGACCGTCACCACCGTGGACTCCAGGGTGGTTCAGCTGGGCTACCACGACAACCGCCTGCTGGTGTCCTCCCTGAGCCGCTGCTACCTCTGCGACATCGAGAGGTGAGCAGCAGTCCGTCTGAAGCCGGTCGGACCGGACTGGACTGGACCGGCCCCGTCCTCACTCCTGCCTCCTCCTCTCTCTCCCCCCCTCCCCCGGCCTGCAGGGAGAAGTTCTGGCGTGTCGGCCAGAAGGAGCGTGACGGGGAGTACGGCGCCTGTTTCCTTCCCCAGAACAGAGGCCTGGTGCCGGGTCAGCCCCCGCTGCTGTACTGCGCTCGGCCGGGCTCGCGAATGTGGGAGGCCAATTTCAGCGGCGACGTGCTGAGCACCCACCAGTTCAAGCAGCTGCTGGCCTGTCCTCCCCTGCCGCTCGTCTCCTACAGGCACCGACCGCCTCTCCATTGATCACATTCAGCTTCGGTCTTCTCTTTAGTTCACACATCTAATTCTTCCTTCCTCTTCTGTGCCACCTGCAGAAATGAGCCACATTACAACTCGGAGCAGAAGAACTCTCAGTCATTTGCCTTCCCTAAACTGCTGTATTTTGGGTAATTTTGCAACAGCTTGTCCGGGAAGACCTTTCACACACAAGTCTGGCGAGTCCATCTCACTGCCTCAACTACCCTGTTCATTTGTGCAGAGACCAGAACTTGATGACCTGGACTGATTCTGCTATCTATATCTTCACACCTCAGAATGGACAAGTTCTTCTGTGGACTGAAGTCAAAGGTCTGTTTTTTTGTTTTTTTTTAGTGTTGCAACCAATTTGCAGTGTGAACAGCAGTCAAGTTTGAGGAGAAAAAGCATCCAGCATTAGAGCTCATCCGTGCAAGCAAGATATAGAATATAAACAATATAGAATATGAAATGTAGATATAGAAACAATAGAAAAATGCTTAAATAAATGTTCTATTATTATTGTATTATTAATATTATTTTTATCATTATTTTTCACTTACTTTGACTACTTGACTTATTTTACTATGCTTTTTATTTGCTCATTGTATACTACATCTAATCATAGCATTGATATATATATACTTTAAAAAAAAAATCTTAATTCTCGTTTTAAAATGCACTGGTTGGTGCTACACTCTCAATTTCGTTGTGTAATACAATAATAAAGGCTACTGCTACTCCTACCTCTATGTACAGAAAGGAATTTAAGATCCAATACAGTATGATAATAAAATGATAATTAAGTAGTAGTTAGTTGTATGGTTAGTACTTTTAAGACGTGTCAAGGTATGTGGCCTTGTAAATGTCATCGCCTCCAAGAGAGAGATTTGTACCCACTTTTAAAAATTGCTGAATAATAATCACAGCTCTTTAGTTATGCATAAATACAGCAACTCTCTCCTTTTGCTTTTTCCTGATGCTTTTATCGATTTTACCGGCGAACCCCCAAAGTCCTTTTCCTTTTGATTTGAACCTTTTCTTCTTCGTCTCCACTCCTGCCTTCGTAGACGTGCTTGACATTGCCGTCTACCGCAACGAGCTCTTCTGCCTGCACGCCAGCGGGCGTCTGTCTCACTTCTCCCTGCTGTCGGCCGAGCGCTGCGTGGAGCGCCTGTTGCGGCGGGAGTCGTGGGCCCTGGCCGCCACCATCTGCTGCATGTTCCAGCACACGGTCGCCACCGGCAGGGTGAGACGCCGCCGCCGCAGCACCTAGTGCCAGGCTGAGCGGGACTCAGGACTGTGGCGGAATCATCAGTCAAGGTTTCTCATTTTCATTTTCAGGCCAGGAAATCCATCCCCATCGACCGCCTGGAACACCTGCGCTCCCAGCTGAGCTCCAGCACTCATCCCGATCTCTGTGCCCAGCTGGAGGACCTCATCGCTAAACTGGAGCCTCTGGACTCCGCCTCCAGCAGCCGCCGAAGCAGCATCTCCTCGCACGTAAGTTAAAGCCATCCCGCGTGAGGCGCTCGCCTTCATCTTGCCGGTCCTGTTGGATCACGTCCTGCCCGGCTTCCCCAGGAGAGCTTCAACGTCCTGGACTGTGGGATCTACCGCGTGATCAGCCGCAGAGGGAGCCAGTCGGACGAGGAGACTGGCTCCCTGATCAACCCCTCCACGTCTGAGGAGGAGCGGCTCAAAGATTTCAGCTTTGTGCAGGAGGAAGAGCAGGCCGATCACGGTAAGACTGTCACTGGGAAGAACTTACAAGAAGTTACAATCCAGGATTCAAAATTTTCCATTTAATTTATGTGTAAAAAAACAACAACATTTTTTAATTAAAAATGATAGTTGTTATTATTAGAACATAACTTTAGAAACAAGGTTGACATTCACCCACTTCCTGTTCTTTATTCCTGGCGCCTTCTCCTCTGCTTGATGTTCGCAGCAGGAATAAACTTCTTTTCTGCCTGCCCTGATTGTGAGAAATAATCAAATTAGCAAATCTGTCAACTCAAACATACTCGAATAGCTACGAACCATTGAACCGATGAGCAAAAAGTCACTGTTTGTTTTTGGTGAACCACTTTGTGCTAAAAAAAAATAAAATAAAAGCTGCAGTGGTCTCTGTGTCTATTCTTGTATCTTTGCTTTGTTTAAACACATGCTTTGAAAACCCCCTCAGAAAAATGAGATGACCAATGATCAATGCTGTTTCTGCGTGGCTGCTCTGGATTTCGCTGTGTTGAAGCCGACAACAAGAACCACAGTTTTAATCCGCCTTTCGCTGTCTTCACGCCACACCTCACCGTTTTGGTTCCTTTTTTTTTTTTTTTTTGCATCGTGCAGCTTTTAATTTCCTCCACAGTCGTGTCTGCCACCTCCGCCTCATCCGCTTGCGTTTAGTCCTCTCATCCAGCCCCTGCGGCGTCCTTCCATCCATGCGTGTCTCTCCTCTGGCTCCTGCCCCCATCTTTGCTCAGATCCACAGAGCGGCGAGCGCGCCGAGGCCGAGCGCGTCGAGCAGGGCCTGCCGTTCCACCTCAACCTCCCGTTCCGCTCCAAACCCCCCCGCATCGCCCTGCAGGCCGTCAAAGACAGGTGAGCGGCCGGAGCTCTGCCGTGCTGCGGTTGTAGGTTTAGGTTTTCTTTCACTCCTAGCGAGTAGTGAAACTCGTGCAGCAGCTGCGATTCCTGCCCGGCCGTGTGTCTGGAGGGGCCAACTTCCCCTTTCACTGCAGGATCACTTCCAGTTTTTAGTTTAAATTTGCACCATTCAGAGGTGAAGGGTGCACGTGGCATCTGCGTCATCTGTTATTTTCCAAACAACATCGCACGCAGAGCAATTTTATCGCTTTTGTTTTTCCAGTGTTTCCAGCTTTGTTAAGAAGACGACGGAGAAGATCAACACGCTGCAGATGAACTCGGAGCTCCGGCAGCGGCCCGAGTTCAGGGAGAACGTCCATGCCGAGAGCACGGCGCCGTACTCGGAGGAAATGGACCACGAGTGAGTGTTGTGTTTTTTAAATGGAAGAACAGAAAAGCCTCACGCTCAGAATTAGCAGCAAGTATTCCATCGCCACAGCCGCGTTGGAGAAAATGTGGAGATATAAATGTAGATCCTTCCCTATTGTTCAAAAGCTATAACATTTTGGGAGAATGTTCACAGAACCATTGTCAGAATTCTGGGTTATCTTGTACCTGGGACATGCATGTTATTGTGACAGGACACGTGTTAAAAGATGACACGCATTGACTGACAGTCGTGTTACTGGCTTGTAAGAAAGCAAACACGAGGAAGTGGTGTGAACCAGATTCACCAACGCAGGATGAAAATTGTGACAAATATATATCATATCATGTCATGGAGCAAGTGACTCATAAGATGAGGACCCAGGAGGAGCAGCGTCGAGGAAAGTGGGACTGTTTATACATCAGCGAGAGGGCAAGGACTTTCACACTGATGCTAATATAGAAGCAACTGTGGAGACGTCATGGCAACCCAGCGTGTTATTATCTTGGTGACAGGGCTGTGCGATTAATCGATTTAAAATCAAAATCGAATTTCTTAGTCAAGACGGGAAAAAAGGAAAATCGGAAAATCGATTTTCCTCTCGCATGCTTCCAGCTGTGCGGCGCTAGGCGACCGTAGTCAAAAGCAGGGCAGTCGTTTGGAATTGGTACGGGAATTGGTACGGGTTCGCTGCTTCAGATCAAGGGTAAACCGCTACCTGCTGCAATATAAACTGTAGAAGAATCTGACTTCTGACACTTGCTGTCTTTTGTAGTTTTACCAAAAAATCGAAATCGAAATCCAAAATCGAGTTTTCAGAGAAAAAAATCAGGATTTTATTTTTGTTCGAAAATCTCCCAGCCCTCCTTGATTATAGTATGTTTTTGCAGTATTGTTTAGTTTTTTTTGTTAATGTTTATATGTTGCAAAAGAGAAAAGCAATAAAAAGAAAGAACAGAGGAGCTGGAGGGAAGAAAAGACACGCCACACTTCGAAAAGAAATATATGTTTAGTTAAAAGAAGTGGTCAGTTTGGAGCTAATGAACCATATTGAAACACACATGACCTTTATGTGGACCCGTTCTTCTGCTATTATTGTGTGTTAAATTAACCAAGGACTTGCATTTATTGTTGTAGAGACAATGATGAGTTTCCAGACACTGAGGCCGGCATGCGGGAACTGGAGTCGGCGACAGAGCGAGCCATGTAAGTACCCAGCGCCCCTCCCTCTAAGCCCCTCCCCTCCCCTCTCCCATCTCCCTCGCTCCGTTCCTGTGCATCGCACGAGCTGAGAGTGTCGTTTTGGGTCGACGCCAGCGCCCAGATTCAGGACCCCCTGGTTCTGCTGGATCTGATCTGCTTGAGAGAGAGCCTCCTGGAGTGGCTGCCGGCGCTGGAGCGCGCGCTGGGGCCCGAGGGTCAGAGGTCACCGACCGTGGACAGAGCGGAAGAAGAGGAGGACGGCTGGGACAGAGATTACCTGAGCTCGGAAGCCGAGGCGGCAGAGACCTCGGCCGAAGGGGAGCAGGAGCCTGGAGCTGTGAACGGAGGAGGACCTCCAGAACCTGTGCGGGTGGCCTCTCCCAGACCGCTGCAGCCGGACCTGCTGAACAGCCTCACCCAGCTGGCGACGCTCCACGCCGAGCTGAGCTGCTTCGGGAAGCCTGGCGGCGGCGGCGGCGGCGACGACGACTGCGTGCCGGCGTGCGCCACCTTCCTGCGGCGTTTCTTCTTCCTGCTGGACAGAGAGCGCGTCCGCCGCATGTGTCTGCTGTGCTGGCAGGAGCAGCCGGAGGTGCAGCTCTCCTTCATCCAAGCCATGCGAGGTGAGAGGCCTCTTCAACCAGGCTATGTTCTTCTCTGGGTTTTCTTTCTGTATTATGTGATACTCAGGAAATGTTTAACCGGGTGTTTTCACCGACGTCACATTTTTGCCCGGATGCGCAACCATATTGGAGACACTCATATGTAAACGTGTGCATTTTTGGCGGAATTTAAAATGCCAAACGACAGGGAAGCCAAGAGGAACGTGTGGAAGCTGCAAAAACAGCGATATAATGAAAACATTGCAGTTAATAGGAGGTAAAGATGGGTACGAGCCAGCCCCCTCGTCTTGGAAAGATCACCTAGCGGCAGTTCTACCTTCAACATCGTATCAGATGTAGTGAACTACCCCATCTTTTCTCCAAGCCCATACGCAGCTGAAGACCTTTAGCGTTATAAAGGTTTGGATTCCTATTACCAGATGGTAATATCTGGTTATGGATATCGGATTTCTCTCGTCTTCACCGCAGAATATTTGCTGCTGTGTGGACGAATAAAAAAATAATAATTTGGTGCAAATTATGGTGCAGCCCCACCCACACCTCGTGCCGGTCAAATTGTGTTTAAGTCAACTCTGTCGTAGAATCCTAACATGATTTAACGTGGTGCAAGTGTGGAGACTCTGTGTCACGCTGAGTCTTCTTCCTCCTCCTGCTCCTCTCTGCAGATGTGACTCAGGCCGCCAAGGTGCTGGAGGTTTTCCAGCGAGGCGACCTGCTGAGGTCACTGCGCTCTCTGAGGGAGCTGCAGCCGTGGAGCGCCCCCCCTCTCCTGGCTCACCTGCACAGGTGAGGGCCGTGCTGATCCCTCAGGCACCCTCACCGTGACGATGATGATGATGATGATGATGACGATGACGATGATGAGCCTGTGTCTCCCTGTCCAGGCTGTATGAGCGGCACGGCGAGGCAGCGGTTCGATCCTTCTCACAGTTCCATCCCACCATCACGCCTGCCGACGTCATGGCCATGGCGGAGAAGAGCCACTTCCTGGCCTACCTGGATAATTTGGTCCAGTCGCAAGCGGAGGAGCACAGGTGCGTCGTCGCCTCCCTCTTCAAGCCCAGAAGAATCTGAGTGCATCCTTCCCCCTCCCTGCTGTTTCACTCTGGTGTCTACACCCTCCAGGTTGACGTTCCTGCAGTCGCTCCTGGATCCAGAGTCCCTGAGGCAGGACTGGCTCCAACTGGCGCTTACCCACGATGCTCCTCAGCCGTGTGACACACTGACCCCCGATGGACAACCGCGGTATGGCTCTCTCAGAGTGTCAATAGCTCAAAATATATGAACGATAGACAGACTCATCCCCAGGAGAAATTCACATTTCCAGCAACTCGACAAGATGGAAATACAGGGACATGCTTTATAAATAGTGCTAAAATCGCATAGTAATATTGCATAGCAATATGGTTTTGACGCTTATCAAATCAATGTGTTAGTAAGAATGGGTAATAGTGTGCATAATATTTACAATGTTAGTACACAGCTTATTACACTTGACGTAATGTGGTGACAGTGTATATTTTGTTTATATGGATACTGTAGTTTCTTTACTTGCATATATTGCAATATATGGTATTAGTGTGTATAATACTTCATGTTCATATATAGAATCTGGAATATGGTGATTATTGATGTTTATTATTTTATAGCGTCTATATGTAGTACTAATATAGTGAATGTGCATAGTACCCGCAGTGCCCTAGGTATAATATATAAAACTAAGTTATATAGTGCTGTAATATAATGGTAATACAATTGTAGTAATGTGGTAGTTGATGATGTTTAATAGCTGCATATAGTATCTTGTTTCAATGCATTGTGATGAGGACTGTAAAAAGTCAACAGGGGTTTAATTAAGTTTAGGACTTCTTGCTACTCCTCTTCCAGCATATTTAAGTTTTTGTTCTCTTTGAGAATGAAGGCTCGTGTTGTTTTTATTATTATTTTCTTATTTACGGTATTTTTGTTTATTTAGGCTTGAATAAAGAATTCAATTTAGTGAAAATCGCACAGTACAATTACGAATATGCTCAGCTCTGTCTAATAAGTCTAACGCCACTTCTTCCAAATGTAACCCTGCCAACATCGCTCAACTTGTTTTCTCCTGTCTGTGCCCAGATGCCTTTGCTTGTGATCTAGCGCTTTACAAATACAACTTGATTGATTGATTGTCAAAGCCGTGCAAACAACAGACACCGTCGCATCGGACGTAAGATTTCAGTTAGGAACTCATGCGACTGTTGCTGCAGGTGGCGCTCCCACTGTTTCCCCTGGGGCTACGGGCGTCTCCTGGCTCTCCTCATCCGCCTCCCTGCAGACCTGTCCTCCAAACAGCAGATGGCAGACGCTTGTCGCGGTCACGGGTACCTCAGATTTTTTTTAATTTTTTTTTTTGATAATTTTTTTTTCTCACGGCTCAATTAAAAGAGCAATTTGAAACAGTGTAAAAACAGGTCTTGGTGTGCACAGGTACTGGATGGGTTACCTCCACCTTTGCTGTGAGCTGCTGTGCCGCACCGAGGCCTTCTCCACCGTCTGCCAGCTGGATGACATCAGCCTGCTGGAGGGGCCTGATGGTAAAAAAACAAACAAATCTTAACATAACATCCACGTCAAAAATAACTCTTGAACTGGGTTCAAAATCTGATTTGAAATCCAGCAGCTGTGCAAGGACGGGTACAGGAAAATGAGAATGAAAAAATCCCAAATGCTCTTTTATTCCCCTCCAGGTGTTGAGCCCCAGACCATAGACGAGTGGAAGCTCTTGATCCAGTTGTCTCAGCGCTGCAGCAGCAACAGGGACTCGGGCGAGGCCTCCGCCGCCGCCGCCGCTGCCGCTGTTAATGGGGGCAGCTGGTCCAACGGCTCGTCGGCGGACTGCGGCGGGAAGATCAACCCGGAGAGTCTCACCCTGCTGCTGGCCCGCATGGCCGGACCCGACCTAGCCACGCAGGTCCTGGAGGAGTGCGGGGTGCAGCTCGTCCTCTCGCCGCACTCCAGGCTGGTGTGCGAGCTGCTGAGGGTCGCCGAGAAGAGGCAGCGGTGGGTCGGCGTGGAGGAGCCGTGGGGACAGTTCAGTGTCTAACGTGGGCGTAGCGTTCAAATAAGT
Source organism: Nelusetta ayraudi (assembly GCF_046127955.1). Lineage (NCBI taxonomy): Eukaryota > Metazoa > Chordata > Actinopteri > Tetraodontiformes > Monacanthidae > Nelusetta > Nelusetta ayraudi. Next base: position 1,206,238 of record NW_027466070.1, on the reverse strand, counting down.
GGCCTAAGATGACTGTTTTTCAGTTGAAGTGGAATTTATATTATAAAACAAACACATCTGTTTGAAGGTTGATGGAAGAGTTGGCTGTTGTTGTTTTTTTTGTCTCTCCTTCATTATTTTTTCACTCTGTGTTTTCAGAGCGATGATCCAGACGATGCTGGAGCGCTGCGACCGTTTCCTGTGGTCCCAACATGCCTGAGCAGAGACCCCGGCTGTGCAGACACCTCTGCAACATGTCTAACACTGTACGCAACCCCGCCCCCTCCCCTCTAATCAGCCCTATTAACTGCTGTCAAAACTGTGACCAAGTTTACGCACTAATGTATTTATCAACGCTCCTCACTGAGGGGTGTTTTTCCCCCCCCCCAAAGTAAAGCAGTATTATCTATTTTCTTTGTTTATTTGTTTGTGCAATTTTTTTTTTTTTTTTTTTTTTTTTTAAGGATTTTGGCCTTTGGTGCTTAAATGCCATTTTTTTCTGGAAAGATTAAACCAGGTCTTATTGTGCGTGTGAATGTTCTTTCAGCTGTAAACTAAAGAAAGTTGTAATGAATAAAGCTCAATGTTCTAACCATATCATGTTACATAAATAAAAGTTGTCTTATGATATTTCTTTTCTACTGTGTCTGTCTTGTAGGTAACTAGAAGCATTGCTCAGGGTATTTTAAAGCATTTCAAAGCAATTTATGTTTGCATTTGTATGGAAATCTGTTGCTGGTTAAAATCTGAATTCCAAAAGGCAGCCAGCAGAGATGGCTGTCTGTCATTACAATAGATATTCCTTCATTGATCCCATCAGGGGAAATGAAAAAAAAAAGAGAAAGAATTGAGCGTGTCAGAGAATCCTCCTTATTAAATTCCATCGCGGCTTAAAAAACCAAAAAGAAAACAGCGAGTTGACCCATTTTCCACTGGCAGCGTCCCGCATATTCCCCCGTCTTCTCGAGAACAAAAGCTTTCTACAATTCCAGATGCCGAATGTCAAAGGCGGCTACGGCGGATGATGTGGGACAACGGAGATAAAGTCAAATTAATAATGTGACCGATGACTCGCTCGATGCTATCGCACACCTGGAGCATCAAAGCCGGAGAGGAGGGGTTGCGCTCCAAGGTCTGGAGCTCTTCGAACCTCTTCTGTCTCTTCCTGTCGTTATTCCATCTTTGGCTCAATATCCACCAAACACCTGCTGTGTGTCTCCTGCTGGGCCAGGATTGCCTCGGTTAATTGCTGCTGATCAGAAGATGAGGGGATGTTTTGACCGCGGGCGGACGGGTTTGATTGGAGGAGGTTCCTGCTTTTGCCGTTTGAAGCCGCCGGGTCGCTGTCACCACGAGGACAGATAAGGGGGATTCTGCACATACCTGTTGACCCTGCTGCCAGTACATAAATGGCACCGAGCACACACACTTGGGCACACACACACACACACACACACAGAGCAGTTTGGGCTTTCAAGATGAGTCAGCGACGAGGTGAAACACTCCGGTTCTGATTTCGGATCCTTTCAGCAGCCACGGGAGCCTTTGGCGGTTCTCCATGGACGCAGCACTCATGGTGAGTTTCCTCCTGGTAGTTCTGCTGCAGTCGCAGCTTCGTGTCCTTCAACTCTGTGTTTTTTTTTCTTTTCTTTCCTTCAGATTCAGGCGTCGCTCCCCCTGCTCGGCCTGGCTCTCGTCCTCCTCTCTTTCCCCCAGCATGCTTCACTGAGCGGAGAACCCGACAGCGCCTCAGGTAGGGTGTCAGCTGCCGAGGAGCCCCGAACACTGAGGACTCTCAGTGAGGAAAAGTTCACCTTTTTTTTTTCCCGTCGTCAGTTCCAGCGCCTGTGTACGTGGGTTCGGGGTTGGTGCAGCAGGCCGTGGAGACGGCCGCCCAGCTGACCGAGGCTGCCTACGCCCGCACGAGTGACAGGTAACGCAGGAAAAAAGAACTTTGACTGGATCCGCGTTTTCAGCTCTCTCAAGGAAAATACCTGAAAATACCAAGGAAAATGTGTGTGCAGGGTGAAGAAGTCTCTGTCTGAAGGGGCCCTGAGGCCCAGTGACCTGCTGGCTCAGTTCAAGCAGACCGAAGCCTCCAGCAGGGCCGGCATCAGGGCGGCAGAGCTGCTGGACAACACGGTGGAAGTCCTCCGGGAGATGGTTTACACTCAGACCATGGTGCAGCCCGGCCCTCACGGTAATGAACCATTTAAAAGACAAATTTACCCGTTTACACATATTCAACATAACAGTTTGATGAAGGGAGCAGCGCTGATTAAATAACACTACAGTACTTATTTATTCCTGACCTTGAGTGTTTAGAAAGGCACCTACAGATAAAATGTATCATTATTATTATTATTATTATTATTATTATTATTATTACATTAATGATAAATCTAATGCCTTACTGGAGAGATTTCTAAAAAATGTTTGCTAAAACAGTTTGAAATGGTCTCTTTGCACGAAAGAGGATTAGGGCCATAAAAGAAAAGAAAAATAAATATTACAGGAGAAGGAGAAGGAGATTTTTTTTTTTTTTTTCATTTTGAGTTTTAAATTTAAATTTCATGAATAAAGTCAAAACTTTGTGAAAGAAGTCGACATTAAAAGGACAAAAATTAGTGAATAGAGTAAACGTAAAAAAAAAAAAAAAAAGACGAAATTTCGTGAATAAAATCGACGTTGACATTAATTGCAAAATTTCCATTTTAGTCAGGAACCTTTTCTTTTTTTTTACATCATCTTTATTCTCAAAATCTTGAAATTTCCACCTTATTCACAAATTGGACACTTGGAAAAAAATATTCTATCTTATTTTTTCTCTTCTTGTCACCCGAATCCTCTTCCGTATCTTTGTGACGTCATAAATGGAAAATGTGTTGGTTTTTTGTGTGTGTTTTTTTATTTTTTTTGCTGCCTGCCCTGCAGAGCTGCTGAGTGAAGGTGACGTGGAGAACCTGTTGCAGGCGACGGGTTGCTCGGCGGAGCTGCAGAGACCCAGCTGTGACTCGGGCTGTCTGTCGGAGCGCTACAGGTCCATCACAGGAGAGTGCAACAACAGGTCTGCCCACACACAAACACACTTTGTTTTGTTGCTTTTTACAACTCTACAAATTTGTATATTTTTAATATTTCTGTTACTTGTTCCTGTCCCATTTCAGAAAGTATCCCAGGTGGGGAGCCGCAAACATCCCATATTCCCGCTGGCTGCCTCCGGAGTACCAGGACGCGTGGGGGACCCCTAGAGGCTGGGACCCTCAACACACTTACCACAACGCCACCCTGCCTCCAGTCAGTATCCCTGCAACCACTCACCATCCAGTCTGGCCGCCACCGGAGCGCCAACATGTGGCTGTTTTTGTTTTTGTTTGTTTGTTTGTTTGCTTTGTGGCTGCAGGTGCGGCAGGTGTCCCAGGAGGTGCTCTTCACCCACAACTCCAACATCTCCCTGGACGCCACCTTGTCCCACCTGCTGGTGGAGTGGGGTCAGTGGATAGACCACGACGTGGTCCACACGCCCCAGAGTCCCAGCACGACCGCCTTCAGGACGGGAGCCGACTGCACCCGCACCTGCAGCCAGGACACGCCCTGCTTCCCCATCCAGGTGCTGCCCACTGGGAACAGTGCTCGGCAAAAGAAAACAAAAAAAACAAAACTTTTTGATCATTTGCGATGTACTGTATTATCTTAAGTCTCTAAGTTTACTTTAGTGCAGCTACCTGCATTTACATGCTGCACGTGCACTGTTCCGCCCAGCTCTGAACTGGATGTTTCATCAACAAGATGACTTCATCCTTTGCAGCACATCCAGAGTACAAAAATGTTGTTTTCTTATTTTGTCTTATGAACAACAAAATCATTTCCATGTCTTAAATGCAGCCAAATAAAAAAACTTCTCGGGCAAATGTTTAATGACAAGAATTGAGATTAAATAAAATTTTCAAAGCTTTTTTCCACTACAAAAAAAAAAAACACACTGTACATTGTACTCATAATGTATATAGAGTTAGAGGTCCCATCGCTGTCCCGTGAGTAAAATTGTAAAGGTCCCATATTATTGCTAGTTTTCAAGACACCAGCAGAGCAGTGTGTCACAAGATTAATAATGAAAAACACAAACCAAAAGAAAAAACTCTCTAGATCTCCACCAGCCTCCTGCTAAAATGCTGCTAGGAAAAAAATAACATCTCCATTTTCTTTGTTCCCTCCCCTCTGTCTCGCCGTCCTGTCAGATTCCTCCCTCGGATTCTCGCTATGGCGTCCAGAGCTGCATGCCTTTCTTTCGCTCGGCGCCCAGTTGCTTGGCCGGCGCCTGGCCCCGCCGGAGCCGAGAGCAGCTCAACGCCATCACCTCCTTCGTGGATGCCAGCATGGTGTACGGCAGCTCGGCCAGCCTGGCCCTCGCCCTGAGGAACCTCTCGTCTCCGCTGGGCTCCATGGCCCTGAACGGCCACCACTCGGACCAGGACCTGGCCTACATGCCCTTCCTGCCCCGCCTGCAGGCTCACCTGGACCCCTGCGGCCCCAGAAACTCCACCGCTGACCTGGGAGCTGGATTGGCACCTCAGGAAAATACAACCTCCTGCTTTCAGGCCGGTGAGTTGTGTGTGTGTGTGTGTGTGTGTGTGTGTGTGTGTAGATTGTGTGTGTGTAGTAGTAGTAGTGATTCTCGAATCAAAATGTCAATTCATTGGATATTTCAGTCATTTGTGATAATGTATAACATTAATAGGAACAGAATGGAAAATAACCGAACCGTCGTGACCTTGTTGAAATGTTTTTTTTAATAAAATGGAACTATCATTATTGACAATCAGTCTAATTTGCTTTAATTGTTTAATACTGGTATCAACAAACCTGTGCAATGATTGTGGCAATTATTTGTTTGACTAAATATTTTACTTGGAATTTCAATTTGAGTCGCCTTGTATTTTCAAACAGCAAGTCTTTGTATCCCTATAGTGTAAAGCTGTATGGAGCTGTATCACGATACTCTCCTGGACTCTACTCGGTATCGGATTGGAAAGAAAATCGGCGGCATCGCACCTCACTGGTGTAACGTTCCTCTCGCAGGTGATTCCAGAGCCAACGAGCACCTGGGGATGATCGCGCTGCACACGCTCTTCCTGCGAGAGCACAACCGGCTGGTCGGAGAGCTGCAGCGGCTCAACCCTCACTGGAGCCCCGACACGCTGTACCAGGAAGCCCGCAAGATCCTGGGCGCCGTCCACCAGGTACCACCCCCGACCTCGTTCCAAATCACTCCCCTCTGGTTCCTCCAGAATAAGAAGAGGCTGTTTTCCAACGCTCAGATCCTGACCTGGGAGCACTACCTCCCCCGGGTCCTGGGCGAGGAGGCCTCGTCGCGCCTCATGCCTCCCTACGAGGGCTACGACCCCGAGGTGGATCCCAGCATCGCCAACGTCTTCGCCACCGCCGCCTTCCGCTTCGCCCACGTCACCGTGCAGCCGGTGGTGAGCAGGCTGGGGCCCGGATACCTGCTCGACTCTCTGCACCCTCCCCTGCCCCTGCACCACTCGCTCTTCGCATCCTGGAGGGTCGTGAGAGAAGGTGCAGACAGGGACGCCGCTGAAAATGAAAAGCGCTGAGAAAAACAAAGTATATTAACATGTCGCATGTTGCCGCTGCAGGCGGGATCGACCCCGTGCTGCGAGGTCTTCTGCTGACCCCGGCCAAACTGCAGACCCCGGGTCAGATGATGGTGGAGGAGCTGACGGAGAGGCTGTTCCAGGCTCAGGGTGGGATGCCTCTGGACCTCGCAGCACTCAACCTGCAGAGGGGCCGCGATCACGGCCTGCCTGGTAGCACCGCCTCTCCACCCTGCACAATTCTGTATCATTTTGTTTCATTTGTTTGTTTTGTCCGTTCTCAGTCATCCAAGTCATCTTAAGGTAGAAGGGTTGATTTAGGGCAGGGGTCACCAACGTGGTGCCCGCAGGCACCAGGTAGCCCCCAAGGACCTCGTGAGTGCGCAGCTCGTTGAGCTGTGTCTAAAATTCAATTTTATCCAACCTTGTTAAGTCATTTTTGATAATTATTGAGAACTCATGAGCTTGATAAGTGTCTTCACATCGAAGAGTATCATTAATAATAATATATAACTCAGAGGGTTTGTTATTTCAGGAGAATCTAGCAAACTGGTAGCTCTTCATACGGCTCAGGACCCATGAAGTAGCTCTCCCCTGATTTAGGGCAACTGGACTGGTTCTTGTGATCTTGAAGACGTTTCGCCTCTCATCCAAAAGGCTTCTTCAGCTCTGAAAAGGAGCTGGAGAGGAGCTGGAGAGTCCCAGGTATTTGGATTGCACTTATATTGCACTCTCCACCACCTTCACAGCACCCCAAAGCGCTTTACAAAGGCCCCTCATTCACCCATTCATACACCAATGGCCACGATGCAAGGCACTGCTTAGCCCCATTGGGAGCAATTTGGGGTTCAGTGTCTTGACCAAGGACACTTCAGACATGTGGACAGTTGGAGGCGGTGGGTGGGGCTCTTCAAGATCACAAGAGGGAAGGACCAGTTTCCCGAACTCAACCCTTCTACCATTTATTTACTTTGTTTCTGGGACTCTTGAAATAACATCGTACATTCTGTGGGTGCTTCGCGACGTCTGCACTTGCTAATATTATGAACTGAACTTTTAAAATGCATCAAATGTTCATCCATGAGGCCATCTTGTGGCTGGAGCAGCAAACATCAGCAGGAAGTCTGCAGCGACTGGAGTTTGAGACTCATGAAACTGTTCCAGATCTTCTCTGTTTTCTCAGGGTCCAATTTTTGTGCTGCTAACTTGTGGGTATACTATGACAATAAAGAGCCTCCGACCTTTGACCTCAGGTTACGGCGCCTGGAGAAGATTCTGCGGCCTCTCGGTTCCAAACGACACGTCGGAGCTGGCGGAGATTTTAAGGAACTTCACTCTGGCTCACAAACTCCAGCTGCTGTACGGGACGCCGCACAACATCGACGTGTGGGTGGGCGCCATCTCGGAACCCCCCCTCCCCGGGGGCCGGGTGGGCCCTCTGCTGTCCTGCCTGCTGGCCAGACAGTTCAGGGCGCTGAGGGACGGGGACAGGTACAAAAATAAAATAAACAAAAATAAAAAATTCTGGAGCTTCCTGGTGCTATTTCAGATTTTTATTTATTATTTATATTTTTCTCCCCTCGGAGGTTTTGGTGGGAGAGGGAAGGCGTGTTCAGCGGCGCCCAGAGGAGGCACCTGCGCGCCGTCTCGCTGTCCCGCATCATCTGCGACAACAGTCACATCACTCGCGTCCCCGCCGACCCCTTCTCCCGCACCGAGAGGCCGGAGGACATGCTGCCCTGCTCCCACCCGCTGGTCCCACCACTCGACCTCGGCCCCTGGAAGGAACCAGACTCAGGTGAGAGAGCAAAATGCAGGGAAAATTGCTTTTTGGGCCATATGGGATTTTTGCCTGCACTACCTCGAGTAGCCACTGGGGAAAATTGTCAGGTTTTCAGTTCTTGGGGCCACCCTGACCTTGACGTCCTGCCTACCTGCCCGCCTGTCTGCCTGCCTGTCTGTCTGTCTGTCTGTCTGTCTGTCTGTCTGCTATAACTAGAGTTGCCAACCATCCCTTAAAATATAGACTTGTCCTGTATTTGACGAGGAAATGGTGCATCCCGTTTTGAATGGATACCTGACTGGCCTTGTCCTGTTTTTCTGAGTTGTCTTGCACGTAAATTTCTTTCTCGATGCAAACTCACGTTCGTTTCCATAGAGTTTGCGTTCATAACCGGAATCTAAATAGCTGCAGGCAATTGTGCAACCCATTTACAACAAGTACATGTTGGCTGCTTAACTTGCGTAGAGTCAGGACCGCTTGTTCTTTTCAGATTTATTTATTTCATTCCTTTGAAAAACCACATTTTCGATACAATTGAAGCATTATTTCTAATGTCTATTGGTCACAAAGCAGTTCAAACTAAATTATGATTTACCACTACTGGCGAGCCACTGGCCTGTGAGGGTCATGACCCCGAGCACTGCAGGAGGCCTCCTTGATATTTCTGAATGAAAGTTGGCAACACCAGTCATGACGTCACAACTTCCCGCCCAGACCCAGTCTGCGGTCCGGTCCCCGGGATCCAGCCTGGCCACTGGCTGCTCTGCGGCTCCCAGCTGCTGTACCAGTGTCCCTCCGGCTTCCAGCTGCTGGGGTCCTCGTCCCTCACCTGCGATCGCAACAGTCGGCGGTGGAGCTCCGCCCCTCCGACGTGTCAAGGTGTAGAAAAGAAACAAGCGAGATGCTGCTGGCTGACTCACAACGACGGTCTGAGTCACGTTTCCCCCCCCCCCGTTTGGTGTTGCAGATATCAACGAGTGTGAAGAGCAGAGCTCCGCCTGCCCGCCCAGCCTCCAGTGCACCAACCTGCCGGGCTCCTTCCTCTGCTCAGGTCGGTTCAGTTCAGATTTGCAGCGGCTGCCATTAAGGTTTTGTGTTGTATCACGCGTGATGTGTGTGTGTCCCGCACCCGGTCACCCCAGAAGCAGCCTCGCTGTCCCCCGCCTCTGTCGTCGGCGCCGTGATCCTTGTCTTTGGGGGCGTGGCCGCGCTGCTGCTGCTCATGTTCTGTTACCGCAGGTCAGTCAGCATTCTGCTGCTGTCTACATTACCAATAAATAAATGAATAAATTAGAGCTGTCAGCGTTAACGCATTAATCATGATTAGTTATTACAATCCATGACGCGTTAATGTCTTAATCGCATTTGCAACCTGAGCCTTTTTGTCCCTTCTACTAACCCGGAGTCGGCCCATCTGGCCAATTTCTGGTATTTACATTATGGCCTTAAAACTGCCTTGAAATGGAAAAGAACAGAATTGTACACATGCGATTCAAACAATAAATCACAGTTAACTGTGAAGAGAGTGTGATTAATTGCGATTAAAAGACAAAACTATCGTTTGACAGCTCTTGAATAAATATAAATGTGATCTTAAACGTGCGTTGTAATGATTTAGACTGGTCAATGTTTGAAGAGGATCAATGACTCATTGAGTGTTTCCTTTGCAGGTATTTCCCCAGGACAGAAGAGGCAGTCAGTGCAGGTTGTTGTCAGGAGAAAAGTTGAGAAAACAGACAAAAAAAGAAAACTTTATTCCGTGATATAAGAATGTGTTGGTCAAATTAAAATGTTGCCTTTGCTCTGCCAGTTTTAATAGTCGAAGAACTCACTGGATTTTTTTTGTGAACAGTGGTAGTCGTGTCTGTGTTGCTGCTTGCATGTCTAGTTTAGGTTGGTTGTTTACATGCTGGTGTGACTGATTCTATTTATTAAAGGCTCTCGGCGAGAAGAAAATCTTTGGAATATTTGTAATTGTAGGTCCTTTGTGTGACTGTAACTTGTCTTAAAATGGAAAATGTTCATACATCTATGTATGTATGTATGTATGTATGTATGTATGTAGTTAAGTAAAGTAAATGTAGTTAAAATCTACTTTTGGGCTTTTTTAATTCTCTAATCCTAAATCTTTTATTTCGCTAAAGCAGAGAGAGAGAGAGAGAGAGTAGTGGATCTGCTCAGGTGACTTTAGCCTGACATCACTGCTGGTGCATGAAAAATTAGGAATCTTCTACTGTTTTCCCCCTTTTTTTTTAAATAGCAAAAAATGAAAGTGATAACATGGTCCCCACAGATCTGAGCATAATTGATTCTGATCATAACTGATTCTTGCTAACAGGCTTCTTAAACAACTGTGTGTGCTTGCACGTGTGCGAGGAAGACTTTCAGACCGCGGTGCAATGGGAAAACCGATTGGTTCCAGGACACGATCTTAATCTGGGCCTCCGTGTCATCAGCTTGCCACGAAACAAACGGCTGTTGACGCCAACGTCCAGACCTTCACGCCGAGTCCCAGCGGTCTGCTGATCCAAGATTTCACTCCGACAAAACACACACGCACAGGGCAGAGGTGATGTAATGAGGTCTACGGTGCCTCGTCTTTAATGGAATGTTTGCACTCGGAGACAATTGTTATTATTATTGCACTTTCTGACACACGTTTTCTTCACTCCTGCAACACTTGTACACAGCATCGCTGTCCGTCACAGACGGCCGTTGAGAGGAACAGAACAGGTCGGGTGCAGGTGACGCTATTCGCACAAAGTCGTCTATGGCTTTTACCATGCGTGCATACTTTCCACTGGAGATGTGCAAAAGTACAGCCGTGCATGATGCATTCACTCGCATTAAAACTTTTTTTTTTTTTTTTTTTTTTTACACCGCGTGAGTCATGAGTGAGTCAGTGACGGCTGAGTGGTTGTTCAGGCCTGGCAGGGCGGCCGCGGCTACATTGCATGTCATTTGACTTAAAATCAAATCCAACCATTGATTAAAAGTAGCCCCAATGTGCCACTGTGCGATTTAGGTTACTCAATATTGATATATATGAATTTAAAAAACAAAAATAACTAAAAGAAACTCAAGTAAAGTGTTCTACTGAACGCTGTCCATTTCATAACAGAATAATACATAGTTACATAAGCACGTCATGGCTGAGGTAAACTAATCTCTCGGTCAATGGAGCCTATTTTGAGCAGTGTGACAGGCCTCTTAGTGGCGTGTCGGAGTAATGAGATTACATTTGCATGTGGAGTTCTGAGGTGAATTTGCAAACCAACGTGTCAGAGGACATTTTTTACAGGCTAATGTGCTGTCAAGGGTGTGTGTGTGTGTGTTTGTTCCGTCCAGCAGTGAGCTGTTAGGAACGGGGATGACTAATGCATAAGAAATGAACTGGGTTTTTGGAGTTTCCTGACAATAAAAATGATAAAGATAATCTAAAAGCACTTGGATATTGTGCACCAATACATTTCTTTTCTTTCTGATGAGGAAAAATGTGCAGTATTATTTCTCCTCTTTTAACACATCAAACAGCAATTTCATTTGACCTTCATGTGAAGGTGCTGGAAGAAATCTTCCAGCTCAAACTACGTTGTTTTTCTTCTTCATTTTTGGTCGCACAACTAACTTGTGCTCCGAGTGGTTTGTTTTCAGGAGGCTGCAGTTTGTTACAATGAGTCACGCATAGTAACAGCGGACTGCCTTCAGTATTATAGCATGTGGTTATTACTGACCTTTTTTTAGTCAAGCTGCAATATTTCATATTCATGTAAAGTCACATGGCAGGAGAGGAGCAGTTCCAGCTTCCTCTGCGGGTGGATCCCGGCTGCGGCGCTCATTACTCCTGGACAACCTCCAAAGCCAGAACTTTGCTGGAGACCTGCTTGCTGCCGTAGAGTGATGCCTTTTTCCAGGGTCATAAATAATCCAGGTCCGTGTGTCATCCTTTCTGGCCGCTTACTTTTGGGGACGAGGGGGAGAGCGGCGGGCGGCTCTAAGACTGTTCGGTGACATAGAAACCCAACTTGGCCACTGTCATCTCTCTGCGCAGACGCATCACCTCGCTGAACATCTGCTCCGCTGGGGAAGGGAGACGGAAGCAAAAATAATACTTGATACCTGAATTTTCTAACAGTAAAGTGTGTTTCCAACGTGTCAACAACCTCTTTAACCTTCTCTTTAATTAACAATGTTTTTACCCTGATGAAGGCACAAAGCTGAAACACGTAGTTCCAGTCATTTCTAATCTGTGTAGCCGTGCCAAAATAAAGGCTTTTTCATTTTCTGTATACAACAGAGTTAACTTGGATTTTTCAGTTCCTCATCCTGCACTTCACTCGTACACTCCCCATTTTTCGTGCAAGGACTTGAATCTGTCAGCTGTCTATAAATACACCCCAACCAAAGAGCACCTGTTTTATTTAAAGGACCCAAGCAGCGCTCCTTCTTCTTTTGTCTTCCCTTCATGTCAATAACCAACCCATAAAATAAGTGAAGCCATTTTTGAGCACACAGTGTACATTGCGTTCTAGAAGCCGGCCTCTTTCTGATGCCACAACTCCTCTCCCAAGTTAGTGACCACGCCCTCAAAAACCTGGCTTTGGTCACCTTTCAAACATGTTGGAGGACCAGCAAAAACATTTTAGCAGTAGGTTAAAACTTTAGCACCTTCACCAAGAGGCTGTAAACAAAGGGCTAAATGGTTTTATGCAAGACATTTCTCTTTTTTAACATTTTATACTTTGCATTTTTATTCTTTTTAGAGGCTATATTGTCCCTGTAGTTTTTAGGATTCATGGAAAAAAAACATGAAAAAATAAAGGTGTGAAAATGTAAATGGTTTGGAAGCTCTGACTCACCGTTGTGTCTCACCAGGCCCTGCTGGATGTAGCGGATGTACGTAAAAAAGTTGCAGACGGCTGCGATCTGGAGCGATTAAAAAAAAAATAAGATAGGTGATGTGAAAACAGATCCGACCACTAGGGGAGAAAACATCCTGCCGGACCCCCGACTGAGCGAGCGGACAGTTACCCGAGTTCGGCTGGAGGGGGAGATGTAGTAGTAGCTGCCCTTGTCGCCGAGCTGGATGCGATGTTGGCACAGGTGAGACATGCCGCTTAGCGCGCACCTTCTAGAGTGGGACGAGAACAGTCAGCCATCCAGGTGAAACCTGTCAGCAACTGAGGGAATTTGTCTGGCAAACTGAGAGAGGACGAGCGATGGAGGGAGGAGAGCGAGGAGGAAGTTAGTCAGCAGAGGATGAAAAGCTTTCCTGTTAATTTGACACTGAGGCTCATGCAGATCAATTCTTCACACAGGTGCCACTTCATGCAGCCGGTTAGTGACCAAGCTGGACGGGTGATTGTTTCCTGAGAGGACTTACGTCTCTATCGCTGCCCTAAAGCCACTGGAAGAGAGAGATTTTTTTATTCTATTTTGGAAAAAAATGATTTCATTTAGAGATGAGCCCGACAGTTAAATCTACCAAGGAGGATCAGGGCCACAAGAAGAGAAAAAAAATATTACAGGAAAGAGATTTTTATTTAAGCTTCCATTTCGAGTTTTAAGTTGACATTTCATGCATGAAGTCAAAATTTCGTGAAAAAGTCTACGTAAAAAATACAGAATTTCGTGAATAAAGTCGGCGTTAAAAAAAAAAGACAAAATTTCGTGGATATTTCATGAATAAATCTGACACATATAAAGCGTAAATTGGCAAGTAGACTGGATGGATGGTGGATTAACCCAGTTACCCACAGTAAACCGTCCAAAACACCTTTCGACTTTATTCTCACATTTTGACTTACCTCACATTGACATTAATTGCAAAAGTTTGATTTTATTCACGAAATTTTATATTTTTTTACGTCAACTTTATTCTCAAAATTTCGACTTTAATCTCAAAATTTCAACTTTATTCTCAAATTGGAGACTTGAAAAAAAAAAAAATTCTATCTTAATTCTTTTCTCTGTTTGTGGCCCTAATCCTCCTACATATAAATCCCCTGAAGATCGATGGTGATACAGAAAAATCCCTGCCCCCAGAGGAGGAAGTGTTTAATTTTCTCAAAATTGTGGACAGGCGACCGGAAAATGGTGAACAGAGTGAGTCATTGTGTAAAGTGAATAACTCACTTGGGGCCTCCACATTCTATAGCCGAGGCTCGGACCACGGGCAGCGCCGACATGGCCACGGGCTCGATGGTGAGGGAGTTGCTCTCCACGGCGCTCTGCACCAGCTGGGACAGCTGTGAACGAGACCTGCTCAGTCAGTCTGAGGTGCGAACGGCTGAGGTGTCGAGTGGAGTCGAGTCTCTGTGTGCTCGCTGGCATCCTGACCTCAGACCTGGTGAAGGAGAGGCACGGCCCGATGTCCTCTCTGTAGATGCGACTCAGGAAGGCGGAGGAACGCTCCAGACCGGGGTTTTCCTTCCACAAGAGAAACTCGGCGTACAGAATGGAATCCATCTGCAGGCAGCGAGAGAAACGAGCCCAGCGTGAGAACCAAACCATCCGGAATCACGACATAAAAGCCTGAAGAACATGAAGAACATCAGTCACAGCAGAGTCACGTGATGCTTCAGACGGCGACAGGAGGACCGAGTGCAGCAGGTAAACAAACATTCTGTGTGATCAAAAAAGTCAAAAAAAAAAACAAGAGAAACATTTCCACAGGTTTTTTTTTGCTTTTCTTATATAATGTGAAAATGTCGCCCAGTCCGATTAAGCAGCTGCTGCTCCTGCATATTTTGCAATGTCTGCAACTCATAGCACTTTCTCCTTCCTGTTCTTCTTCTGTGGTTTTTCCGAGCAGATCAGAGTCGACACTTTCCGCTTTTTGTGGCAACTTCAACCTCCTCCCAATTGACTACTTACAACGTCAATGGAAAACTGAGGGCTTAATAACAACAACATCGAGGTCACGGCCACGTCTGCAAAGTGCGTGAATCCGGGTCGGACGGATGCGGTTACCTGTCTGCCGTCTCTCTCTAGCCCCTCCCTCCGCTGCTGCCAGTACTGGTCAAAGGAAAGGCGGAGAGACTGGCCCGGCACCAGGCAGAGAATCAGAGAGAGGAGAGCGGGGACAGCGGCAGGCTGAGAGAGGAGGAGACAGCACAGACTGAGAGGAAGAGCAGGTTGGGGAGGAGAGGTTAGCGCTGAAAGAACAGAAAAGGGCAGAGAAGTTGGAAAAACGGGCGCAAACAGCTGGAGACGGGACGCCGGGGCAGGGCGGGGACGGGTTTCACTTCGGGTTTTACCTCACGCTCCTCTTTGGCCGCGGGCTGAACGGGGCCCGAGGGCGGTTCCGGTTTCCCCAGCGAGGACGGAAAGGTGCTGCTGGCGCTCTTGTTGCGGGAGTGGCCCAGTTTGTAGGCTCCCCTGGTGCCCGGGGACTGCAGCTGGGGGTGCAGCTGGCGGTTGGGCGAGGAGGGCGTGGACGTCAGCACCAGGGTCTTGAGCGCCGTCACCTCCGCTTGCAGGACGTCGATCTGGGGGAGGGTCAGACGCGTGTGAGCATCGAAAGAGCCGCAGAGTCGCCTCCCTGGAGCCCTTCAGTTCCATCATCAGCCCACCTTCCCCTGAGCCTCCTTCAGCTGCTTCTCCGCTGCTGCCTGCTTGACGTTGGCTTCGTGCACCATCTTGTGAGCTTCCTGTCACCATGAAGGTGGAAACATTAAGAGAGAGATCAAGATGACAGAGCAGAATTTCAGACATCTGTCGTCTTCTAAAGCCATTTATCTGTACTATCCTGCAAAGTCCTGTCTTTGGTCATTTATGGCAAAAGGACGTCAACAATCACAAATAGAAAACAAGCTTTTAATCCAGCCCCAAAAATATAAAAGGAAAGAAAAATATTTCTGTGCGCTTTCAAGTATTTGTAGTTTTCACTGACTGACTGACACTGTTGATACTTGGGGACTGGAACTGGAAGGAGGTCAGTTAGACGAGCCAGTCAGTCATGGCACAGAACTAAAAGTGGAAGGATTCAATGCTGATCCAGACTGGAAACTCAATGGTTTTGCTTTGATGTTGAGTATTTACCACAAAGAGACTGGCCGTCAGCTCTTCCAGCTCCTGCTCCAGCTGGTTGCGGAGCTGCGACAGACGCTCACACTCGATGTCCTTCAGTTTCAGTTCCTAAGATTTAAAAAGGGAGAACTTCACACTCTGCAAAAATATTTACTTGCGCTAGCATTTTTTTTTTTGCTTTTTGTCCCTTCTTTTTTCTTTTTACACGCACAAACTTTAATGTGTCAGCACAAAGTGAATGTTACGACACCTTCTTCGCAGCGTCCAGCTGCTCTCGGAGGATCTCCGAGCCCTTCTCTCGGATTTCTTTTTCTCTGTCCTCCAGCGAGGAGCTGCGATTCCGGGAGAGGTCGGCATGGCCTCGACCTGAAGGGACGGCCCCGGCTCGGCCTCCGCCCTCCAGTCTGGCCTGGGTCGGACGATCCACGTCTACCACACTGAGCACAATCAGAACCAGAGACATGAGTGAGGAGGCAAAAAGGTGCACATTTGCTTTTACTATGAACAAATAAGTAGGCCAGCGCTGACTGTTGTGTCGTTTTCCCACTATGACCTCTTTATTACATGTTGTGAGTCATTGGTATCTTGGGGCTTGACCCTGTGTATCAGATAGTAGCAAACTGTAAATGGTGTCAATGTCAATACCAAGAGAAAACCGTGAAGTTATCTTCTTTATTTTGTAAGGGTATGTGGTTTTCCTTGTTACTTGTGATCAGTTTTTAACAATTATAGATCTTCAATAATCTAATGTTAATCACTGGCTACTGAGGCTGCAGCGTTTAAGCTCTTGAAAGTGAAGAAAATGAATTATTTTTTATGCAATTACTTGTCCAACTCCCAATTAAGCAGTTTTTTAAATTCTCACAGTAGTATTTTTATTTGTCCGACAGTGTTCTTTTAAAACAACATACATTGAATGCCAGGTAATAATTGTGTTATTATTAGTATTTGTGAATTGTGTTCCTTTGAAACACAGAATGGTTTATCAAACATTAAAAAAAAAAAAAAAAAAAATGGATTTGGAACTGGATTTCTCCAATCATATTTGTTGACAGCCGCATCAAAACAATTTCTTCCCGAGCGGCCCAAGAAGGGACCCCGGGCCACACCTTTACCCCCCGTGGCAGAGCACCAACCGGCCCAACAATTAAAATCAGGCTCAAGCAGTTCAACCAGCCCATAAAACAAATTTACAAACCCTAAACCGGGACTTTGTCTTAGCATCCGGCTAGCTGCGGTTAGCTGTTAGCTAACGTTACAACTTTTTCTTCTTCGTCTTCTTAAAAAAAAAAAGAAAAAGAAAAGAAAAAAAGGAGACCCCCTCCCCCCTCCCCCCTCTCCGCCCATCCCCTCAAAAAGCAGCCGCCCTTACCCTGTCAGCGTCCGGGTAACAATCCAAGCCGGTCGGTATGTGTCACCTTGTCCCCTCCAGCCTTCGGGAAGTTAAATATTGGGCGAAGTGAGCTTGGCCGGTGAGAGCGAAAACAAATCTCGCCTGGTTTTAAATCACGGTCAGCGGAGGAATGCGGACGCTGACGTCAGCAAGCGGCAACAGAATGCAGCAGCGGCTGCAGCGACCACGTCAGAATGTGACAGCCGCCACCTGGTCAAAGAGGTTGATTCAAAGCCTCAGCAGTCACTCCATGTCCCTTCTTTTTCTCTTCCACACTTCACTCCTCGTTGTTCTCTCTCTCTCTCTCTCTCTCTCTCTCTCTCTCTCTCTCTCCCTCTCTCTCTCTCTCCCCCTCTCTCTCTCTCCACTCCGTGCCTCTCTGCCTCACGCGGGTCACATGACAGGCGGCTTCACGTCCAACAACGCCCAGTCAGCCAGTCAGTCAGTCAGCCAGTCAGTCAGAGTCGAGCGTCGAGTCCTGTGCGCCATCCTCCACCTAACAGGCCACCACATAGGAAACAAAGCAACATTTGTCCTTCATTTCCGACCAGCAGCCATTCAGCCTGTCACGCATTGAGTTCAGTCCTGTATCAGTGAGTGAAATACAGGGGTCCGGGTTTTTTTTTTGTTTGTTTTTTTTTTAAATAAATAAATAAATAAATAAATAAAACGAAAACAAAACCTTAATATTAGACAGGGTGATAAAGACATTTTAGTGACCAATAGTAACAGTGTGTGTGTGTGTGTGTGTGTGTGTGTGTGTGTGTGTGTGTGTACATATATCTATATCTATATATAGATATAGATATCTAGATATAGATATAGATAGGCCTCCTGCATTTTAAGGAATTTTTTTTTTGAGTAACTGTCAGGAGGGGAGGATGGAGGTCCCCTGAAGGTGGTAAAATCAAACGTCTGCAGAGGTCCTTACCAACAAGCATTATTTTAATAATGAATGAAGCAATTTTTTTTTTAAAGGCATTTAAGGGCTACTATTTATGTTAATGAAATTAGTAGACAACAGTCTTCCAAAACAACATTTGAGACTTGACTTCACCAGCAAGCCGTTATGGTGTGCACTAGATAATCAAGTGTGAATGGCCTGCTGGGAGCATTCAGAAGTTCTCAACGATTCCGAAGCAGAAGCCACACAAAGCGGAAATTGTCGGTCAAGGTTGCAGTGCAAATTTGTACACAAAAAAGTGTGTGTGTGTGTGTGTGTGTGTGTGCGTCAAGTCAAAGTAGTTTTCAGCCTTTCAGTTGCTGCAAAATCAGCGGTGAACAAAGTGCACTGCCCACTTGCTTGAGGCCTCTTGATCAAAGGTTATTCCAGCACAAGAGAAAGTTTCCTTGTCTGAATATGACCCGAGTTCAAGCACTGGATGGCTGGATTTTAAGCCGTCTTATTCATTTAATGATGAACATACCGCATCACTCAGAGTTGGACAAGAGAACAATTATTGTTTTATTGTAAGGAAGTAAACATTTAGAGGGAGTTAAGGTTGAAAAGGAGGCCACTTCTGATAAATGAAGCTTTATTTTTGTTTTTTAACAGATGAAAATTTGTGATAATCCAGTTCAAAATTATTAATGACCCCATTGTACATTTTTCATGAATATGAATGAGGCACACGGAACTTGTATTCATGGAAATGCAATGTGAAAATGCATGATTTTATTCTGAAAAAAAAAAAAAAAATCAATTTCCCACACTGTCATTTAACCACTGTAACAATTTCTGAGACTTAGAAGCCAGTGATTACCTGAGGATAAATTGTGATATACATAATGAAAGCACTTCTTCTATCTAGTGTTTCACTCTGCAGTTCGCTAACAGGCTGGTGATAATGATGGAAATGCCAAAATGAGCTTGTGACCCAGTGAACATGAAATAATGTTGGTCAAGGCCTATTCTATACAGCAAAAAACAAAGGAAAAGTGAATAAAAAAAAAAGTAGAAATAAATAAACAGATTCTGTGCAAATTTCAAGTTTGTTTTCCTCCATAAAAATCTGCACCGTTCCATGGTGTTCCTCAATGTCCAGGAGCAGGATGATCCTCACACCAAGGACTTCCATACACGGGTTCTTGTTTTCATCACTACTGCTGGGAGTGCAAGCAAATGGCAACAATGAATATTAATACAAATTAAGATTTAGCACTGTTTATTTACTGGTGCAATCATCATCACTGAAGATGTTCTACTCACAGTGATATAAGCTACTGCACCGTCCGGTCCCACCGATCCGTACTGCTCTGTGCTGGAATCCGGACCTTGCTAGGGAATTGAACATTTAAGCGCTGAACTGACTATCTGAGTAACTTTCCATTTATTTTTGTGGAAGAGGAAGACACCACGTCCTTTAGTCAAGTGCGCTCTCTGCCGTCACTACCCAGTCTGAGACGCTGCGCAATCTGAGTCCCAACCAGCCTGCAGCACTGATTCAGTTCCTCAACAACTTGTGCTTCCCACTAAAGCCACACTACACTCAAATATTTTTTCTTTGAGGAATAAAACCTCTGATTGTGCAATTACATTTTTGTACCCCACTATTAAACCCAATACATGTGGCTCTACTCCAAGATCAACATGTGCTTTCGGCTTGGTTGCCATAGTTTAATGCCCAGCCAGGGCTGTGGGCACACTCACGGATGTCCTCACATTGTGCAGCAGCTCAGACTGAGGAGCCACACGAGGAACCAACTATCCACCAGTTTTTGTCTTTCCACCCCCACACCGGCGAACAGGACAGCTCAAACCAAGGCTAGCAGTTGTCGTCACACAGGAATGTCTTATCAAAGAGTTTATGTACATAATATGTGCAAACAGTCCATACAAATCCAAAACAATAATAAAAAATAAAAAATAATAATAATAAAAAAAAAAAATCCAGTTTAATTTTGCAAAAGTGGAAATAATTTCAAAATAAATTAAAGGTCCAATGACTTATCAACTTCATTAATGCTATTTGACAATAAACTGAGTTTTCAGCCCATCAAAACTCACCAGAAATGGAAAAAAGTCAGCTTAATGTACCTTTCAGTGTTCTAAAATGCACAGTTCAGCCCTCTGTGACATCACAAAGTGCACCAGTACCTCTGCCAGGCTAGGAATATCTCAGATAAGCAAATATCATTTTTGGTTGATTTGTCAAACAAAAAACAAGTACAAAAAACTTTGAAATCCAGCATCAAATGACACTTGTCGTACAAATGACAAGTTCTTCACATGATTGGCACCTAAAAATTAGTGTAAATTCACAGAGAGGCAGAGAAATGCTAATTTGGCAAAAGACTTTTCTTCTAACTTCCAAAAGGAAACATATTTTTAGGTAGAAGAAGAAAGCAAAGTAAACAAAGCCATTCCCTTTTTATAGTCTGATTAAATGGACAGTCTGACAGTTGATTGTTGATTCATAGTCTGACATAGTGACATAATCACATTCCCATTGAGCTGTTCCAGTGGAACCAGTTCATCAGAAAAGCCTTCAAGAAGTCTGAGATGGGAAAACAAAGAACACCCAGCAACTCCCAGCTGAGACGAGGGGAAAGTTGACAGCCAATCACAGAAGACTTCTGATTTTCGTGTCTCATCACGGCCACCTTCTTTCCCCGCATCAGCCCACCAAAGAAGACAGAGCGGACGGCTTTTAGTTTGCGTCCGAGCCCTCGCTGTCAGAGAGGCAGTTGTTGCCTGTTACCCGGATGTATTGGACGTTTCGCTGGCCGCTGGGCGAGGAGGCTCCGCAGGAACAGAGCGGCCCGGAGAACAGGTACTCGATCTCCTCCAGCTGGAGGCCCTGCGTCTCTGGTAGGCAGCCCAGGATGAAGACGAGGCCCAGAGCCACCAGGCCTGTGTACATGAAGAAGGCCCCTAGAGGACAAACAGACAGACAGGTCTACTGAACTGACTGTGGAACAGAAGCTTCAACCGGCTGCAATTTGCAAAGCAACAACAATAGTAAGACATTTAAGAGGTTAAGTGGGAAATATTTGGAGATTTTGAAGAAGAAACAGTGACATCAAGTGGTTACATTTTAGATTGCATTCTACCTTGCTCACCTTCTTCGTTGGTGTGTACGCACGCACGCACGCACGCACGCACGCACGCTCGCACGCACACACACACGAACAAAACTTTCTGAGGGTGGGAAAACCACTTTTATGTATTTATGGGCTGTATATTCAGCTTTTACAAATATAAAAATCATAAATCAAGCCAAATTTCACACACTGGACCATTAAACCCCATGACTGCCGTTCTTACCCTGGTAGGTCAGAAACTCGGCGACATGCAGGAAGGTCAGAGACACGAGCACGTTGAAGATCCAGTTGACTCCGGATGAGCAGGCGTTGCCGGTGCTGCGGGCCCACAGCGGGTATATCTCCGAGTTCACCGTCCAAGGCATGGTGCCCATACCTGAACCAGAGGGAGGTAAGATGCTGCTTTTAATCACCACTAGTTCCACTTGACGAGTGACATGCAAGTTTGTTTGTTTTTTTTTTACAGTTGTTTCAGACCTGGAGCGAAGAAGGCGAGGTAGAGGATGAGACCCATGAGGACGAGCCAGGAGTTGGACGTTGGACAGTAGTTATAGGCCCAGAGTGGGCCGTCGGTCGCGTCCGTCTGGTTCAAACATCTGAAATCAAAAACCAGTGATGGGTGAGCGGTTAAATACAGCTGGTAAAGTGAGATTAATCTGCCGTGTATCTCAGAGGGGTCTGCGTTCTGACCTCCCCCAGGAGGCGTGACTGGTGGAGTCCTGACCAATGGGAACGCAGGAGGAGTCGGACACCGCCGTGCCGTTTTCACGGTAACAGAAACCACAACCTGGGTCCAACATGCAGGATTCACAGGACCTGGAGACAATTTGAATTATTTGGTGAGATTTAGAATTTCTTCCCCAACTGAAAAGCAAACTTGAAAAATGTGTGTGAATGTTGTTTTTTTATTCAGGACTGGTTGGACCGTTTTTTTGGTAGCATTTCCTTCCAAGACAAGCTTGACTCAAATTTCATTTTTAAAGCAAACACTCAGTTTCACGGCTTCGAGCAAAGCGTCTCCCTTACGTGTACTGTCTGCAAGTTGAATTCAGAGGGTCGGCTGGGTGGAGGGTGATGGCTGGAGAAGTCTGAGCAGACAGCAAAAAGCCCACAGCCAGCAAAGACAGGCTGAGCCCAGTACCTGCATCACAGAAAAGCTGGTTAGTAAAACTGTTCTTTATCAACATGTCAAACATATCTTCCATCTTAACCCTTTATAAACTGTGTAGTAACTGTGTCGTTTTAGCATCAGTCTGATTTATTTTTACTCCTTTTAACTTTTCTGATCCAGTTTAACAGCAGCTTCCCCTTCAATTGTCCAGGTTGTGTATTAGTGCTGTTAAAGCAGTGCATTTTTTTTTTTACAGTCATGCTACTCTGATGTCGTGTTTTACTTTCACTTTCGGCGCATTCAGCGCACTGAAACCAAGCCAAACTGCCGTTGCAGCGTTCCAACAACGTACCGAAAAGGCTCCCCAGGGTCAGCTTCCTGCGGCCCACCCGCTCCACCAGCCACACCCCCACCAGGGTGAACAAAAAGTTGGTCCCGGAGGTTGCGGCCGTCAGCCAGATGGCCTGTTTGTCGTCGCGAATGCCCGCCATCTGCAGAATGGTTGCGCTGTAGTACCTGAAAACACACGAGGAGTGAGTCTGAGACAAGCGTGTCGACAGGTAGTTGTTGTTTCTGAGGCCTTCAGGCGGACGACATACATGACGGTGTTGATCCCAGACAGCTGCTGAAACATCTGGAGGCCACAGCCGACGATCAGAGCCCGGCGGGTGGGGCCGTGGCGGATGATCCTCAAAAAAACAACACCGCCTGAAAATGAAGCAACACAGCAGCACATGAGCATCTTGTAAATGCCAGAGATCGTCATCGAGCTTTGTCGTTTCTTTCACCTCCGTCGTTGTCCGCCCCCTCCTCCTCAATGCTGGATCTCATGGTGTCGAACTCCCTGTCGATGTTCTGGCCTGCTCGGATCCGGCTGAGGACCTGACGAGCCTCTTGGCTGCGGCCCTTCTGGAGGAGCCAGCGGGGGCTCTCAGGGAGGAAGAAGAAGCCGATGAACTGCACCACGGCAGGGATGCTGGACAGGCCCAGCATGTACCTGCAGGAGGAGAGATCCAGTGGAAACTCAAATCTGGGTTTTCCTGTCGTCCTTCTTGGCTTTTCATCCTCACAAAATCAATTTTTAAACACAAAAAATTGACTCTCAAAGGCAAGCCAAACTCTCTTAAAAGTTATATTGCCACCTCTCGCCCTCAACTGGATATAATTATGTTGAAATGTTAGTGTGTACAGGGATGCATTTTTCCACTTCATCTTTATCCTGAAAATCAAGTTAGCAACGTCTTCTATTCTGATGGCTTTTTCTTGCTTTCTTCAAACAAACCCAATTTCTGCATTGGATTACAACATGCTGAAGTGTGCAGAGGATCAACATTCACAGCTCAGGGAATTTTTAACATGTTCTGAAAAGGCTAGTTGCACTACATAACTGTGATGTTGTCACAAGTGGGAAAAGATGTTGAATACACAAAGAGTCAACTCCCCCCCCCGAGGGAGAAAGAAAGAGTGGAAAGTTACTGGGAGGAGGAGATCGTCCACTGAAGCCGAGTCGTACCTCCAGCCGTTTCTGCTGAGGTAGCTAAAAGCGCCGTCGATCAGGCTTGCAATGAACTGGCCACCGGTGATGAAGAGCGAGTTGATGGTGACCAACTGGCCTCTCTGGTGGGGTGGCGAAACTTCCGCAATGTAAACGGGAACCGTCATGGAAGCAATTCCTAAATGAAAATGGAGCAATAGGCCTCGTTAGTAGTGTTCTGAGTTGAAAACTCATGAACGAGCTATATTCACCTTACTTCTCAAGCTAAAATTCAAACTTTTTTTTTCTAAAGCAGTTGCATGTCACATGCTATGTCTCAAACTCCATTCCACAAGCCAGCGGTGCAAGTGGAAAAGCAGGTCAGTTAAGGCGACATTTGGGTAGGGGGGGATGGTGGTTAACTGAACAACTGAAACCAAAAAGAGTGGAGAAGTGGAAAACATTCAGACCGCAGGTGAGTGTGATTCAAATCAGATTCTTTCTCAAATCCAATTTTCATGGCTGACTGTCCGCACTGGTTTTAGCAAGTGTCCAAAACTGCTCCATTACGTTCCAGCTCCACACCTGGAATGGTGCTCTCTGCTCTGGCGCATTGGCTCTTGCGTCACGGACAGTCAAAATCCATCGGTGTGTTTGGAGCTGTTTGGCTCAGTGTCCTCGTCGCTTGGGCAGCTATTTCAAATAAGTAGGCGTGTTTACTGTCTGTTTTTCTGTTTGTTTTTAAATAAATGCTTTTTTTTGTTGCTATTTTCCCGTTGTATCTGTCTCGTGTTTACTTTTGGTGAAAATATAAAGGTTGAACAACACCTTTACTCTCCCAGAAAACGAAACAATAAATGATAAATGTTGCCTGCATAAATAATAAACGGTGACTTCAGTGAGGAAAACTGTCGTTTCTTTAACAGAAAAGCAACCACAGACCGAGCAGCAGGTATGAAACAACCTCTACTTTGTCCATCGCTGCGCTGTTGTGTATCGCACAGAAATAATGCCATCGAAAACATTGTCCCGCTTTACCGCCCACGGTCTCGTCATCACAGAGCCAATGAAAACACAATCGTACTGAGGCGCACCGTGGCGTGGCGTGTGGCGAGGCGAGGCGTGACGTGGCCTATTTAATTTAGTAAATAGGCCAACAGATTTAAAAAAATAAAAAAAATAAATCCCATTTTTATATCTATTTTTTATTATCCAGATTTCCAATGGAGCACTCCCCAAAACAACAAACAAACAAACAAACAAACAAACAAACAAACAAACCAATAACAGCGTCTTTAGCCCGCCTTAAACAACTTTCTTTTTATAAGTGTGTGTTTTATGACCTCACCTATGCCCAGGCCGACGATGACTCTGCCCACTAGAAGCGTCTCCTTGTCCGGGGCCAGGCTGAGGACGACGCCGCCGATGCTGAAGGTGAAACTGGCCACGAGGATGCAGACCCTGCGCCCCAGCCAGCCGTTCAGAGCGCCGCCGCACAGGGACGACAGCGCCGCGGCGCCCACGGTGCTCGAAACCACCAGCTCCTGCCACAGGTTGTCCAGGTTCATCTCCTTCTTCAGGAGCAGCATCGCACCGGACACCACGCCCGTGTCGTACCCGAAGAGGAAACCTCCCAGGGCGGAGAAGAACGCCAGGACGTACACGAAGCCTGTCGCGGAGGCAACTTCCCGGTCCCCGGCATCCCCATCAGCAGCAGCAGCAGCAGCGGATGGGGAAGTGATGAGACTCTGCTCTCCATCCTTCTGTCTCCTGCTGCCCACAAAGTTTCCCATGTGCTTCAAGCGGTATTCATCCTGGATGCTGGACATAGAGGAGAGCACGATTTAGACCAACTGCCACGTCTTGTTCCTAACTCGGCGCTGCCATTTACAGGTTTGCCACAGAAGTCACAAAACTCATGTCAACAAGGTTGAAACACTCCGCGCTGACGTCACGTGTCCACATGACTGTCACCTCGATATCCGTCCGTGTTTGTATTCCTTTGCTGGGTAGCCCACGGCGACGGGGGAGCTGGGAAAGCCAGGTCATTTCAAGCTAATTTAGCATAATCCGCCAAATCGACGTGACAAATATTTCTGCACATGCGCGTTTAATGTCACCGCAAGCGACACCGACGACCCGCACACGTTTAATTGCCACGACGCTCGCTGCTAGAAATGCCCACACGGCGATTGTCGTCCACAGTTTGACCATAGTTCTCACTTCCTCAGACAAAACGAAGCTGATGCCGCCATGTCTGTTTGACGTCATCGCTTGCGCCAACCATTGGTCAGTAACACAGAGTTTGGAAACTGGGAAACTTCCGCCAATAACTTTGAGATAGTAGTATACATGGTTGTGATTTAATTGTAATGGTTATGAATGTGTTGTGCAATTAAAAAAATAAAAATAAAAAATAAAAAATACAAATCAAATAGCTTGAATATATTATCTTAAAACCTCTGTTTAAATTCGCATTTTCTGCCAGAACAAATGTTTTAAAATATTAGAAGTGCAAGCAATAACAACAGCAATTATGACACGGAGTGACGATTAAAACATTGTAAACTGTGTTTAACACTATTAAACCACTTTTTGGACAACCATTAGCCAAGAATGCCATCGATTAAAAAAAAAAACAAAAAAAACCTGCCGACAGGCATACGTGCAAAGATTGAACGAGACTAGTTCAACTAAAACTCAAAAACAAGCCAAATAAAACTTCCGCACGCCACATATTTTGTTCAGCAGTACTTATTATAACATATGTGATCAGAGCCAAGTCAGTCGAAACTGTACCTGAGAAGCGTGTCCCGTGGATCGCAGCAGCAGCAGCAGCAGCAGCTGAGGGCTCCAGTCCATAGATCATATGATGTTTCCTCTCAGAAACAGAGTTGACTTTTAGCCCACTGACTGAGTAGGCGTGTCCCTCACTGGCTCGTCTCTCTTCAGCCGACCTACTGTGTTTCCTTTGCATGAGGCAAAACGTTGGAAATGCCAGTTTGCCACGGCAAACAATTGTCCTTGTTTGAGTACAACAATAGAGACACTGGATTTAAGGCCATGCGTGCCACAGGGTTGTTATATGTTGTTATTATTAGCTTAAAATATAGGTCTCTGTAACGTGACTCGTGCTCAAACAAGCTACCGTAAGCATGATAAAACACAAGGATTAGGAATTTGTGGTGTAGTCCAATGTTGAAATGACGCACTTTCCCAGGTATTTATTGGAGCCGAAATATGCAATTTTTTTGGTCAATAGTGTATTGTAATTTATTAAATTACAACATGTGTTTTTTTTTTGGTGAACGAATATTTCTGGGCGTGTTTCTTGTTGGTATTACGGCGCAAATCACAACCAAAACTGCCAGCACGCTAACAACTCGCAACCATGAATATATTACACGGCATTTTACATTTTGAATTGTGACATGTGACGATGATTAAATGACACGACAAGTGACATCGGTCAAAATAGCTCCTCAGAGGGACACTAAAAACCATTCGACATCAGTTTAACCGCAGCGAGCGTGTTTGAACGGCAGTTGGACGGTACCGCCGCCGTGTGGCAGTGACCCGGTACTGCGGTCGCTAGTGTCCCCTCCTCCTCGCTCGGCGTCTCAATTATTTCCACTTTCCTCATCCAAGCCACGGGAAGTTTGTCAGCCGCGGACTGACGAGTCATATGATGCCAGTGTAAAGGAAGGAGGAACACGACGGTCAAGAGAGGAAGGAGGCTCTTTCCGCCAGCGGCGAAAGCTCGTTCACGCCACGAAGAGGAAACACGGCCGGGAAAGTTCACGCGAGGCGTGATGTCAACGTCGGAACCGAAACTCGGCTACGCTGACAGCTTCCCCTACTCGCCTTGCGGCGCTACTGTAACTGCGAGGGCACGCGACTAATATTTAGGAAACGTGATGTAATATTAATGGGCGAATGCAAGAGGCGCTCAACTTG
The DNA here is from genome assembly GCF_046127955.1 of Nelusetta ayraudi. Taxonomy (NCBI): domain Eukaryota; kingdom Metazoa; phylum Chordata; class Actinopteri; order Tetraodontiformes; family Monacanthidae; genus Nelusetta; species Nelusetta ayraudi. The sequence continues at coordinate 1,178,851 of NW_027466070.1, read as the reverse complement.
GTTCAACTTTCCTTCATGCCGGGCCACTCGTGGCGACATGCCGTGAGCCCTGTCTCGGTCCAGATCCGCGGTTCTGTCAGAGCCGGACGCACGACATGGCCTCGGCTTGTGAACAGTACTTTCAGAAGCGCATGGTCACCAGAGAGGAGCTGCAGGAGAGGCTGAGGAAGCTCCTGGTGAGGCTGAGGACGCCGCAGGAGGACAGGCAACTGTCCACGCTGATCCAGATCATCCAGGACCTACTTTTCCTGGCGCACACGGACGACGGTAGGGGGAGCACGTTGCGGCTGCATGTGCATCCGGCCTTGTTTATGAGCGGGGTGACGGACGGGAAATCAAGTTAGGTCGTTTTTCCGGAGCGCAGGACGTGAAAGAGTAACGACAACACCTTTGTGTAAAACAGTTTGGCGTGTTTCTCCAAGAATTGTTAGCTGATAAGCGCCCCATCATGCAAGTGCAACAAATGATTGACTAGTTTTACAAGTGGAACGTGTGACAGTCTTGCATTCCTGAAGTTAACCGTCTCTTACTGCGCAAAATTCACTTCACTGACGTTTCACGTTAACAGTAATATGCCCCTTTGTGACGTCACTGAGTGTAGCAACTTGCCCCAAGTCAGCGATGCTAACTCCGAGCCACGTCTGGTTCTTGACTCTGTGAAACTGCCTTGCATTGGTCTGCTGTTTGTTCCCTTCCAATCATGCGGAAGGTCAGGCAAAGCATCAATTGTAGTAGGAGGCTGTAAACAGAGGGCTAACATGCTGTTGTTTTGGAGATCTGTATTTGTGTGTAGGGACTTTCCGCCATTCCTTCGAAGTGACTTACTGCATGTATTCCCTCGTTTGTTTTTCTTAAGCGAGGCTTCACTTGTTGCTCACATGCAAAAGACAAGTTTTTCATTGAGATTACTTTCACATTGTCTGCTCTTTTTTTGCTCCTTGTTGCTCTTGAATTTGTTCTTTTAAGTCATAGCTGCTGGTTTGCAGATAAATAATAAATCAATCGATTTTTTTTTTTAACAGGTGGTTGAAATTTTATCATGTGAAAACTTATTAGGTGTTGTTTTGTCATCAAACTAGTTCAACCTAATTCATTCTGACAGTTGTAAATAACAGAACAGAGGTGTTCAGTTCGGCAGCCTTCCAGCTTCAGAAAATAAAACAAAAACCCCTGATCAACCGATAAAAAAGAGAACTGGTCAATCAGGTAGTTTCAAGCCAAAAAGGTCAAATGTTTCTCAAGTTCTGCTTTAAAACTGCCAGAATCCCATATATTAAATACTGTTATAAATTTGAAATATGCACAATTATATGCTACACATATGCAGTGTGGTATATTCCAGAGAGTTTGAATCTTTAATCACAGAATCTCAGTTTGATTGTTGATTGATTCCGTAAGACTTGCTGCTCGCATTTCAGAGCCACCTCTTCTTCCTCCTCTTCCTCCCTCCTCCACCCCCGCTTTCTCCTCCTCCCTTGTGGCTAACCTGTCACGTCATGCGTGTTCGTCTGTCTGCCTTTGTTGTAGCGCCGGAGCTTTTCCAAGTCGAGGACGTGCACGTGCCTCTAACGGTGGTGCTGGCATCCTACATCAGCAGCCGAGGAGTCCAGCAGGTGACGCTGACACTTGAGGAGAACACGGAGAAGTGCACAAACAGAGCAATTTTCCCTTTGTCCGGTCAACACAGCTCACTTTACTGACACATGAGTGTCAAATCTAATGCCAGTCTGTGTAAATCTGTAGGAGTGACTGTCAGCAAAGCAGATGAGACAAACATAACAGAGCAACTGTGCTGGAGTTACATTACCTGTTTATAGCTTACCTTGAGCTGACACGGCCACTCATGACTCAGCATGCTAATTCGTGATGATGCTAATTCTTGGTGAGAACGTTGCACTGGAGAGTGAAAAGAAGGCATGAATAGCAGAATATATTCTCAAACAAAACAACTTTCATGGCAGTTTTTAAAGGTGTAAATGGTTCTATCCGCAGGCGGGTTGGTCACTGTTGTGTCAGTTAATTGAAATTTGCCCAGCGACGCTGGACAAGCTAACCAGAAGTTTGGATGCAGCCAAGGAGTGGGAGGTCCTGGGAGTGCATCAGTAAGTGGCTGGAATTCACATAGCTTCACGGCTTTCCTGCCGATACAAAATCATAATCATGCATCTGTATTGTGCACCTGTGTAAAACAAAACCAAAAAAAAATGTTTTATCACATTTGTACTCATTCCTTTAACATTCATTAGTCTGAAGTGTGTATATATGTCACATTACATGTATATTTTGGTAGTTACTCAGGTGAGGCTTTACCAGAGTCTACAACAAACCTTTGGACTGGTGGGCCACAATGGGTTCTAAAATTTGACAAAGGGGACAAAAGACAAAGAAAATATATATAATGGGATTTGTAGAAAACGTGATTTAACATCAACTTAAAATGAACAAGTTACAAAAAAATATGTGTTTTTGAAACTCCACGATATTTAGCTCTTTATTAAAATGACTTTCTGAAAAATAGATGAAATACAGCTGTTTTAGGACTTACTTGCTATCAATCACATTTCTTCAACTTTGGCGGGCCAGATTAAAGAGCTTAACGGGCTTCATATGGCCGGCCCCCGGGCCATAGTTTGCTCACACTTGGTCCAGAGTGAAGATGAAAGATGTGAAAATGAAGATAAGATTTGCCCTGTAACATTGTGCCTCTGTTTTACAGGCTGATCCTGAAGGTGCTGTCTCAGCACAGGGCAGAATGCAAGGTGATGATGGTTGGACTGAGGGCCCTGGCCCTTCTGCTCACAGCAGGTACGATCTGACCCCACTCAGAGTAAAGTTGTGCTTGTCATTGGAAGGCTCCTCATCAAGCTGTGTTTGTTTGTTTGTTTGTTTGTTTGTTTATTTGTTTTTCCCATTCTTAGACATGATCCCTCTGCTGGTGCTGGAGGAGGAGGAGGACGTGTTTGGCCTGGTGGTGCAGGCCATGAGGATGTGTCCGGGCAGCGAGGAGGTGCAGCTCCAAGGCTGTGGAGCTCTGCAGCTCCTGCTGGAAAGAGGTGAGACGAAGCATCTTACCTTTGACTGGAAGAGTCACACCTCAGGCTGTGATGCCTACACAACTGAAAAGCCTCTGCATTAGTAATTTCTTACTTTGAACTAACAACATGTTTTCTTTTTTTGTGATGTGGATGTGGCTTTTATTGCCATAGTGAATAATTGTGCTCCACAAAATCACATTTGCCTCGGCTGTCTGAATGAATGAAATCCCCAGAACGCTAATTTGGCCTGATCTGTTTCCAGACAAATCTTTTTTTTTTTAATTTGGTGTGACAATCAAGTTGTGTTTATTTTCTGCGACTAGACTAGAAACGAAGCAGCGTGTTACTTCCTTGACTTGTCTGGAGCCATCATGGGTTTCATCAAAGTGTCTTTCAGTGTATGTTCAACAGCAAACAAGCATCCTGGCATATCTAGATGCTGGTGCATTTACAAGCCTTTATAGCCTTTCGCAAGCAGGTGTGCACGCCGCTCTTATCATGCCATCTCACTTATCTCTGCTCTCTTAGCGATGTCTGCAGGATATAGTTCCTCTGCAGTGCCTGTATCATCCTTTCTGTGTCCTCAGTGAGTGACAACCACCTGTTGGAGTTTGTGGAGAACCAGGACCACCTTGTGGTTCTGGATGCTCTGCAAAGATTCCGGGACAGCCCTGAGCTTCTGCTGCAGGCTATCAAGGTGCTGCTTCCGCTCGCTCGTCCCGGTAAGACCTCCCCGTTTGTCTGTGAAGTTTTCCCAGTCGTCCAGGTCATTGTAGACTTGAAGGTTGAGTTTGAGGGAACTGGACTGGTGGTATCTTGAAGATGCTTGAAGACGTTGAGCCTCTTCAGCACTGAAGAAGAAATACAGAGAATGTGTATCTTTGAAAACCAGTTCAGTATCCTTAACTTGACCTTCAAGGACCTTCAAGACCTGCCTGCTATGACTTCTTCAACCCTGAATTATGTTCATGTGGTCAGAGATCCACTAAGCAGGTTATCAAAATCTGACACTTTAAAATAGTAAATGTAATATATATTTTCCGTCACCTCTTCTCAATATTCTCAACATGTCAAAAAAAAAACCAAAACAAACAAAAAACAAGCTTCCCTGCGTCAAATTTGAAACTCGCTGGATCATTCGCAGTTTCACCGACTCCACTTCTGCTCCGCACCTTCAGCAGAGTGCAAAGCATGATGGGTACACACGAGCTAATGGTAACTGTGCTTCCCTTCGCTAGTCTTTGCTGGGACTGTTTAAATCCTGGAAATCTTGTGGTTCCGTGCTGACATCAAGACATTTTTTTTTTAATCACCGTGATCCAAGTCATTAGCAAAGGAGTTGCAATGTATGTCTTCTATCCGTTGAAGGTCACGAATAAAGTGTTCTGACTCATTAAACTCAATTCTCCTGTCATGTGACCCAGTTTTATAGCTCTCCCAGTGCCCGCGTACCTTGATGTCTACTTAATGCTTTTTACTCGGCCATGATTTATCTTGGATTGTATAGGACATGCTGGTAAACCTTCCGAGGGACTGCGGAACATAACATGATCCTGTAATATATCATCCTCAGCGACTGCCTTGGCATTTCCGGAATGAGGAACAAACACATGAGCGAAAACCCCCAAATATCAGCTGACTCTTCAGATTAAAATCGCCACTAGTAAAACATTCAACGGGCTTTTGCTGAGCACAATGCTGTAATACGGGGCTAAATTAGTAATATATGGTGGACATAGTATGTCATCATTTCCAGGAAAAGCAGCATAATTCCAACATCAACATGTACCAAGAAATCCATTTGGAGATGGTCCCAGACTGAGGAGGCTCATTCCTGATGTGTACATGGCAGCGATGAGCTGTACATGGAGAGAAAGTGGAAAAGTGGATTATCTATTTAAAAAAGGAAAAAAAGATGTGGGAATTTTTATGGGGTGAGGGGGTTGGATTCCGTAATCCTCAACCGGCAGCTGATATCTGAGTCTGTCATTGTGTCATGTTTCAACACTGTCAGCAAGGCTGTGTATTGTTGTGTTGTCCTGTGAAAAGCCAGAAACGTGTGTCTTGACTTTGTCTCTCAGTCAGTAACGTGGAGGTTCTGATGTCGGGAGGCGCTCGCTGCTACAGCCTGGTCATAGCCGCCATGGACGCCTTCCCTGAGGTGGAGGATCTACAGGAGGCGGCGTGCTGCCTGTTCAAGAGGTTTACATTAGGTCAGAACCAGAACCAGAACCAGAGGCAGCGGCTGGCCGGAATGAATTCAAACTCACAAGAACACAACAATCTGAAAAAATGTTTCTGTGGACAATATGATACGATTTGGTCGCCTTTATTTACACTAGATTGTGTCCAGCTTGAGTAACAGTCGAGTGCGTCTCGCTGATAATGCTGTTTGACCAATCGATCCACGCTCCCTATCAGTGTGTTATTGCATTTATCCACTTTGACAGAAATATTTCCCCCACGTAAGAGGAGAGCCGCCGAGGCCTGAACGCGTGTTTTGTCTCGTGCGTTGCCCCGCAGAGAGCTACTACAGCATCCTGGTGCTGAACGGTGTCCAGAGGGTGGCGGTCCGGGCCTGCCACACCTTCCCTAACAACAGCAGGCTGCAAACCGCCGCTCTGTCCTGCCTGGCTGACCTCAGTAAGTCCATACGCACAAAGACACAGAGACCTGCACAATCTGGGTCTTTCGCACTGGTTCGGTAACAACGGCGACAAACCGTAGAATTACGTACTGTATCTCTGATGATTGCTATGTAATGAAGTCATGTAAGGTAAAATTGTAAAGTATAATGTGACCGTGATAATGGATTTTCTTTTAATGAATTTTTCGCCTGTGTACTGTCAGTTTATTTCCCATAAATGGGAAAAGCCCATCCTCTGCTTCGTTCTCAATTTTAACCCTGTGTGATGTCACAAAGGGCACTGATACCTTGCCCAGGTTGGTGGCAACACCTGAAGCAGGGTGTTTGCTCCGCCCTCTTAGGCTACATTTTACTGTAACGTAGTATGTCTAGCAAAGCATCATTTTAGCAGCAGGCTTTAAACAGAGGGCTAAATATGCTGTTTTCTAGACATCTGTCTATTTTCCATTCAAATAATTAGTCATAGTAGAATGAATAATTCAGATAATGAAGTTAAACAAATCAAATGGATTTTTATATAATATGGAACATTAAAAAAAATCTCATGAATCTAAAATGCCAGATTTTTTGTAGTACTGAGCATCCTGTCGTAATATCATCAGAGAGCTCTCGACAGCACAGTAATCCGTCTAACGTTCTGTCAGCCGCCACCATCGTGCAGAACAAAGCGGTGGCCCAGCAGGGCCTGGAGGACGGGGAGGAGGAGGAGAACCGGGGGAGGGAGCAGGTGGAGGACATGGGCCTGGGCTGGATGGAGGCCTGCTGCACGGCTCTGGACCTGCACGCCGAGGAGCCAGCCGTGCAGGTCAGCTGCACCTTCTGCTCTTGTTTTCTTTTTTGTTTTTTTTCTGTGCAGCAGATACTTGTTTTTGCCACTCTGAACGTCTCTGAACTTTATTTTGAAGGGGGCGGCGAGTTGGGCCATTCACAATCTGCTGCTGCATGGAGCCGGAGTGAGCCAGTCAGAGGAGGAGCAGGACGAGAGGTGTGCTCTGAAACAAGACGCACGCACACACACACACACACACACACACACACACACACACACACACACACACACACACAAACTTGCTGTCCAATTCCATTGCATATATAGGTGTGTGTTAGTAACTACAGCGGCTGAAAAACATTTGTCATTTAATAACAGAACTTGATTCGTGATTTATTAATTCAGTCACACTCGGCTCAGGCTGAATTAGACTGAAACGTCTTCAGAAATTTTAAACTTGTCGTGATTCCATTACAGATCTTCGCAAAATAAAAGCAATACTTCTAAAATTTCGACAAAGTGCAATGGCGATTTGCAGGTGTTTCCATTGAATGGTGCGAATCGCACAGGCCGTATTTCCCGTCAAATCTCGTCCCGCGAGACCCCACTTGGAGGAGGATGGAGGTACAAAACATTTTGCGTTTGGCAGCGGCTATTTCAGTTGTCACTGCTGTTGTTGCTGCTGTTATCATCAGGAGACTAAAGCAGTGGGTGATAGTTCAAAGGCAAAGTCTGTATGTATGGGAGCGGACACCGAGCAATTCACAGATGAATTGTGGATTCAGAATTTCAGAATGACCCGAGATACATTTAACGAGCTGTGTGATGCCATTGAACCGTGCAGGTGGAGTGAAATGTCTCCACGCTTCTTATTTTCACTTGATGTGAACTGGTCACGTGACCCCGTGCGTCACGTCCCGTGATGTGTAAATGCGAAAAAAGTGTTTCCATGACACTTTTACAATACCTCTATCGATACGTCTGAGAGCGTCAAAACCTTTTAGTGATATTTGAGAGGGTTTTCCAAGTTTAGCTGTGTTTTTTATTGCGATATTTAGGTTTTGCGCAATTCTTGGGGTAATGGACATGCAGTGAGTGATGCCAAAGAACCGGGCACTGAGCTAACATTTTAAATTTCATACATGTGCCACGTCCTGTCCTGTACAGACTGAAAATGTATCATGGATAATTTGCTTGTCATGGCTGCAAAACGTCTTTTTTTCCTTCTTGAATATTTCGCTGCACTGAGCACAGTCGCCTTCTCGATCTCAAAGGAAATGAATGAAGACAAGACTCACTTGATTAATTTAGCTGCAATCGAACATCGGAGCTCTCGCGGCTGGATGTAAACAGCCAGCGGAGGCAAATTGTAATGTAAAAGAAGTTTTTCAATTTTCTTCTTGCCAAAAAACGTGTGTTCTGCGCAGGACCCCCGTCCACCGCCAGCTGATGGCAGCTATGTTGGTCCACCCCGACTCCACCAGTGTGTTTGAAGCTGCTACCAGCGCCATCGCCACACTCATCACCCGCGACGGTGAGTGTCTGCGACTTTGTCCCAGTGACGACAAGCTCCTGATAAAAACCCCGAAACCTGAAACCCAACAGGGTTTTTGAAGAGGAAGATAAAAAAAAAAAAAAGTCCTTACTTCACCATCTGTAGGTTGAACTTTTTTTTGTTTGGCTGGTGCACTGAGGCTCTGCTCTGCCCGCAGGTAAAATGTGCTCCCTGCTGCTGGCCAGCGGCCTCCACGTCAACCTGGTGGAGATGATGAAGAGGCACTCGGGCTCGGCCGAGGTCTCCATCAGCGCCTGCAAACTGCTCAGCCTGCTCTTTGAGGGACGGTGAGCACCGACACTTTCAGAGCGGCAATTCATTTTTATATTTTTCTTTTCGGCCCCATTTCACATTCGTCTCACTCATACACACTCTCCCTCTCTCTCTTTCCGCTTGTTAGGACGGCCAGTCTGGATGAGCTGAACATGGCCATGAGTCAGATCCTCAGCGTCATGAAGATCCATAACTTCCAGCCTGACGTTCAGCTGGCGGCTCTGCGGGCCAGCCTGATCTTCCTCTGCCCAGGTACATTTGTCTCAGTGTGTCCAAATATTAACAACTGTTTTTGTAATTGTTAGCGAGGGTCCGAAAGGACCCGTTGTTGTCTCAATTTATGACAAAAACTACAGTCATCTTGTAGTGATGAAGAGGCGCCAAAGTTTCAAACTCTTCTTTTTTTTTTCCCAAGGACATGAGATTTCTGACGTGTAAAGGAGGTTTGCCATGATTAAAGCCAAGGCGTTGGCAGCAAAAAGCCGCGTGCTGGCAGCACGACAGCTGGCTCCGCTAGTCATGGGAAGAAAACAAATCTAGTGTCCAATCTGCACAGCAATGTTGTTTTACTGGTGCACAAGTGGACAACATTGCACAAGGCTCTGTTGAATAGAGGGGAAAAGAAACGCTTGTAGTCTTTAATCCATTTCCCACTAATATTAGCGCAGCATGTCATCCATTCTGTTGCTGTACATAAAACCAAGACCAAAAGTAAAGTTAACGAGTGACCGTTTATAAATGCACAATAGGGGGAAGCGGGTTAAACGAGCCTCTTTGTTGTCTTTCCACTTCTGCCAAAACAACGTCTCTCAGAGCGGCTCTGCCGCCAGCGGCGCACTAGCAACACCCCTAATTGGATTAACCATTGATAACAGTGTGGCTGTGTCTCTTTGTGTGTGTGTGTGTGTGTGTGTGTGTGTGTGTGTGTGTGTGTGTGTGTGTGAAATCCCAGACAGGAGTCTGAGGGAGCACGGCTCCTCAGTGGCTGACCCCGACATGGCCGACGTGTCTCTGAAGGTGCTGAAGAACCAGTGTGTGCTCGAGGGAGCTCACACGCTCTACCTGGAGGTTCTCAACAGGGTGGGTGGCGTCCTGCCGTGTCTCTCTTGCCGTCTCTTCAGGCCTCATTTAGGCTGCGTTCAGAGTGTGTGTGAACGCAGTGTCCAAATGGGATCTGGCTCAGACTGGGCCACATTATTGACCAATATGACAGGGTTGCTGTAGCAACGACGTCAGAGCGGAGGCGTCGTCCAGCGTGTGTAGTGTGTGACGTCATATAATTATATATGATGTCATATAATTGCGACAGCGGCACTTGTTGCGATACGTGAATGGCATTCTCTGGTCTGGTGCATTGGCCCTGTGACGTCACGGACAGTCAAAACTGAACAGTGTGTTTGGAGCTGTTCACACTGAGACGCGTCTGCCCAAATGTCATTTGAAACTACTTCCCCAAGGTGGTTTCAATCCAATAGCAAATTCATCGGATTTCATGTGATTTGTGACTGTTCAGACTACAAAAGAGCCATCCGGTTTCAATCTGGATGGGCTGAAAATCGGATTTTGGCTGGCAGTCTGAACGCGGCCTCAGTTAGTTTTGGAAGAGCAGAGACGAAACCGACTGAACCGCTTTGAGCGAAGCTGTGATAAACTCGCACACACACAGCTCAGAAATCCAACGTTGGCTGTCTGGCTACAGATGTAATGTTGCACATTCTCAACCTCTCTGCTGCTTTTCACAGCCAGAAAAAGGCTGCGGTTTCCCCCCGACTGCCCACAGCCTTGCGTCTGGCGCTAAAAGTTGCACCGTCTGATACTGGAACCGGGCCTGGCCTCGTCCTCCCAATCAAGCCACATGGGAACTTGATTGTGCCATCAGAGATAATCCCATTGTTTTGATAACCTTCTCCTTCCCCTAATCTCCTCTCGTACTCGAGGGTGAGCTGATTAAAAATGCACTGAAAGTTTGGTTGACCGTGACCACATTGAGAAAACAAACAGAAAAAAACTTTTTTTCTCCAACATAATTCACGGTCAAACTTTACAGAAAAGCTCTTACAGAACAGAATAATTAGAACCTAGAAGAAAAAAAAAGCAGCAAACATAATGGAACCGATTGTAACATAGTATATCCCACCGCACTGTGCTCATTTTTTGATGTCTCCATGTGACTGAGCGCTTCCTGCGTGAGCGTTGCCCAGCATCCGCTGTGTCCGTGACCTCGTAATTGGAATAATGCAGACAAAAAAAAAAGTGGACTAGAGCATAAAAATAGTCTGTACATTTTATTAATTTCACAAGTGAAACAAACATTCTGTCTGTTCAGGATTGTGAAACGCAGACGGGATGTAATTACATTTCACACAATTTGCCTCTTGGCTTTGATTGGACGAGCGCATGTCGGTGCTTTTATGTTCCTCTTCACTTGTGATGGCTCGCCGTCACACTGCCTGAGGGGTCAAACTGTTTTCATGTCTTCTCCAGGTCTCCTACCCGTCAACAACCATGGGTTTGTTGATGCTATTTTTAGCCGGATCTTTCATGGGTCTGTTGTTTTCAGGTCGACTGCAAGGCACCACCTCCAACAGTTCCCCAACACGCTTAAAGAAATTCAAAACAAAAACAAAATGTTTGTTTTCGGTCGAAGCGGCATTCATTTTTCTTATTTGTAAACGCTCAGTTTTTTTGTTTTTTGTTTTAATAATCTTTTTCTTTGGAAAGGCAAATTTCCATTGCATAGATTAGTTACAGACTTCGTCATTCAAGGACATTTAGAAAAATGATTACGGAAGGTTTGTGAGATTTTGTCCATTTTGCCTTTCTAGTTTTTTCCCGGACTATCACTTCTTTTAGTTGAAAACAATAACAATAACCAAACAGAACAGAACTGGGTAGCGCACCACCTGAGAACATCCAAGTATCACATCAGAAAGGAGGCGAGGTTCATACAAGACACAAGCACATTCATATGAAATGTGAATGTGGCTTTGTAGGTCTGAGAAGTTCAAGGCAAATTAAATATGAAAGAAAATGAGTTGCTTCTTTCTTGGATGGACGGATTGATGGTGGATGGATTTATGGATGGATGGATGCGTGAGTGACTGAACCTACCTGACTGTGTGTGTGTGTGTGTGTGTGTGTGTGTGTTTGTCTCGTCCACCGCAGTTCATCAGCAGCCCCGTCATCCAGCAGTGCGGCCTGAAGGTCCTCTCCGCTCTGGCCGACTGCTCCGGCGCCGTGGACCTGCTCTGCCAGCAGGGGGCGATCGACACGGTGCTCCACACACTACAGATGTTCCCTCAGGAGCGAGGTACGGCCGAGGGGCCTCTGTTGTTGGGAAAACCTTCGGGGGGTTTGGCTGAAGCTCACCAGGTGTGCTTGTGTGTCCCAGAGGTTCACTACTGGGGGCTGATGCTGCTCAACTACCTGGTGTCCAAGAAGAAGCTCTCCAGGATGATCGTCCCCGTCCTGGCCTCCGTCGTGGTCGCTTCGCTCCTGCAGTTCAGGGACGACAGTGAGATGACCCTGAAGGTGACAATTCCATGTTTGTTTGTTTGTTGTCTTTAATAGTAACAAGGGAGCTGATTGAGCGCCGCTGAACCAGACAAATGCAACAAAGGCTTTGGGTTTAAGTGCTAGCTAAGAGTTACAGAAATCTTCTCTAATAAGTCAGATTTAAAAAAAAAAAAAAAAAGCTTTGATGTTTTAACCTCATTCTGGTTACACATACATCGACTCTTAGAGAGTGTGTAGTGTTTGCAACAAAAATAACTGTATGTTTCAAACTGTTATATCTCGTTGATCTGCAGGAGATGGAATGACGAAAATAATAATAATGTACCAAAGACACATATTTGCTGAGAATATTAGCGTGCAAGAAGTCCATAACCAAGAAGTGGCTGAGCCACCTCGTGTAGATGAATGGGTTGCTGTAGTGCACAGTATCTTTGTGATGGAAATAATTACTTTGAACCTAAGAACACAACAGGAGGTATTTACTGAAAACTGGGTGAAATACCTCCTGGGTGTCACCCCATTCTCAGTCTCAGTTTCCAGGTTTGTCGCTGTTGTAAAAGCTTGAGAAAAGGTTTGCTGCTCAAGCTGTTCTTTCATCCTCGGTTGCTCTGCAGTGTTTCCAGGTGGCTCTGAGGATGCTGGACGCCTGTTGGGGGGCGGCCGCTGAGCTGCAGAAGGAAGATTTTGACAGGCAGATTTTCCAGCACCTGCGAGAGGAAGCGCCGGACGTCAGCAACCACCCGGTGAGCGCCGCTCCGTCCGTCCTGCCCTCCGTATTGCTCTTGATTTTGTCGCACATTTCACACTGCATAATACACACTACCAGATCAGAGTTCAAAGACAAGGGAGTAAATATTTTTCCCTCAGCCATTAGCCGTGTGCTCCACATATGATAAGATAAGATGAGCCTTTGTCGTCCCACAATGGGGAAATTTGCTCCACATGCTTGAAATTGATTCACATTAGGCCCGGTGTGTGCTTCTTTGGCGGGTTACGACAAGTCCTTGCTATCCTGGTGCCGCGGCGTGCGGTTGACGACGGCTTTTTCTTTTTCTTTTTCTTTAGCTTCGCAAGTCGGTGTGCCTGGCGCTGTACAAGATGTGGTGCGACCCGGAGCTGCACTACAGCATGCTGGAGAAAGCCTGCGAGGACGAGGACACAGCGATGGCCGAGTGTCTGATTGAACTCGGCGCTGACGTCAACGGCAAGACCAAAGCAGAGTCCCTGATTTATCAGGTCAGCTGTGAAATGGGGGAAACAAGGAGTTTGGCTCATCCTGCCTCCACAAAGGCAGAAAGAACACACACAAAAAAACAGTAGTTGTGCACAAATGTCCTTTTTACAGAACCTTCTGCCACATGAATGGTTTGATTCTTCTGTCTGTTTTTGCCTGATTTGGTCTGGAGCAGAAACGCCAAACGGAATTAATTTGCTAATGTGTTGCACACAGTCCTGTTTCAGAACTTTGGGGGTCTTCTGACTTACTAACAGTCAGTCGCCTTTTGCATGTCAATTGCCGTGAAAACTGATAAACATAAACATGAACATGTGGACATCCCAAAGTTTGGTGAAAATGAGCTTTCCTAGAACCTGGCCCCAACTACCAAAAACAACTCTGAAGACTCGAGGAAAAAAAACAAGGGAACAAGTGTTGACTTGGCCAGTAGATCCAGAAATGTCAGACTGACTTTTACATTGGAGTTTTTCCACCACACAGTGATGATCCAGTTATATGCCAGATTTTTCTGTTTGTTTTTTGGACACATGCAACGCTAAACTCCGACATCAAGTGGTGAAACCATTTTGTACATGACCCCTTGAAGTTTTGGAATTTTACCAATGTTTTTTTTGGGGGGGGGGTCTTGATTTTGTGCTGCCATTGAGTACATTTTTTTTTCCTGCAAAAAAAACACTTTACCTGTGTTTTTTTCTCTTCTGCTTGTTCCACTTGACAGAAAAAGTGTGTTAAAATGACAATGGCCCTTTGTGATGTCACAAAGAGCACCGTTATCAGGTTTGCAACATCATTTCCAGGTGTTGGCTCCGCCCTCTGTGACCACTTTCATTTTGTGACCTTCCTGACATGCGGAAGGTCCAACTAAGCATCAGTTTTAGCAGGAGGCTGTAAAATATGGGCTAAATCTGCTGTTTTCTTGAGATCTAATTTTGTGAGAAAATTTCTCTGGCTTTAATTTCATTTTCACATTCATATTTTAATTTTTTTTTTAGCTTAATTGCTGAACTAACCCCTTGTGTGGCTCTACCGTGGCCCTCTTGCCCTCTCTCAGGTGTGTGAGCGCGGTGGCCCCCTGGAGCTGGTGGAGCTCCTGCTCAGCCGCGGCGCCCACGAGCAGCACCTCCGCCGGGCGCTGGCCGTCAGCGTGAAGCGCGGCGACGGACCCGCCGTCATCCTGCTGCTGGGCCGACTGGGTCTGGACCTGAACAACAGCGCCCTCTGCCTGGGAGGCTTCCGGCTGGGCAGCCTGGACGCGGCCTGGCTCTGCCCCCTGTTGGCGGAGAGAGGCAGAGCGCACAGTCTGCGAAACCACAACAGTGAGGACAGAACACTGATTTTTATTATTTTATTCATTCATTTATTTATTTATTTTTTAACAATATTTTTTATTGAAGTTTTGACTGCATATCAAACTTTATGTCAATTGTACAAACATTTTCATTTATATGCATACAAACAGTATATCTATATATATACAGTATATATCTCCACCCCCTCAAACAGTTACACATTCACACATACAAGAATAAAAAAAAAACAAAAAAAAAACACACACATTGATGACCGGCATCAAACTAATGAAGCAAAATAAAATAAATAAATAAATAAAAATAAGAATAAAATGGAACAAATAATATAAAATAAAATAAAAGGCAGGATCATTACTTTTTTCTTTTTTTTTCCTTTTCTCTGTCAGTGTTGTTGATCGAGAAGGACATAAATGAGTCCCAGATACAAGCAAACTCCATCTGTTTACCTTTCACAATCTATGTCAATCTCTCCAGTCCAAGACAAGTCATCAGCTCCCTCTTCCATATCGCCAGTGATGGTGGTTCTACATTTTTCCAATATGGTGCAATCACTCTTCCTGCATTTGCGATTGTTTTATTGTTCTGAAGTCTTTGGGGTAAATTCCAAGTATACAGAGCGTTGACATCAAAGGAATATTACATTTCTGACTTTGTTAATTTTTTTTTTTGTAGCCTGTATTTCTAGTTCTGAACATGTAGAGAAAAAAAATGTCTTATTCATAACCAGTCCACACTTTGTTTTTGTGTTTTTAGGTAAAGGTGCAAGTCTGGCGAGGTACATCCAGTCCCTGCAGAGGTCCAGGAGCATCGGCGGCACTCCCAGACACCTGGCCGACCCCTGTCTGACCTCCGGGTACATCTCCGAGGAGAGCGACGACTCCAGCTTCAGCTTCATGTCCGTGGACGACGGCCTGTTTCTGAACGACGACCTGGAGAGTGACGGTAGGGGCCGACCTCCCTGGGGGGGTTTGAAAAATCTCGGGAATGTGACCCACATCACCGCGAATGCACAGAAAACTGTGCCGCTCCATTATTGTCACACGTCTCGCCTCTTCACACGCTTCTTGGCCAATCAAAGAGGCCGCTTCCATTAGTTCCAGGTTCTAAGTTTGTAACTTCTGATTGGGGCCGGTTTATTTTCTCGCTAATGCGAGTTGTGTGGTGTTCGGTTCCCACAGCGCCGCGTCTTCTCGCACATGTTTGCTTTGATTGGTAGCTAATCGATAACTTCGGGGCCGATTCCGCCTGTCACGGCGGCTGTAGTTTAGCATCTCATATGATGCAAGAGGAAAATGTGGTTTTATTTTTGAGCCTTGAATCCGACAAGCAGACCTAAAAGCAGAGGATTGATTCTCCCCGCTCTTGTTCCACAGGTAGCGACTCGCTGTCCGGCATCCTGTCGCCGAGGCCGCACAACCACTCTACAGAGGACCTGCTGGGCGGGTCCTCCAAGAGGAAGCAGAGCCGGTGCAGACACGCCAGTGCAGAGGTGCAACCTCGGCTGCGACGTAGCGTGATATTCATATGTTTCTCTTCATCCCCCGTTGTGTACTAATCAAAGCACTGCAATCCTTCTTTTGCAGAGCGGCCAAACCGACATTGACCACATTGATCCGGCGCTGAGGCGATACGGGAGGGGTGGCTCTCTCCAAAAAGGTCTTTCAATGGAATTCATTTTATTTTAATTCTGTTTAGCTTCTTTGAAAAAGTGTCCCTTGTGTTGTGGTTTTGTAACATTCATAACCACATGACTGTTTCGAAAGGGGGATGTAGACAGTTAATCAGAGAGAACTGCACAGCAAGATTTGTAGTATCGTGATAAGCTGAATATTGTGTGTAGCTCTTGTTCTCATTGAAGATCTCAGTGCAATATGAAGAATACAATTGCACACAGTTGTATCCAAATTTTTTAATCTTGAGTAATCGCATAGTGTCGTGAGTTAATTCGCCATTAATCGTGAATTAATTGCAAATTTCTTTACCCTGCTCTATTTGTAACTTAACAAGATATTTAGTGTGTTTCTAATACTCTAGGAAAAATTGGAGAGGACAATAATAATTCCGTTGTGGAAATGTTCTATTTTTATTTTCATTGCAATATTCCAAAACGATTACATACTTATTCTGTCCAGATACAAAAGAAAGTGAAAAGCTCAAACCTGGAGGTATTCTCAAGCCTCGCATTTGTCAATCACTGTATTTTATTTTGAAATTTAACCAGTTGCTCTCGTGTTTCTTCGAGTGACTTCCTGTCCAGTTTGACGCAGATCGCTCGCGGCTCGTGTACAAAATAGACCAGACGGCAAAACGATTGCTGTGGTGCGAACAACGCCATTGGTTAACAAGGCCGGCATAAGGAAGCGGGCTCCGTTCCGCAGCTATTTCGCAGCGCTTCCGCCTCCAGTGTGAACCAAGCATTAATCGTCCGTTAAAAAAACTAGTGCCGTTAAAGACGCTGCTGGTTTCTCGCATCGGTATGAACAGCTCTCTGATGACTTGCTGGTCTGCCTCCTCCTCAGTCTTCGGCTCTGGCGAGAGCTCGACAGCGCCGCCCAAGGAGAAGGAGAAGATCCGCTTGCTGGACCTGTCGGGCAACGAGCTGGACTCCCTGTCCTGCTTGATGGACAACGGCTTCGTCCAGCAGCAGCTGGGACACCTGCTCCGCCTGGACCTGAGCCACAACTGCCTGCTGGAGTTCCCCTCCGCCCTCTGCCAGGTAGCTCGTCTGCAAGGCGCTGCTGATAGATCGAGGCCGCTCCATGACGTTGACCTTACGGCCGTGTGTCTGCAGAACCTGAGGAACCTGACACGGCTGGACCTGCAGGGAAACCAGCTCCAGTCGCTGCCGGTGGAGCTGCTGTCCCTGCTGTCGCTGAGCGCGCTCAACGTTTCCAGGAACTGCGTCGGCCCCCTGGTGACCCTTGACCCCGGTGTCAGCTGCCTGTCACTGCGGCAGCTCAACTTGTCCTTCAACAAAGTCAGCAGCTTCCCCGAGGGGCTGGGTTGGGCCGTGGGGCAGCTGGAGGAGCTTCTGATGGAAGGGTAGGGAGACGCTTTACGTTGGACTCACAGCTTTGTTTGCACACGGCACAGTTGCTTCTGCCAAGAACATTTTGAGTTTATGTTCCAAACCAAAATAACTGCGGTCATAAACCAAACAAATTCTAAATACATTTTCCCTTCACCCTCATGTTTTCAGGGTCTTTCTACACATTCTGAACAAATTCTCATAATTATATTTGTAATTGTACATTTGCCTGTAAAATTCCTTTAATTGACTTGACTTATTTTATTACCAAAGAGTCACATGTTCCTTCCTTCCTTCCACACATCCTTCTCCTTCTCAAAACCTCTGTTTCAATAAGACCGGTGTGAGTTATTATTATTATGTAACTGAAAAATTGCAATTTTTTTTTGTTTTTTTGAGAGAATTAAGGCTGTAGCAGGAAGTTATTGCAGCACTGCAGACACTGGCGCCGCCACTGTGCTGAAAGGAGCCTCTGAGCAAATCACATTTCCTTCACTTATTTTCCTCAGAGAGCCCAAACAAAAGGCTGCTGTGCTGGCAGTGATCAGGCTTGTTAGAAAGAGGAGATCCCTCTTCCCCCACCAGGACCCTGCAATTATCTTTTAATTAGGAAATGGGATTGTTGGAATTTGTTCCCGGATGTCTTTGGATTTGATGTCTTAAATCAGTTTGTAATGGCACTGTGATTTAATATGTATATATATATATGTTTTCTGTCTGCGTTTCACCTTCAGTAACAGTGTAAGTGAGCTGTGTGTGCCGCTGTGTCTGCCGGAGATCAAGACGCTGGATCTGAGCAAGAACAACGTGGAGAGCGTGTCTGCCCACTTCCTGGCCGAATGCCCCAAACTGGAAACTCTTAATTTATCCATGAATAAAATCTGTAAGTATTTCTCCCCATCAGCTCATTGTTCAATTTAGAAGCAGCTCCTCTTTGTACTCACAGGCTAAAAAGCAAATCAAAAGAACATTCTGGCTCAATTTGCCGGTTGATTCAATTTGAGCGTAGAAAACTGGATTTTACCAGAGATGCATCGGCGTTTTGATCTTCAGGCTGGTTTTGTCCTCCAAGCATGCATGTACTTTTTAGTCAGGGGGACTTTTGCGAATTTGCTCCAGCGTGACTTCCAACAGTTCCATGCAAAACTTTTATATCAATGGAGAAAATCTTGATCAGGCACCAGGATGGAAAGATGATGACGAGTTTCATTGTATTTTGCAGCAAATAAAATCATTGCAGGATATTAAAATTCCTTGACCTTCCTCTTCAGGTGTCCTGAGCCACCTCTCATCCAAGATCACCACCCTGAAACTGGCAAACAACAACTTCACAGAGGTACCTGAGGCCATCCTCCATCTGCCAAAGTAAGTCACACACATTTCAGAGTACACCTGTAGCATAGCAGCAGCAGCAGCAGCAGCAGCAGTGACTCACACTGACCTCTCGTCCGTCCAGCCTGTGCTCAGTGGACATGAGGGCCAACAGCATCGACGCCCTGCCCGGTCCGAGTCGGTGGGAGTCGAGCAACCTCCGAGAGCTGATGTTCAGCCAGAACTCCATCAGGGAGCTGGATCTGAGCGGACCCGTCTACAAATGGGCCCGGCTGGAGAAGCTCCACCTGAGCGACAACCAGCTCACCGAGGTGGAGGGATCGCACATTTCCTTTGCCGCCTTGAACCTCTTCCTGACGGAAGACAGACTGATTGTATTTCCGACCACTCTTGGCTCTGTTCAGATCCCGCCTCAGATCGGCCTGCTGGAGGGTCTTAACTCCCTGGACCTGAGTCGTAACGCCAACCTGCACACCTTCCCCGACGAGATGGGCAAACTGGGCCGACTGTGGGACCTCCCACTGGAGGGACTCCGACTGCAGCTGGACCTCAGACTCATCGGCAGCAAGACGAAAGACATCGTCAGGTCTGGGGCTCTGACCATATAGAGGATATGGTCATAACTATCTTTCTCTTATCTGACTCTTTCTTTGACCTTGTCTCTATATGGCTGTTTTGGACACTCTGATGCAATATGGATTTTGTCAAGTTGCGTCTGTCCTCCGCCTCTCTGCTGTGTCCCAGGTTTCTGCAGCAACGGCTGAAGAAGGCGGTGCCGTACCACCGGATGAAGCTGATCGTGGTGGGGAGCGCTGGCAGCGGCAAGACCACCCTGATCCAGCAGCTGATGAAGCTCAAGCGCTCCCAGCTGCACCCCAAGCAGGCCAGCTGCGGCATCGACGTCCGCGACTGGGCCATCAAGGAGCGGGACAAGAGGAAAATGGTGCTGAATGTCTGGGACTTCTCAGGTGAGGGAGGCAGCGGAGAAAAGAGTCGTTGCACGTGCCAGTTTGATCCGAGACTTCAAAGTTTTGGCAGCCTGGAGTGATTTTGTTTTTTGTTCCTCCTTTTTTTGTCCCCCGTGGTTCCTGGCAGGTGGGGAGGAGTTCAGCGGCTCTCACCCCCACTTCCTGACCTCCAGAGCTCTCTACCTGGTGGTCTGCAACCTCAGCAAAGGAGCCAGCCAGGTGGACGCTCTCAAGCCCTGGCTCTTCAACATCAAGGTGAGTCAGGAAGCCAGGGAGCAGCTGCTGACAGAACAGAGTCAGAGCTGAACAGAGTACACAGAGTACACAGAGTACATGGAGTACACAGAGTACACGGTAGAGCTTAAGGGTAACTTAAACATTCTGGAACAACTATTATAATAATAATAACAACTATTTCTACTAAGTTTTACTATTTTACTTAAAGTAAGTTAATAAAGTAACGTAAACTTACTTACTTTACTTACTTAGTAAAATAAGCGTTACTTTACTTTACATTTACTACTTTTCCTGGTTAAAGAAAATCAAAACAACACACAGTTGAGTCCATTAGCCATTTGAGAGACTGCTGATGGTAAGTGGTGGTTCAGGTTAGTGACATCACTCATAGTCAGGTGTTGGCTCCGCCCTCTGAGTCCGAAGAACTGGATCACTGGACTGGCAATATGGCAGCACACGGATTTTTCCCAGTGGCCACTTGTGGTACTGCAGCAAAAAATCACCAGAAAGTACGTGCTGCTGTGTCTCAGCTCGTTCCTGACATGTCTGTAAGTGACATTCTCCAGGATCGTTCTGATTGGCCAAAATAGATCATATGAGTTACAGAGGCTTGATGGGAAGCGACACTACTGCAAATGCTCTACGGGCCCATTAGTGCGGAAGTCAAAGACTTTTTCGGCGTATGCGGTGGGTGAGCAACTACATTGAAATGAATGGGCCGCCATCTTGGAGTCTAGGGGCTTGTTCCACAGCATGTAGGTGCTCCAATAGAACACCAGATTCAGTAGCAGACAAGCTAGACATTATCTAAGTAATAATTTTAGATTGCAAAAAAATATGTGTCAATTGAACCTTTCAAAACCACAATTTTTCAAGACATTTTTTGGAACTGTGCTGCAGGCTGTAGCTCCTCTGTCGCCCGTCATCCTGGTGGGAACTCACACTGATGTCAGCGAGGAGCAGCAGCTCCAGACCTGCCTGACCAAGATCAAGGAGGAGCTGCTCAGCCACCAGGGCTTCCCCGCCATCAGGGACTACCACATGGTGTCCGCCTGCGAGGACTCGGACGCCTTGACCAGGCTGCGCAAGGCCATCGTCAGGGAGGTGGGCAACTTCAAGGTAAGCACGCCCCCTGCTGGACACTGCCGGCGACTCCTGCTTCTTCTCCGGGGTCTTACCATCCTTCTTTGTGGCAGATCCAGGGCCAGCCTGTGATGGGTCAGCTAGTTCCCGACAGCTACGTGGAGCTGGAGCGCCGCGTCCTGCAGGAGAGGAGCAAGGTTCCCCTGGAGTTCCCCGTCCTGCGGCACCAGGAGCTGCTGCAGCTCATCCAGGAGAGCCAGCTGCAGCTGGAGGAGGCCGAGCTGCCACATGCCGTCCACTTCCTCTGCGAAGCCGGTCAGCAGCCTCCTGCACAAACTCTGGCCTCAAGGCAACCGAGTGCTGCTTAACAGTGATAGAACTAACACAATAATAATAATAATAATGATAATTTCTGTTCTTATCTGAAGGAGTTTTATTGCACTTTGATGATCCTGCGCTGCAGCTCCAGGACCTCTACTTCATCGAACCTCAGTGGCTGTGCCACATCATCTCGCAGGTACTCAACAATGAAATATTCTGTATCTTCTGGAATGTTGCGATCACAGTAGAAACAGCCTTGTTCTTAACTTTCATGGAAAATATTTATTTTTCCTTGGAAAGCACATCAATAACCAAACAAAAAAAAAGTTATCCCCCATAATCCCAGATTGACAGTCTGGAACCTCAGTTCTCGCTATCAGAATAATTCATTTATGGTCTAGACCTGCTTGACATGTAAACTGGCCTGAGATAACTCAGTTGATGGTGATGAGCTGATAAACAAAGTCGATTTGATCTGCAGAAGCTGACCCTGAAGAGCTGCGGCCTATTTGATCCTCCCAAAGGAGTTGTTCAGCGTTCGCAGGTGGAAAAGTTCTTGGCCGAGACTAAATGTTTCCCCCGGAGCCACCTGACGCAGTTCTTCAAGCTGCTGGAGAAGTTTCAGATCGCTCTGCCCTTCAGCGAGGATCAGCTCCTGGTTCCCAGCAGGTGGGCGACCTTTTTGTCAGCTTCCTTTGCTCCGGTCAAAGCCGACAAGAACCGACTTTCTCCCGCTCCCCCAGTTTGCCCAAGCACAGGCCTGTGATCGACCTGCCCCACTGCGAGAACTCGGAGGTGATCGTGCGCCTGTACGAGATGCCCTACTTCCCCATGGACTACTGGTCTCGCCAGATCAGCCACCTGCTGGAGGTTTCCTCCTACTTGCTCTGTGGACGAGGTACATCTGAACAGGAAAGAGTGGAAACGATGCAGAGACCAACTTAACCAGACGTCTGAACGCTGCCTCGTCTCCTTGTCCTCTCAGAAAGAGCGGTGCGGCCCAACAGGATCTACTGGCGCAGGGGCGTGTACCTGAGCTGGTCGCCGGAGGCCTACTGCCTGGTGGAGGCAGCCTCGGTGGAGGAGAACCCATCCAGCTTTGTCAGGATCACGGTGCCGTCATCGCAAAAAGGTGAGAAACCTTCAGTAGCACCAGTCTGTAAATGCTAGCTAGGGCTGTCGAAGTTAACGCGTTAATAACGTGTTTACTCAAACTCTTTTTAACGGCACTCATTTTTTAAACACTCGATTAATGCATGGTTCACATCGGAGGCGGAAGCCTTTTTTTTTGGAGAGTATCTGGACAGTTTCAGTTTGGAATGTTCCAATGTCCGCAAAGGAATTATTATTGTCCTCTTCAATTTTTCCAAGAGTATTAGAAACACAATAAATATCTTATTAAGTTACATATAGAGTAATGCAGAGAGTAAAAAATGTGCACTTAATTTGTGATTAATCGCGAGTTAACACAGGACGCTAATGCGATTAATCATGATTAAAAATTTTAATCGACTGGCAGCCCTAGTAAATACCTAAAATATACTCTCGAAATCAAAACTGTTAAGGTATCATGAAAATTAATAATGCATAATACTCACGATTCAGATCAGTGACGTCACAAAGGGCTGATTCCTGACAACTTGATGTTCTTTACTCGTTGCCTATGTTTTTTTAATGTGGCAGCCCTGCCAAAGCATCTTAATTAGCTCCCTGGTGGCAGACGTTGGTACAGATCCTGAGCTAATCTTGAGCTTCAGCCCACAGCGTCAGCTGTTAGCATCGTGCCTACCCGCTGCCTCTCTGTCGCCCCCTCAGGCCGGGTGCTGCTGGGCCAGGTGGTGGACCACATCGACTCCCTGCTAGAGGAGTGGTTCCCTGGCCTCCTCAACACCGACATGCACGGCAGCGGCGAGGCCCTGCTGAAGAAGTGGGCGCTCTACAGCTTCGAGGACGGCCAGGAGCGCAGCAAGATCCTGCTGGAGGACCTCTTCGGATGTTTTGACAAGGGTTCGTAAATTTGGCCGCAAGTAACGACGGGGCAGCAAGAGGAACGTGCCTGGTGTGAAGGCTGCTGCGTGGTGTCCACAGATTTCCTGCTGGTGAACCCGGCGGACCCCCGCTGCAAACTCCCCGTCTCCCAGATCGCCCCCGACTTGGTGCTGAGCGACCAGCCGGTGGGAACCATCCTGGACAGTGAGGAGCTGCAAGTGGACACTTCTGTAGAGAACCGGCTGGGTCCGTCAGAGTCTCTTCACCAACCATTGCTTTTTTTTTTCTTTCTCTTGTTTCCTGTTGTCATTCATCCAAAGAAACATCTTTTTGTTGCTGTATTTTGTCAACAGGAGGCGGCGGCTTTGGAACTGTCTACCGAGGCACCTACAAAAACGAAGAGGTGGCGGTGAAAATATTCAACAATCACGCGTCTGAGCTCTACATCCACAGGCTCCTCAGACAGGTGCAACTTTGGGGAGGAGGGAAAAAAATTCTGATAACTCACATAAATCCTTCCACTTGTAGGTTTGCTGCTTTTCAATCCCGGCTTCGTCGGATCGCCCAAGTTGACGGTTTTCCTCCGTGTTCCTCTCTCCAACTAGGAGCTGGTGGTGCTGGGCCGCCTGTGTCACCCCAGCCTGGTGGGCCTGCTGGCGGCCGGCTCGGCTCCGCCGGTCCTGGTGATGGAGCTGGCGCCGCGAGGCTCTCTGGACTCGCTGTTCGAGCAGGCCAACGGCAGCCTGAACCGAAAGCTGCAGCACAGGGTCGCCCTGCAGGTGGCCGACGGACTCAGGTGGGAACGTGGTGAAGAAGAAGTCGCGGTTTTGGTTGTGGTAAAAGCGAGTTGAGGGTTTGTGTTTGCATGCGCCGTGCTCAGGTACCTTCACTCGGCCATGATCATCTACCGGGACCTGAAGCCCCACAACGTCCTGCTGTTCAACCTGAAGGCCGACTCGGACGTCATCGCCAAGATCACCGACTACGGCATCACTCGCTACTGCTGCAGCATGGGAGTGAGGAGCTCCGAGGGCACCCCAGGTCAGACCCCTCACGCCCCCTTCTGCCCGTCCACGATATGCTCCGCTCACACCCAGCTCACATCCTGGTGGTTTTTGCCGTGCGTGACCGCAGGGTTCCGAGCGCCGGAGGTGGCCAGAGGCAACGTGACCTACAACCAGCAGGCCGACGTCTTCTCCTTCGGCCTGCTGCTCTACGACCTGCTGACGTGCGGCGAGCGCATCGTCGACGGCATGAAGTTCCCCAGCGAGTTCGACGAGATCGCCGTGCAGGGGAAGCTGCCAGGTAAACTGCGAGGTCCAGTGTCGAGTGCGAATGGAGAAACAGTGGAGAAAAAGTTTTAGCAACTCTGTCGTCCGTCGCCGCTGCACAGACCCGGTCAGACACTACGGCTGCTCCCCCTGGCCGGGATTCCAGCTCCTGATGAAGGAGTGTTTGAGAGAAAACCCTCAGACTCGACCCACGGCTGCTCAGGTAAGGGTCTTATAGACATACAGACAGACAGACAGACACACGCGCTGGCTTCAATAGACAGTGTTGTGACAAAGTCATATTGAGCACCTAATGGCTGATTGTTGTTTAGACATGTGCTCTGCTAAAATTAAGCTAAAATAAGCAATTACCGTCTTCTGGCCGGTTTACCGTGCGTTTTTTTTTCTTTACATTCAAAGTTAAACTCGAACTTAGAACATAAATCAGCAAACAAATTAAATTCAGAATCATAATCACTTTTGTTGTCATTAGCTGCATTTCCATTACCCCTGGAAATGCGCAAAACCGAAATATCGCAATATAGGACTGGTAATGGAAACTCCATGAGGTGGTTTTTCAGACGTATCGATTTCGAAGTATATCGCAAAAGTCATGGAAACACTTTTTTTGCATTTACGCATCACCGGACGTGATTTACAAGGTCACGTGGCCAGTTCGCTTCAAGTGAAAATGGTGTGTTTCATGTTTGGATGGAGGAGGAGGAGACTGAATATTTTTTTTTTCTAGTAATCAAAGTGAAAAATATAACAACCATTCTTGACAGCAAACAAACAGAAACGGAAACACCTGCAAATCGCAATTGTACTTTGTCGAAATTTTTTAGAAATAACGCTTTTATTTTGTGATAAACTGTAATGGAAATGCAGCTATTATTACAACGGAATTTGGACAGCTACTCCTTAAATGTCAAAAAATATTTGCTTCCTCCCCAGCGTCTTGGTTGATAAAACACATCAAATTATAACACCTGTGGTTAAAAATAACCTAGGGTGCCCTCTAGTGGCTCGGAGGGACCTGACACAACTAAACCATGAACGATGGTTCTTGCTGACACTTCTGCTGTGACGTGTGCAGGTGTTCGACCGGCTCACTTCAGGCGGGATGTGGGGCCTGCTGAGGGAGCTGCCGGTTCCCCGGGTGTCTGCCACCGAGTGCTTGACCGTGAGCTCCCAAGGCGGCAGAGACAGCAGCCGGCGAGTGTGGCTGGGCGGAGGCAGCAGCGCCCAGAAGCGGGGCTCGGTCACAGCCGTGGACCCGGACACTGGTGCAGTCAGCACACAGGTGAGGACCGACAAGCACAGCTTCTTTGTTTTTTTATGCAGCATTTTCACGCGATTTAATAACCTAAAAATTTCCTCAAAAAAGAATCCTCAGTAAACTGCATAATTAGCTCCGAGTTTGCAGCCGTGTTTTAACTTCCTTATGGAACTGCAACGCTTTCTTGGACCTTCCACTGTGTTTTGAGAGGGAGGCAAACTGAATGGTCTCAGAAGGCGGAGCCATCACCAGACTGGGGGTGTGGTCACTTCCTGCCTGCGCCTTTTGTGACATCACAAAGGGTTGATTACCCAAACTGGGCTATTTTAGTAAGCAAAAGAAGTCAAGGATGGACCTGTCTTATTTGTCAGGATTCATTGACGAAAAGAGAAATATTACTACTGTAAGAGGATAAAAGTGAAGTCAGCTGCATTGTACAAGGCCAACTTTTATACTTTTGCTGCTTTAATAGCACAAGTTCTGTCATTTTGACACTTTTGATAATGTATGCAAATCAAGCTTATTCATCGTAATAGAGAATTCTGCAAATAAAAACAAAAAACATGACCTGGTCGTTCTTATGGAACACAGAAGAAGTTCCAGAGTCACACCTGGCGCGCGATCCTTGTCCCGTTACCTTGCAGGAGGTCGACGACAGCCCCGTCCTGTGTCTGGCCACGGTGCGAATCCCAAACGAGACCTCTGATTGGCTGGTGGCCGGCACCCAGTTGGGCTCCCTGGTGGTCTTCAGCGCCGAGGACCCGTTGGCCTGGCATCGCCTGCAGCGCGTCCGGGACGCCGTCACCTCCATGTACTTCCAGGAGCATCCGCAGCGCACGTGAGTGTTGAGGGCGGAATGTTCCACCGCCGTGTCCTCATCCGTCCTCTCCAGACCGACGATACCGTCAGAACCTTTTCTTTTCAGAGCGACTCGATGATACTAAACCGATGCTTTTTCAGCCAAAGGAAGAACTACCTGTTGGTCGGGACGGCCGATGGAATTCTGACCGTTTTTGAGGATTCTGTGCTGAAGGTGAGGATCCAAACTAAAGACGTGTTTTCTCAGAATGGCTCCAGTTCCAGCGCGTCCTGATCGTTCTCCTCCTGGTTTCTCTCCTCCGCCGCAGCAGGAGAACGGGCAGCCGGTGAAGACCCTGGCCGTGGGCGTGGCCAGCACGCCCATCATGTGTCTGGGCCAGTCGGCGTACTCGCTGGACAGCCGCTCGGTGTGGGCCAGCTGCAGCACCAGGATCCTCTCCTTCACCGCCGACTACGAAGTCAGCAAGAGCTTCGACACCAGGCCCAGCATCACCTTCCAGTGAGTCCGTGGCAGCGCTGGGCCCCGCCCAAGCTGTGTTTCCGTTCGTTTTTCTGCAAAAATAAAAACGATACTTCGAAAATTTTGACAAAGTACAGTTGCGATTCGCAGGTGTTTCCATTGAAAGTCTAATAAACATGTTCAAACGCGCTATGTCCAAACATAACGCGCCATTCGCACTTGAAGTGAACTGGTCATGTGACCCCTGTACGTCACAACAGGTGACGCGTAAATGCGAAAAGAGTTTTTCCATTACACTTTAGCGCTATTCCTCTATATCGATACGTCTGAAAAACCACCCCACGAGAGTGTAAAAACCTTTTTGTGATATTTGAGAGGTTTTTTTCAAAGTTTGGGTGTTTCCATGAGGTTCTGCTTAATTCTAAGGGTAATGGAAATGCAGCCAAAGCTCCAATATTATAATAAAAAGGTACCATTGACAGATCATTTACTTCTTTAGAGTGTGTGCTCCTTGTGATGTCACAAGGGGGACCTCTCCCAGGTTAGTGACCACAGCCCTGGGCAGATGTTGGCTCCACTCTTTAAGACCTCCCTGTTTTTGTCCCAACAAGGCCTCATATTTAGCTGGAGGCTGCAAACAGAGGGTTAATGTGATACTTTTCGTGTATTTCTTTGTGGAGGTGGTATATTAATTAATGCGAGGGGGCCTTAAAAATGACTGGGAGGATGGAGAGAGTTTGAAAGAAGACAACTTTAAAAACATTGTCAAGGTCACTCACGTGGGCGTGTGCGCCTCCTTCAGGCAGCAGCGCTCCACGGGGGTGGAAGCCTTCGTGTCCCGCATGGCCGTGGACAAATACGTTTACCTCAGCAAAAACAGAACGTCAACCGTGGAGGTCTGGGACAAGCGGAGCGAGAAGTTGGTGGACTGCATCGACTGCGGCCAGATCGTCAGGTACACGAACCCACAAACTTGTTTTAACCGCGTTGAACCTCTTGAAGAACTCTGAAGACCCGCTCAATTCCGATTCCCGTGTTCCCTCCTCCTGCAGGCATCACTGCGGCCGCAGGGGCCGGCAGGGCGGGGAGGGGGCGCCGCTGTCCGTCGAGGGCAGCGGCAGCCCGTCCTGGGCTCACGTGAAGGCCCTGCTGGTGCAGAGCGCTGTAGCACTCTGGATCGGCACCAGGGGGGGCTACCTGCTCCTGCTGGAGCTCTCCAAGCACCAGACGCTGCAGGTCATCGGCCCGCTCTGCGACTCCATCCGCTGCGTCTCCTCCGCACTCATAGGTGGGTCCCCAACAGCAACGCTTGATCTTTTTTCTTTGTATTTCTCATTATATTGGCAATCTTTTCAAACCGGATATATTAATATCATTGCCTCTTGTGGCCTTGTCTGGTGCTAAACCTTGTGACCTGTTTTTGCATTTGCAAAACTGTTGCCGAGACGTGAAATAGTTCTTTTGAAACATGCATTCTGTCAGTGTTAAAACAGTGAACCTGCAGCATTTTCCCAGTGATCCCAAGGATTCACTTTGCTGCACAAAATTCACAAGCAGGTAAACAAAAGTATCGAGTGTTCAAGCATCAGGGCATCAGAGTTCAGCTTTGCAGCTGTCAGCTTTGAACTCTGACGTCACGGTTTTGTTGAGTCTTGCCACTTCAGTGCTCCTGATCATGGAAAAGTGTTGAATGTAAATATTTTATCGGACTTGAGTGGAGCAGATGTTTTTTTTTTAGCACAGACTTTCTGAAAAGCTGAGCAAGCAACATGAGATGTTAGGTGGACTTCCCTCATTGCTGCATTCAGGATGGGTTATTTTTAAGAAAAATGGGGGTCTTTTCAAGAATGCGCTTAGCTGAATGTAATTCACAAAGATCTCCACTAGATGGCAGATTGAACTATACAGTCAAGGTCCCTGCGGCCTTACAGCGTCAAACACTTGAATGAACTCACAGCAAAGTGAGGCAGCAGTTTTAGAAAAGTGGAAACCTTTGCACGACGGCACCTTTTCAAATCCTCGCCGTCCCATTTTGTGTCGCCTCAGAAACACTAAACTGGAAGAACGTGGTGCTGGTGCTGGGCCGAAGGCTCCCGCTGGACAAGAGTCAGTGCGGTGAGTTGTTTTGTCACCGCGCACACGCACGCACACACACATTCCCTGGACGGCCGCCGCCGCCTCGCTGTGCCCCTGTGCCTGAACTCGTCGTGCCCTCCGCTCGCAGGAGACGAGGAGTCGGTGCTGATGGTGTGGAACAGCACGATGCCGATGGAGGTCAAGGACCTGAGGAGGCACTGCGAGAAGAGGGAGCAGATCGCGGCCAAGATGAGAGAGCAGCTGCATCACGACTGAAGTTGTGCGTCTTTTCTTTCCTTCCTTTCACCTTCGGCGCTGTTATTTCTTCATTCAAACGCGTGAACAGCGTCTGTGTTGCGACCGCAGCGTTTAAAAACAACCTAATCAGCATTTTACTCTGTGCGCTTCCTTCAGGGTGTTTGTTTCCGAAGGGATCGTCGCCTCCCGCAGGTGGGACCTTTTACCTCGTTTTCCGACACTTGATCAGGTGACCAAGCAGAGGGATCGCCACTTCAACACATCTATCGCTCCACTTTGTCTTTTTTTTTTTTTTTTTTTTTTTTTGAGCACCGAGGGGTTAATTTTTATTTCTTCCCCCCGGTGATCAAACTTTGCTGTTGTATAAAAGTGTTTTTTGTTTTTGTTTTGTTTTTTTGATCAAAAAAAAAAAAAAAAAAGGGACACAGATGGTCAAATGTGTGTTATCGCACAGCACAGATGTTCAGGAAGACCTCCCGCTCCAGACGAATAACAACGTCTGTTTACTTTTTCCTTAATTAAAGAAAAAAAAAGAAAGAAAAAAGAATCAGGAACTGGAACAAAAGCCAAAGGAAAACAAAAGCCTCTAAAATTGTGTGTATGATTATTTATTCTCATGTTCCTGTGTGTGTCTGCGTGTGTGCATATAAACACAGGCCACTGATACTTTGTGGCCCTTGAGGAACAGTTTGTACTCCGTAAATACAATGTTATATCCTGTAAAAATGTTTTTAATGGTTATTTATTTAGGTAAAGATTGCATGTAGCAAAAAAAGATAAAGATGTATTTCACTGCGGACACTTGGCTGAAACCTCTCATGATTTCTGAGCACAGCGCCTGAGACGAAACAAACAACACGAGTCGTTTTCTTTTCATCATTTTTAATGAGGAACAGGAAAAAAGATATGAAGCGTTTTAAAGCAATTTCATGAAAAAAAACGAAACCATTATTTACAAATAGAAAACGCGATGACATTAGTAAAAAAAACAAAAAGAAAAGGGACACGAGTTAAAGGGTCGAAGAACGTTTGAAGTTTAGAAAACAACCCACAGTAAAACAAAGTGGTGCTCTGATATCCAAACTATCGTCATAAATATATTTATAATATTTATATTACATTTACAGAATACCATAAATAGCAGACATTGCGTATTCTATAAACAAATATAAATTACTTAGGCACACTTTTTGTCTTGGTAACAATCACAGTTGGGCTGGAGGAGGCGGGAGGTGGTGTGGGTGGGGGGTCTCACCGCCATGTTACGTAACAGTCAGGATTCATAATGCAGACTTTTTCTTTTTGGCCCCGCCCACTCGTCTGACCTTTGCTGACCTCTTCCTCCTCCCTGGCTACGCCCATCTGTCTTACTGCTTCCCCACCTCGACCTCAACCCGGCGCCGAGGAGGTGTGGGGGTCAAGGTGGGGCGGGGTAGGGGTAAAGGGCCACAAGGGGGCGGGGCTACCTAGTTTTTTTGTGTGTGTGTGTGTGGGGGGGGGGTTTCGACGCATTTTTTTTTTCTTAAAGGTTGATGATGACGACGACGACGACGACGATGATGACGTAAGACGACAAACAGAGCGGCTACGATATCTACAAAGAATATACATGTTATTAAAAAAAAAAAGTACAGTTAATGATGATAGAAACAGGCAGAGCAGTGGGTGGGGGGGGGGGTCGGACTATGGTAAGAGTCTACAAGTCCGACTCGGGCATATCGGGCACGTCGGCCATCAGGTAGCCGATGCCGTAGCGGCCGTTGGGGGCGGTGTCGGCCTCGGGGTCCCCCCCTCCCCCGCTCTGCTTGCGGTAGATGCTGTTGCCGGGCGGCGGCGGCGTGGAGGGCCCGTCGCCGGGCGCCTTGCCGCGGAGGAGGCTGGCGTCGTCGCCCTCCTCCAGCTGCACGTCCTCCTTGATGATGCGGCCCTTGGTGTAGGAGACGGTGGAGCGGGCGCCGCCGGCGCCGCCGTCGTCCTGCAGGACGTTGAAGTAGCGCAGGCCGAAGACCAGCGGCACGGGCGCCACGGCCATCAGCACCAGGGAGATGCACATCACGATGCCCCACGTGGGGAAGGGCACCTTCTCCTCAGCGGCCTGCGGGGGTGAGACGGAGCGTCAGTGTACACACACACACACACACACACACACACACACACATAGGCCTGAAAAAAACCTAAAAAAAAAACCCTGTTGTTATATGAATCATCAATCAGTTTGCCTGGAACTGACAAACGGTTCTGCTCGACTCCTCCCAGTTGTTTTGTTGTTTGTTTTGGATTTTACCGACGGCGCCTTTAAGATGGAACTGCAGACCGTGTGTGTGTGACGTACAAGCGGGGACCGCCTGATCTGGAGTAAATTCAATTTGACACGTGCTCGATGTTTGTTTGATAGCTCCAGTGCTTGTCTTCATCGTGGACAAGACTGCTTTTGAAAACAAGCTTTAGCTTTTCAAAAGCTCTGTATATAAAAACCATCAGTTCCTCTTTAAGAAAATTGCAGAGAACTAAAAATGTCATCATACAAAAAAGTTAAGGGCTCATGTTAATAATCGACTAAATAACCTTTGGCCTGTAAGACCTGATTGGTTCAAATCATCATCATCATCATCAAGACACTCTGGCCATTACTTTGGCGGCCACTGGCCGCAGCAGCCAATCAGCTGCCTCCTCGCTGGACAAATGAAATTAAGCCTTTTTACATCAAACGGCTGCTGGAGCTGCGGACCGCACACATCCTGTTGATTGTCTGCAGGTTGAAAGACAGCCTCAGCAGCCCCCCCCCCCCATACCCCCCCCCCCCCCACCTTGTTCCCGGCTGAACCAAACCCAGTTGACTTTGAATCCTCTCATTTGCTTTCAACTGCTTCCAGGTGTTTTGAGAACCTCTGCCCCCGCTGATCCCTCCACCCCCCCCCCCACCCAAATCCCCCCCTGGGACGACTCACCTTGTCCTCAATCCAGGCGCTGTAGCTGGGCGGCGTCATGATCAGCTGGATGAAGCTGCTACCCAGCAGCACCAGCAGCAGGATGGGCGTGATGAACTTCCACATGTAGTAGTAGAAGCGGTACGGCGTGAAGCCCAGCATGTCCTTCAGGTCCTCGAAGAACCTGGAGAGAAAGAGAGAGGAGGGCGGAGTCAGCAGACAGAATATGATGAGAGGCAATTTTGCTCCTATTCTGCCATGGAAACCAAAAAAGGACTTTTGTTCCTTCTTAAAAAACAGACTTGCAAAGTCATTGTGACCTGATTTTACATCTACCTAAAAAGAAGCCCAGGAGAAGAAAAACCAGATTCACTTTTCGCCCATTGGAAGGTGCAGGGCTGTGGCGCACTCACTTGTCGATGCCGTAGAACCAGGCGATGGCCACGTTCTCCAGGATGACCACGATGAGCAGCGGCAGCGTCGCCGAGTAGTCGTCAAACATGGTGACAAAGTAGTTCCCCGAGCGCTGCACGAACAGGAGGCCGATGGAGAAGGCCAGCACGCAGCATCCCACTGCCGAGTGGAGGTGGGGGGAGGGAGGAGGGAGGAGGGAGGAGGGGAGGTCAGTGCACAGTACGGCTAAGTGCAGTCTTCCATTATTAGCTATCCAAATGTCTGTCTTTGGCAGCTAAGTTGTTGTCTTTAAGAGACCCGCCCACTTTTCCATTGACATATTTCATCAGCTGAGTCACTCGCGAGGCCGTTGGGAGGTTAAAAAAAAAAACCAAAACCAAAACAAGGGCGAGGCCTAGTCGGCCTGGCGAACCTGTGAGGAGCTCCTTGCGGACTTTGAACGTGTCGACGAGCGGCGTGAGGATCCCCTCGATGGTGCCGAACATGCTGCCCAGGCCCAGGTTGATCAGCATGAGGAAGAACATGACGGACCAGAAGGGCGATGCTGGGAAGTGAGTCATGGCCTCGGTGAAGGCGATGAAGGCCAAGCCGGTGCCCTGGACGGCCTGTCAGCGAGGAGGAGGAGGACAAGGAGGAGGAGAAGAAGAAGAAGAAGGAGGAGGAGGAGAAGAAGGAGGAGGAGGAGAAGAAGAAGGAGGAGGAGGAGAAGAAGAAGAAGAAGAAGAAGAAGGAGGAGGAGGAGGAGGAGGAGGAGGAGGAGGAGGAGGAGGAGAAGAAGAAGAAGAAGAAGAAGGAGGAGGAGGAGGAGGAGGAGGAGGAGAAGAAGAAGAAGGAGGAGAAGAAGAAGAAGGAGGAGGAGGAGGAGGAGGAGAAGAAGAAGAAGGAGGAGGAGAAGAAGAAGGAGGAGGAGAAGAAGAAGGAGGAGGAGGAGGAGGAGGAGGAGGAGGAGGAGAAGAACAAGAAGGAGGAGGAGGAGAAGAAGAAGGAGGAGGAGAAGAAGAAGGAGGAGGAGGAGAAGAAGAAGGTTATTTTTACCTAATTTGAAGTGGCCTCAAGTCTAAATTGTGCAGGATGATGTCAGCCTGCCACTTTCATCTGCTCCACATTCAAACCCTCCCT
The DNA here is from genome assembly GCF_046127955.1 of Nelusetta ayraudi. Classification (NCBI taxonomy): domain Eukaryota; kingdom Metazoa; phylum Chordata; class Actinopteri; order Tetraodontiformes; family Monacanthidae; genus Nelusetta; species Nelusetta ayraudi. The sequence continues at coordinate 1,144,928 of NW_027466070.1, read as the reverse complement.
GTAATTTGGCTAGAGGAAAAAGAAAAAAACCACAACCCTCTTCCCCTTTTACTAGCGCTGGATTCCCTCGTACCTGGTTGAGCTCGTCCTCGATGCTACACTTGTCCAGGCCCAGAGCGGTGTGGTTCATCCCCGTGCTGGTCGTCACCTTCTCCATCATCCTGCTGTAGTCGTCCGCCGTCGTGATGTTGACCTGAGGGAGGGGGGACAAGCTGCTGCCGTTCCCCAGCAACATCTGCATCCGGGACATGTTCCTGTAAGACACCGTTCGGGCGAAACTGCATAACTTCGCTCCCACTTTGTTAACTGTCCCTGACACGACTGACTGACTGTATTTCAACTAGCAGCTTTTTTTTTGTTTGTTTCGCTGCAGGAAGCTCCTTGTCAAGCTGCGTGTTTGCAAAAAGATTTCCTGACTCACTGTTCACATTTTTTCCGGCCCTCGGGTCGTGTGCAGGTTTGAATGAACTTCGGCAAAAAAGAAATTTGCAGCTCATGAAAAATGTGATCAGTTTTAAAAATTGTTCACATCTCTACTCACATCTGTTTTACATTTCTTGCATTTTTTTCTTTTTTGTTTGACAGAGCATGGGCTTAATTTGGCAACATATACTGTATACTGTATGTATATAGCATAGCCCTGCGATGAACCGGCGACTTGTCCAGGGTGTCAACCTGCCCTCGCCCTAAGACCCCCGTGACCCTGAGGCTCGGGAAGAAGCGAGTATGGAAGATGAATGAATGAATGTATATGTATATATATTATACAAATATATGCATACACATATATGTGTGTATATGAATACACACATACAAATATATTACATTCAGATATATATGTATATATATATATATAACTATATATATATATATATGTGTGTGTGTGTGTGTGTGTGTATTAGGGGTGTTAACAATTAATCGATTATCGATTAATTGTCGATTAAGAATTGAATCGATTAAATTAAATTAGTTGCAATTTTTGACATTTTTTTTACACTGTGTTTTTTTTTTTGTTAAACCTAGAACAAGTTACTTTTACACAACTTTTTTTTTTTTTTTGAAAAAAACTGTGACTCATTAGAAGTCAAGTTAAAGTCAGAGGATAAATGTTGAGGCTGTTTTACTGTCCTCTAATGTAAAAATGGGTCACATTGGATCCTCAACATCATTTAAGGCTTCAATAATGAGTTCCTTACGCATTTTTCATCGGGAAATTCAGGTTCTCAGGAAAAATCGCCGCTTATCAATTAATAGTTCATCAATCAATAAGGTCAATCAACTAACAATTAATGAATGAATTAATAATTTGCATCCCCAGTGTGTATTCACATACATGTTTCCATGTCATTACTTTGGCCTTTTGCAGGTGCTTAAAAAGAAGAACGTCTCCTTCACTTACTGCTGGATGCACTTGCTGGTCGTCATGTTGGCCTTGGAGCCCAGCACGGCGAAGACCACCAGGGTGGCCAGCACGGAGGTGAAGAAGTTGATAAAGGACACCAGGACGGCGTCGAAGTGGCAGTTGTTGTCCCGCTTGTTGTAGCTGGAGAAGGCGATGACGCCGCCAAAGCCGAGGCCCAGCGCGAAGAAGACCTGCGTGGCCGCCTCCCGCCACACTTTGGCCTCCAACATGATCTCCAGCTGGTGACACACACACACACACACACACACACACACAAACACACTTTCGGTCAACAGAATGGCTCATGTTTCAATGCACATTGTGTAATAATTGCTGAGAATATTCATTTTTGCCTTAAAATTGTTCAATTCTGCTTGATTAAATGAGCCAGAATGCCTTAAAATTCCAACACTGTGACGCTTCAGTTGTTATTCTATGTCGTGAGCAGATTGTTAGCATGAAAGAGCTTCAAGATTTAAGTGCCGCCATTTCATTTTCATCGCTGCAACTGTTTTTCCACAGCTAATATTCATCATCATTAAGCACAATTTTTGTTGAAAAGTGTGTGTTTATTATTACAATGCAATAACAATTGAGCAGATGCAGTTTTTTTTTAGCTGAGGGGATTCGTGTGTGTTCTGTTTATTGTTCTTTCTCCAGTCTGGACGTCTGGACTTGGCTGTGCGAGACCACCGCGTCGCCTGTCGTCTGCGTGATTTTCAGCGTTTTTTCAACAGCGACGTTTGGCTTCGCTCAGCGTGTGGTGGTGCCAAATGGCAGGTGACACCCTGACAGAAGCGGCCTGCTGCGCGCTCTGATGTGAACGCTGCTGCAGGAGAGCGGCGGCGAGGAGGAGCAGGCGCTGGAGGACTTTGATGCTTTTTTTTTTTTTCCCTTTTTGCGTCGTTTGAAGTCATAAGACGGCGGCAGGACTTCACGAGACAGACGCGCCGCTGCTGCGAGCCAGCTTACATAAGGCCTCTGTGACTCCTGTTTCCATGGAGCTCTCACAGCCTGGGGTCCTATTGGCCCGTCGCTGACGAGCAGCCAGCCTATTGCGGCGCACATGTCATTTTTTTATGCCTTTTTTATCCCCACAAAACAGCGAGAGAACTTCAGGTGGCGCCTCAACGCTCCTCTGCCGTGACTTTCGCACTCGCCCGCCGCCTCACCTTGGGCGTGAACATGTGGCGAATCCCGTCGAAGGAGCCCTCCAGGAGGAGAGCCCTCACCAGGAAGCAGATCAGCACCACGTAGGGGAACAGGGAGCTGAAGTACATCACCTGCAGGCACGAAGGAGAAGGAGAGCAGAGAAATTCTTGTTAAAAACTTCCAGACGGGCCCCACAAAAAACGTCTGGGCGTGAAGCTAATTAGAGGCTCCAGACACAACAGCTGAGTTTCATTGGGACGTCCACCTGGCTGGAGACCCCACAGAGGGCGTTTAGTAGGAGGAAGCCCCCTTCTTTGCATCACTTCCTGCTGGGAACTTTAGCTTTAACTGTCCTCGGCTCAAGTTCTGCTAAAACTCCCAGCGCAGCGACCCACCAGCCAGCCAGCAGGAGGCCCCTAAACCCCGCCTACTTTCCCTCTAAAGGACCCTGATTGGTCCAGTCATAAAAACCTTGCCGAGTTGGGATTTTTTTTTTTTTATGTGTGAGCGAAATCTCCACCAGTCCAGCACGTGTCCACCAATCAGGATCCATTACCATTGCGGAGAAAACGGATTCAATATAGCGTAAAATTTGTGCGACCTGGCTCGGTGGGGGGTCCGGGTCGGGGTGGGACCGGGCCCGGGGGCCTTTTGTCCGGCCACCGTGCTAATTAGACAGCGGGACCTGCTCAGAAGTGAAGGCCTCGTGGAAGACTGGGCCACTGACACGTCAGTTTACTGCCGTGGGCAGCGGCTCGTGAGTCAGAGGCTGTGTATGTGTGTGTGTGGAAAGGGGTTTGCGTGGGAGGAGATGGGGGGTTGGGTGATGTCTGCTCTTGGAGGGAGGAGCAGAGACACTTCAAGCTCGTAAAGAAAACTTCAAACCGTGGTGGAAGAATCGCTGTGGCACAAGCAACCATGTTCCTCGTTCAGGTAGTGAAATGAAAAAAAGGGGAAATACTTTTTTTTTTGCAACAGTGAGCACAGTGCATCACCGCTCACTTCAGACAGGGAAAAAGAAATTGAGCCGCAAACGCGACAAGTGGTTTCCCCCAGCCCCGGTGTGAAGCGTGCGCTGTGGGTTCGCTGAGGCTAAACAGGCTTCAGAGTGTGTGGGATAAACGGAGACATTCTTCCAGCAGAATAAATAAAGTTTTTTTTTTTTTTTTTTGAAACTCACTGGTCACATCAAAACATGTGAAGGCCACACAGCCAGAAAGCCCCCCCCCCCCCGTTAATCAATCTCAGGGCGTAGTAGCCTCAGAATGTTGGAGACACTGAATGGAGTGAACCTCGGCGGCATTTGCCATCCCATAATGCCACGCCCCCCTTCTTGACACGCTCTTGACAACCGCCGCCAAAACCAAAAAGCGCGCGTGTCACCATGGCAACCCACGCGGCCCGAACCCCTTTTGGAGCCCCCCCCACACACACACACAGTGAAGACGAGGAGCTGTGGAGGAGGCTTAGCGGAGATGCAGATGGCGGCAGGGATATTTCTTTTTTTCTTTCCTTGAGGGAGCTTTGTGAGCCTCGGACTGAGCAACTGAGCAGGGCATTAATATTCTTTTGTGTGCGGCAGCGCCGGTTCAACTTCAAAGACGCCCCTTCGAGTTTCTGGCCGGGCCGACTCGAGGAAAAAAAAAAAAAAAGAAAGACCATTCAGAGCCGACAGACAGTGGACGGAGGGACCATCTGGCCCCAGACTGAGGCTCCTCCTCTGTAATTAGATGTCGGCAGAGGGACGCTGCCTTCACTTTCTCAACTTCCTCTCGTGGAAACACCTTCAACCTGGCACTCAAGATGCAACCACCAATTTGAAAAAAAAGGGAAGTGTTGAGGAAATGATGAAAGTGACTACAGTGGACAGACTGACTGTGTGCCTGTCTGTCCGGCTGAGCTCCCTGTTGGTCAAAGGCGTGACACTAGACGTCATCCACCATTGGCTGCCGGTGGTTTGTCTTGGTCTAAACTACTTGGTCCAACTTTCCACACACTAAACACGATTGATCGGATGGATTCCTAAAATGCATCAGCGTAACACAATGATTGTGTAGTATTTCACTGGTGTGTTTCAGCCGGTGCAGGATTGAGGTGTGGCACAACACAGTCTGCCTGATTTGATTGAGTTTTTTTTTTTTTTTAAGAGTCAAGCGTTGCTACGCTATCGTGTTCTGACTAGTTCGGAATACTTTGCCCTCCTAAAAAAATAAGGCTTCTACCCGTTTTACTTCTTTTTTTCCCCTTTAATTATTTCAATCGAACGCTAGTTAGTACCGTTTTTCCACACCAAAATTAAAAAAAGAAAATTTGACAAAAAAGTTGACTTCCTTCAGTGCTTGTTTGAACTGAATTGCTGCTGAAGGCGACAACCTCCAGTTTCTGGAGCCTCCGACGTCTCGGACCGGCTGCTGCCGTGTATGTAATTAGCGCGGGGCCTGCGATTCCACCTGAAACACGACTTCTGCATCCCTGTGTGAATGTGCCTGAGTAGATCAAATGCAGCGGGGGACTGCGTGTTCTTCCTCCATCTGACTCCGATTTGCCGTCTGGCAGAGGCGGAATTGTGATGAGATTGTGTCGAGTTGTGTTTATCGGGCAGGTTTCTGGCCAGATGGCAGCAGGTGCGGGCGCGGAGGGAAATGAAACTGTCTGTCAAGGCTCAGCGCCGCTGGTCCAGATTACCGCACCTCTCGTCTCATTGTGGAAGCGCATTCTGTTGTTTGTGTCTGCCGCCGCTTTTCGGGGGCAAAAAGAAAGCGAGGGAAAAAAGGCGAGAGCTCCGTTGAGCCGAACAGCGCAGCAGAAAGCTGCCGGGATAAGATCAGAGCTGGGAGCAACGTCTGACGGGAGAAATGGAAAATGCTCATTTAGTCTGGTGGCCGCCGTATTTTCCACACTGGCAAATAAAGGTGGTAATGTCAGAGCAATAACCCAGACAAAAAAGCATCTGTTCACATGTATTCCTGCACTTTCTTTCTTTTTTTTTCCTCCATTTTTCCTCCTTCTGCACCTCTCTGAGGCTGCACTTTGTGACGTCACAAAGGGTGCCTCTGATGCCTCCACCAGGAGTCACTGATTGGTCCAGTCTCACTCTTACCGACTGCTAATTGTTCACATTGGGGCCTTTCACGACCAACCAAGGACGGTTCGGGCTTGAAATCACGCTGTTCCATTGTGGAGAACATAAAAAGCGGGCTAACGAGCTAAACTAATGAGCCAAAACAGGCCAGAAGTGCAGAGTCAAACCTTTGGCAGCTTTCACAGAGACCTTTTTCTCCGAGGAGCTGTATCGTATTACCTGATCCCCACATTTTGCTGTAAACCGGCCCAGTACAGTTAACGGCGAATCAAAGCTTCTGCCGGGGAAGATTAAAAATGTGTGACGTTTTTTTTTTTTACCAATTATGTTGAGCTTGACTGAGACCGTGGACGGAAACGGGCTAATGCTTGTCATATGATACGAGAACAGAGAGCGTAATGAGAGCGATCACCTGTGTAGAAAAAAAAGAAAGAAAAGAGAGCTGAGGAGGAACTAGGTGAGTTTTGCAAGCGAATGCCAACCTTTAGCCAGTGGGCTAATCCTTCCGGATGCTAGTCACGCTACTGTCAGCTTTGAGATAAAATAAGCTGATCCGTAATCACACACAAGGAGTCACATGAGCTCTTTGGAGGGAGGCGCTGGGGGGGGTCATATCAGAGGCTAAATCATTAGGAGAATTTGTCAGCAGGTCTGAAGAGGCTGCTAAGTGTTAGCACCAAAGTCGTTTTTTTTTTTGCTAAGTAGGTGTGAGAGGATTGTACAAAATGCTTGGCAAGAAGCGGCCTTTTGTTTTTGTCCGTGCTCGCCCGTTTTTCCCGGGTATGAGAGTTATATTTATGAGGGCCGAGCTGCCAGGTGTTATACAACCGGCTGTAGTAAGTAAGCCTCCGTCTTTGTTTGTTTTTTTCTCTCTCTCTCTTCATGTCCTCACTTGCTCCCTTCCCCTGCGTCGTGCACACGACTCGTCTGACGGAGGGCTGCCTTACCTTCCCCGACGACTGGATCCCCTTGATCATGGCCAGGCAGACCAGAATCCAGGCGGCCAGCAGGGCCAGGGTCATCTTCCAGTTGAGGCCTCCGCTGTCGGAGATGCTGTCGGAGATGTCCAGGGCCTGGCGGTACCAGTAGTAGGTGGTGGCCGAGCTCTTCTCGCACTCGGGCACCTTGTCTGGAGGACGCAGCGGCAGCACAAAGTTTCAGCTTGACGTTCGCGTACCTCTTTTTTTTCCACTGCCCCGCCCCCCCACACACACACACCCAAACAAAATAAAAACACACAACTGACGACCGGCTCTCACATGAGTTAGAGTCGTTCTTGATGAGCGGACACTCCTTCCATGGCAGCGGGTCTTGGAAGGATTGGGAGAAATAGAAGAGGCTCCAGCTGATGATGACATTGTAGTAGAGAGCCACGAAGAAACACACCTGCGGGCCAGAGACACACGAAAATAAAACATCTCAGATGACGTTATTTTGACAGCAGCCGTGCCGATGACCCTTCAAGGTGATGATCCAAGCCAGACTCACCACGCAGCTGGCGAAGCCGATGCCGCCCAGCCGAGGGCTGATGTAGTTCCACACGCCGATGCTGCCCCGGCGGATGCGCTGGCCCACGGCCAGCTCCAGGAAGAAGAGCGGGATGCCGATCAGGATCAGCAGGATGAGATAGGGCACCAGGTACGCACCTGCAGGAGGGAAGGAAGGCAGATAAAATTAAAAAAAAAACAAAAAACAAATGCAACATTTTAAATAAGCAAAGCAGACCACGAGGCTAGGCGCAACATTGTGCAAGAGTTGCATCAGACGCTTTCATTTTGGCGGCAACCTTTAATGTTCTTAGTCATCAGGAAGTGGAAGCTAGCATGTGGTTTGTGTGATTACCATCTGCCACGTGGTTCAAACAGAGAAGCCTCAAGTAAACTGGCAAGCCGAAAAAGAGTGGGATGCCGATCAGGATCAGCAGGTTGAGATAGGGCATCCTGAGAGGGCTTTTTTTTTTTGAAAATTCAAAACAGTATCTGTGTCTGTGTTTCCATAACACACAAATAAGCGTACACAGACATCTGCTGAGCTACAACAGTGCGAGGCGCAATCAAACAATTCCGCTAAGCAGGAGAGGAAAGGAAAGGTGCAGAGGGAGGTCTGAAATTACAGTAATCAGACTGGGATTACTGGAAGGTAGCAATTCCCCTCTGAAATTTCAGAGCCAAATGGCTAGATGGTGTGTGTGTGTGTGTGTGTGTGTGTGTGTGTGCGCGCGCGCGCGCATAATTGCTCGTGAGCAGGACCGGGACCACATGACGACTCCCAGCGAACCAAACCATCTTTGTTCATCTTTGTATCTGGAGATGGCCGGTGGTCACACGTGCTCATTTTAATATAATGTGCCCATTTTTCAGTGTTGTCCCTGAACGCAGCTTGGCTTGGGTTTTTTTCAGCTCACATGAAAGCGCCTGAGAATCTACGACATCGCTTCAGAGGCGCCACAAACCAGTGATCTTTCATCAATAAAAAAGAGAAGAGTGTGAGTAAAAATTCCACACTTCATTTTTTTGGCAGTCACGCCCATAGACTATGGTCACGCCTACACGTAAGAACTGACGCCGCGCGTGTGTGTGTGTGTGTGTGTGTGTGTGTGTGTGTGTGAGAGAGAGTGAGAGACGCTGGTGTGTACTTTAAGGTTGGCGCTTGTTCCGACACGGCATGTTGTTGCAGGACGCTCGTTCATATCCCCTCCTGACTCTCGCCGTCGGAGTCGCTCAAATACCGGAAGCGCACGATTGTTCTCGGCGTGCCCCTACAGTCAGCGAGCGGGCTCAGCTTCTGCCTCTGACACGTCGTCTGGTGGAGGTCCGCGGAGTAACTCTGGCCAACGGACCCCTCAAAACCCCCCATTGTCTCGTCCCGACACCCCGACTTTGATGCCGACGGTCCCGATAAGGGTCCATTTCATCGCCGTCCCCAAAAACAGCGTCCCACTTCCTGCTTCCCGCAAGGTGAAGGGGGTGTGGTCTCTCGTCTGACTCGACGGTATTTTCAGTTAATCCTTCCTGTTTCCGAAGGTCTTTTTTTTTTTTTTTTTTTTTACAATGACCGCATTTTTCTGTCGCAGTTGATTTTTTTTCCCCCAGCACAAAAAAAAACCCAAAACATTTTCTGCTACCGCATTGGCTGATCTTCAGCCCACACTGACGTCTGACTGATCCCACACAGTTAAATATTTGATGAGCTTTGAAGAACTAGCGTTTAAAAAGAACAAAAGTGCAGCGTTGTGGCGTGAACGCAGATGCTTGTTAGTAGATAGGAAAGTAAAAGGGACACTAGAGAAAACAAGGGTTTGAGGGGAAAACTGAAATTGAAATTCACATTAGTTTGTCTTATTGATTGCATATTGGACAAACAAATTCCAATAAAACAAACAGCGCTTTCGCTAGCAGTATCTTGATTGTTGCCTTAAGAAAAAGTGGAATTGTCAGTGGAGTTTGGAACTTCACAACTGACGCACAACAAAGGGCGCCAAAAGGAAAGGAGTTTGCCGCCTTTGTTCAAAAAATGACCACCATAACCTTAAAAGGAAATGTGAAAAGATGAAAGGCAGGTGCATGTGTACAAAACACTCAGCACGCTGCACATGGTTCCTGGAGTGGTTAGGAAAAAGAAACAATGTGCGTAAAACGCAGATACCACCCACACACGCACTTGCCTACCCCATTTTAAGTTAATTATTTCAACACAGCACAGTGAGTAGAGTTGTTAAAAACACACACACACAAACACACACAGATACTCACAAAACATGAAAGTGATGTACAACAGTGCACTCGCCTGTGTATTAGGTAATAATTCAGTGTGTGTGTGTGTAATTATGATAAAAATGGCTACTCCTGTGTGCAATCAATTACTGAAAACAAACACCATCTCCTGATAGACTCGCTGGGTGGTTCGGGTTTGAAGGCGCTTTAATAATGCTAATATTTGACTTTAGATTAGCTCGATGACTTAGCATGCTAATGTTTGACAACAAACACTTGGAATGAATTGCAGTCAGCGCTACTGTTCCATGGGGAAAAGTTATACGACCTTAAAACAAACGTGGATAAAATTATTAAGGCCCCTTTCTTGATATCTGATGTTTACGCTTAGCATTCGGCTAATCATTAATGAGAATCCAGATAGAAATTTAATAAGCTAACTCTTGCTGACGACAAACACAACAGATGAATGGCTGAGGTACAATGTATTGGAAATGCTCAAAATGTTGATATAGCAACATGCTACAGTTAGTAATATACTGCTAGCAGCCTAAACAGATGTCAACGTGTAAAAGTTCTGACCCTGATCCCAGCGCTGTAATGAGGCCACAGGATGAAAATCAATTTTATTGATAAGCAGCCTGGAGGTCGAGGGCAAACACATGTAGTTTAGAGTGCAGATGTATACAGGGGTTTTAATTTACTTAACACACCCATTTGACACAAGTGACAGAATGCACACGTGCATCTTCAATTGTCCACTTCACTGGTATGTTCAGAGTTTGGGGACTCCCCATTCGAACTTCCTTTTACACGGATTCCATTGTTTTTTCCTTTCAGCACTGGTATTATTATACGTCACGTAAGCCACAGGAACTAACTCACATCACCACTGTGATGAAACCAAACTTAACTTGGATTATCAGAGTATCACTACTGTCTGGACTACACTGTCTGCGACAGTTTAGATTAATCCTCTTTCTTGGGTCACTTGACGGCTTTGCATAATCACCAGGAGGGAAGTGCATTAACCAGTACCTCTACTGCCAGTATGGGCGGCTCACCATTAACACGGTGCAGAGACTCCTGGGAACTCATGTCTCAAGTCTAGAATCTGGTTGTACATCTGGCGTCACCCGTCAAACTGAAAAGACGTGCGCGCCTCACCATTCTGGTTCTGACACGGAAGTACAAAGTGGAACTAGCTTCATTAATTTTTCTGTTTGCCAAGCCATACCTTTTGTCCTTTGTGAATGTGAGTACTTAGAGACACACCCCTGGATCAGTCGCCTTAAGATGGAGACGCGCTACGCCTCCACATAGGCTTCCTTCTGACAGTCAAGTGTGAAAGGATCGTTCACCTACGTGAACGTGCATGCAGCAAACACAATGCTATAAAAAGCACAGCTATTTTTAGAGCCACCCCCCTTTTTTCAACAGAACTGTGGGAAAAGGCTAAGTTTGGACTCTGATCAAACACCAGAGAAGACAATGATGTGGCCTCAGCCTTTCTCTCGTATCCTCATCTGACCTGCTCATAACAAACCCTGTAGAACCCAAATGTGTTTTTTCTGGACACTACGATACTACAAGTGTAGGGATTTTTCTTTTCTGCAGCTACTATCCTAATTACCTGATTATGGGTTTGTTTGGCCATTAACATCGACCTGAAATATCAGGTGGCTCAGCAGCTTCAAGGTGAAACTTTGGGTCAACCCAAACCCCACTGTCTTACTTTTTTACAGGGATGCTTTTCTCAAAATTTAAATTACCTCGTACTTTCCCCAAAATTTTATAATCCACATGATTATTGTGGAGTTTCTCTGAGTTATGCCCAATACAAGTCAAAACAAGTTGAACTCCTGAGTACCAAAGCATCAGAAAGCGAATACAAAGTGTCTCCATCCTGCTTGTGTGGTGTCGTCCGAGCGTCCGGAAAGACTCGGCAGTCCAGTTTGTCTCAAAACACTGACGTTAACGCTGTGTTTTCACCAAAATATCTGTGTTCGTGTGGATCTCGTGAGCACGGTCTGATTCAGGAGCATGTAAACTTTTTTTTTTTTTTTTAAATAATCAGGGAAGCAAACATCGTTGTTTCCTCTCTGGGAGTGTACAGCAGATAAGTTGGCCAAAAACACAGTCGTTTTGGTACAAATTGGGTAATTCCACATCTTCCGGACACTTGCTTTGAGACCACACAAGTAGCGTGCAGACATGACATGCTTTTCGTCTGGCGGTTTCTTTGTTTTTTTCTACGCTGGAGTGCTTGACCACAACAGATTTCTACTGGGTGGAATTCTTTCCCGCTGCGAAACTCCAGGACGTTTTTTTTTTTTATGGATCGGAAGATGTCACCAGAACCTTGACTGAGATCCGTCTGACCTAATAAACGGGTGACACTTCATTTTCAGCACAAGCAAACCTCCCTGATAGAAAAACACAGATAGAAAAATATTGTCCCATCAAAACTTTCAAGGGAAATGCCCAACAAATCAATATGCACATCGTCATGGGTTTCCTGTGATACTCATTCATACAACATGTCAGCGTGTGGTTTCCCCTTCACTGTCTACAACGGAAGCCGCAGCGCTGCTGCGGCTTCTGCTGCTGCTGCTGCTGCTGGGAACTCACCTCCTCCATTCTTCTGGCACAGGTAGGGGAACCTCCAGACGTTGCCCAGGCCTACTGAGAAGCCCACCTGGGCCAGGATGTACTGGAGCTTGCTGTTCCACGCAGGGCGCTCGTCCTCCTCCTCGCCGTCGGAGCCGCCTTCCTCCACGTCGCGCTCCTTCTTGTCCCCACCATGGTTGTTGACAATCAGCGCGGTTTTCTTGAATGAATCGTCGCAGGCGTCCTCGTTGGAAAGCAGCTCTTTGACAGACTCCGTGACATCGTCGTCAAGCTCTCTCTTGACGGCCTTGCTGTTTTTGGGCATTTGATAAAGCAACGATTGCAAAGGGTGAGGCGTGGAACGTCTTTCCGCTATGGAAGGGCAAGGCCGGCGTGTGGAGAAAAGAAGTCACTGAACTGGACTTTGTGCAAAAGTGCAATTTTTTTTTTTCTCCCCCGCAATTGATTTATTTCTGTCTTTTGCTTGGAGGGTCAGAGAGCTTTTGAGGCACTTTGTGAGGGATTGAGTGTTCAGGAAGCAGTTTTACTTCTTCATGCCTGCAGGGCAGAATGGGAAAAAAAAATGCAGTCAGTCGGGAACCAATGACAAGTGAAAACTGCGAGGCTCTTTGCTCACTTGTTGAGAAAATAAAAATTAGCAGTTTCAACTGGTCCAACTAGTTTTAGTTGAACATCTCACATGATCACACACAAGAAAAAATGTTTTTATTAAGAAAACATATATCTGAATAGATCTGACCTGGAAATTGGAACCTTAAACCAAACACTTCATGCTTATCTTCAAAATCTCGCCACATCAACTAGTTCACCAAAACGTTCCCCTTATTTAGCATCTATCATTTCTTGGGGTCTTTTTTTTCTTCTAATTTTTTTTTTCACACGGTAAAATCTGTGAATGAGATCATCCGCCGTCAGGTCACTGTCCTCGTTCCTGGTGGAACATTAACCCGCACATGGCGGGGACGATCACATTTCCCAGCCTACTGAATAATTGAGGCCATGCGGATTTGCATACGGACCCAAACACTTCCACCACTGCGCTCAGCCCTTTGGGATGGGGAAACCCCCCCGCCTGCCACCCCCAACATACAGGAAGGAGAGCTCAGTGACAGATGGACAGATGTATGGATTCTAAACATGTGCAGGATGCGTTTTGAAAGGAACAGAATTCCACTGGGAAACATTAAATGGTGTGAACGTTTCACCATGTGCCGGTTCAGAAGCGCAACATTCCACCTGATACCTTCATATTTCATCATCCTACCATTGTTTCTCTTGGGTTGATTTTGAACCTGAATAATTCTAACCTAACTAAAAAAAAATAAAAATAAAATCTAACACTAAAAAAAATCAAGAGTTTACATGTCCGATACCCTCATGGCTTTCTCCAACTGGAGGATTAAGTGATTAATAGATTTCCTGCACCGCTCTCACATTAGCCTGCTTTTGTGGAGGAAGAGGAGGAGGAGGAGGAGGAGGAGGCAGGGGGGAATAAAGGCCGTTGTTTCATCATCTCTTGAACGCACCATAGCATCCATAAGGACCAATCAGTAACCTTCACTGAAATAGGAATTTTAAAAAAATCCCCCCGACCGCGATTTTATTTTATTGGATAATAATAAAAATTAAAAAAAAAAATCTCGGTACCCAGCACGTGTCTGGGCTCGAGGCTGATGCTGAGCGCCATGACTGGAGGACGCTTGTCTCCCCTTTACCATCAGCACGTGAGTCAGGAGGAGAGATGACTCAACGGGGGGGAAAAAATGCGGATGGCTTTAGATGAGATGAGAATAAGAATGAAAAATAAAAAAAAATCGCGAGTTTCCTGACGTGACGCACGAACGCAAGCGCATCGGTCGCCCTACGTCCTCCCGCCTTATCTACTAGACATCCGCGTGAGATTTTTCATCATCCTCCGTCCGCATCCTGGGCTCCGTCTCCCTCTCGCTACATCCTTCATTCATTCGCTCAATGACAGAGGAGGCGGAGGGGGAGAGAGAGAGGGCGGAAAGGGAAGGGGTGAGGGGGTGATGATGCTACTCACCAGTGAGGATGGAGCAGGCGATCCCTTTTTCCCCTTCAAGGAATGAAATTGTGGGAGCACATACACGGGGCAGACATGTCCACTGGCGGTTTTGGGGTTGAGCGCTGAGGAGAGTCTGAGGATGAAGTGGCGTGGCCCCTGTGAAAACCTGGTTATTACCGAGGCGGCTACGAACGAGGGGGCGGGGTTTAGTGGCTGTAGGAGCTATTTGCAGCGTGGTGCCGCTTCCGCTCTCGCTCGCGCGAAACGTCGCCCCCAGTTCCTCACATAGTCCCTTAAAATCCCCTACGAACAATTATGTATGGGTTATGTATACATTAGTTTAAGATTCGGAAACAGCGTTTCGTTTTTGCGCTCTCACCCCTCCGCGCCGCGCCACTTGGTACCGTCGACTTACATACGCTTTAAAAACTTCCTCCCTTCCCTTTGATTGAAATACTCTCAGGCGTAATGCGCATTTATTTGTTTACTTATTTATTTTTACATGCCCCCCCCCACCACCTCTCCCACCTCTTTTTTTGTTTTTTTTTTAAATCTCAGGACACAGCATGTATTTAGGACTTTAGAAACAAACATACCAAAAATAATATAAGCTCGAGGTGAAAGAGTGCGTTTCCACTCCCCCTCGGAATTCTCTCGCGTCACCAGCTTTGAACTTGAAAACCCAGACGCGGTTCACCGCTTTGCACTTTTTTTTTTTTTTTTTTTTTTTCCATAACCCAAAGATCTCTAATCACAAATCATGAAAATCACACTCAAATTTCCAATATAAACCTTTCTAATATATCTTATATTCTTTGCGTTATTGGGCTGATGTAAGCATTTTTTTCCGGGGTTTTTAGACGCTAAACAATGATGTGTTATCCCTGAGTACATGTCCAGTAAATCTATTAGTGTGTCTACAATTTTTTTTTTAATCCCGTTTTTCTATGACACAAGGCTGCGTGAGGATATTGACAAATTTTTTTTTCAACCAAAGCTGACAAAGAAGGATCAATGAAATAGAGCTCATCCAGCTGTTTTCAGCAGCATCTTGGCTGCTCTAGATTCTTTGATTATTTTACTCACACATTGATCATACATTCATTATTATACACATTATGTGGCTAAAAAAAATAAATATCCACAAGCACCACAAGTCTTTTTTTTTTTGTTCTGCTGCCTCCATTTTAAAGTTTCAAATGTGACAACCCGACACAGGCAGTCAGTCCTTTTTCATTCTATACAATTTAGTCACAAGGGAAAGTTCCACGTTACAGTATACAAAACCTGAACTAGTTTTGAGCTTTAGCTGATTTGGCAGGTAACGGGGCTTGGACACAAAATAGGGCAAATAAAAGAAGGTGATCCGCAGTCAAAACAGAACTTTAGTTTTGGCGGGAACATGCGGTTTCTGTTTCTGTGAGTCTACTGTCGCTGCAGCGTTTACTGTTCATGCAAACCACTCTTCAGCTCATAGCCATCCAAAAATACACAGGAGCGATGCGCTGGCCACAGACCTAGCAAGGGATTTCCTGTCTGTTTCTATGGTATTATATTACATAAGTAAATAAATAGTTAAATATAAGATGTTTTCAAAACAATACAATGTAATTACAATATAGTCCTATATCTTAAACTAAACTATACCAGAATGTTGTGCCAATACTATATTATTATATTATATTCTAGAATATAGACGGCATGTTATGAGCGGTGAACTCAAATTCAAATCAAAATTGCATCAACGCGATGGGAGTCAGAAGTCGTAGATGCCTTGATGATGCTAAAATACAACAAAACTGGTGCTGTCTGCCTTCAGCCCTCCCGCCTAAACCTTCTTACGAAAGGCGTCGTTGCCAGAAGGAGTTGGTGACCTAGATGCTCACTGGCCATGCATTTTGTTCTCACGCTCATGTCAGCTCCGCCAGCGTTGCCGCACTGAAATCTTGATCTTGGACGGGGATTGTTGATTACCCATAAAATAATGATATTAATAATAATTTAAAAAAAATCTTTTAAACTTTCAGAACAGACTGTTATAATAATAATAAGATTGTGCTGTGCACATACACCAGGCAGGTACAATGATTCACGCTTAATCTAATTTGCTAACTTCAGGCAAACGGATGATTCGCTGTAGAGGTGTGGTTTGCCTGATGGTTGGAGGTGGCCTACTATTTGCACTCAACACATTTCCTTTTTGCTCGGTTTGGATTAGAGAGAACAACTGCAACAAAACCAAAAGTTGGATCCATACTGCCGGTCGGCCCTGAAAACGTGCCACTAACCTTTTTACATAAAAATCCAGTAATGAATCACCTCAAACATCAAACATCTAAGATTAAGTAGAGGCGGCCTACTTAATCTTAGAGCAGAAAAGGGGAATAAAGGCAGCGGGATAATGTGTGGGTGACGAAAGAAAGCCTCCTCAACGTTGGCTTTTGGAGAAGATGATTCACAGAGATAAAGCTTCATTCAGATCAACTTTGAAAAAGAGAGAAAAGAAAGAAAAGTCCCTCACTTCCGCCCCGACCTGCCTCGGCGCCCGATTTGTTCAAACACGCGGTGTTTTCAGGAGCGTCGAGAACATTGCGGCATGAAATCATCCCTGGGTCTGAGGTCCCGGAGCTGCTCCTTGGTGCACAACTCAACCTCCCGTTGCTTCCACCTCATTTCCTCTCAAAGGCGCTCTTCTTGAGGCCTCTTCCGAAGGATTTAAGATCACTTCAAACACAGCAGCTACCGACATGAACTCACACACTCGCACACACACACACACATTCTCTCCAGTGGTACCAAATGTTGCAGACATTTGCCTGCTCACGGCAGTTTCCCTGGAGCTCGGCGAAGGCAGCGGCCTCATCGATCGTCGCTCACCAGCAGGCAAGCACAGAGGCCCTGCGGCCGGCCGCTAGAAGAAACAGCGCTCAGATTAATTCAATGAGCTCTCACTGCACACGGTTCGACACACCACACATGTATTTTGCAGAGGGAGGCTTCATGGCTGCACTTCAGTGTGAGTGTGTGCAGTGAAGAAGTGTTAAGTTAATGAATAGGTCCCTCGGTTCCAGCATTTAAAAAAAAAACCCACTGCTGTAGGAAAGTCGGAAATTACCTGTGGCTCACGTGTGGAAGTGAACTAAGCATGAATGGCAACATTGCACAACGTATTAGCCATTTACTGACCATGCCCACACTTGATACTTGAAATATAATAATACAGTAACTCATTACATTGAACAAAAAAAATTAAAATATTGTATTCTGTCATACCAACACCACGATAACATTTTTTTTTTTAAAATATATGCTGGTGACTTGTGACTTGTGAGTTTTGCCTCAGGTTAAGATTCAACCTTGGCAACCAAACTTCTTTGGACCAAGTTTTAGGTGGCACACTGAGGACGATCGGTACCATTTTCTGTCTAGGACATGTTCCAAACTCTACCTGAGATGATTTGGACTTTGCTTTGGACTTTGGACTTTGCAGTGTACTTTGTCGTTGCCCTTTCCTCTCAGCGAGTTGAATTTGTTTGCATAAAGCATAAAACTCGTAGTCTTTGTTAAAAAATAACCATGACAGAAACTCCTCAAAAGTAATGCCGAACCACTGCCATGGCCTCCTGGTGGCTCCAAAAGTATTGTCACAAACCCTCTAGGCTGAACCAAAAGCTAAGAATTTCAGTTTGTCTTTAGGAAGCAGGAAATTTACTTAGTTTTTCTGTTGCGTTGGCAGTAAGAGGAGACGCCAAATTCTTGTTTATCCACGATGAGCGAAGATCATGGTTTATGATACAAGAGGTTCAGGTTCCACATGGCAGAATTAAGATGCAACATTTACTGGTGTTGCTTCATAGACAGGATGTGTTGATGAATCGTCTCAGTTTCGGAATGAATATCATAGAACACCATATTGCTCCGCCAGTGTTAGTTTCACACCACTCAATCGACCATTATCAGTCATCAGGCTCCAACAGACAACAAACTGTAGAAACATTTTGTGTGCCCACTAATCCATTGCTGTGTGGTGGTGTTTTATTCATTTTCATAATAATCATGTACAAGTCTTATTTCAGTGTCTATGTTTGCGCTGCTCTTCAGTTCTTGACATCAAAGTGCCTTCAAGTTGCATCATGAGTCGTGTCTGTTGCATCAGTTGTGCAGGTCCATTACCTCTAAAAATGGTTGTTTCTATTTGTGATCTGCAATAACAAATTTTTCAAGTTCAATTCTATAATCAGTATTTTTGTGGTTGATATTGCAATATCGATATCAATACACTTTTTGGTTTTGTAAATTTCTCAACAAATAAAAAGTTAAAAATCACAAGACACCCGTGGCCATTAACATATTTATTACAAAAAAAATGAAAAAGTAAGTGTTAAAGTAAACGTTTAAAGTTCCATACAATTTAAATCTAATTCATAAATGTAAACTTTGTAAACTTTGTAAAGTTCGCAAACCTCATGTGCTGTTGGGTGAGTGGTTCTCAAGTGTGCAAAGGAGGTAGCTGGTGTTGCTCCTGTGCGACACTCTCTTGTCGCATAAATCACACTGCGCACCGACGAAAACCAAACAACACTGAGTTTCTTTTTCTTCACTGACGAGTCTGCCTCTGCAGCCGGCGCCATCGCTCTGCTGCGTGCGTACGTACGTGCGACGTTGTTCACTGCGTGCCGATATATCCATGAAAATATCGACATGCGCATCGCTAGTTTCTATGTTTGTCTACACATAACTCACATGCTGTACCTGATTCTGCTTGACCATATCCTTTTATGGGCAACAATCCAGCAACAGAATTAGATGTTTGGAATAGGACGCACCGAAAGCTGCACAAAAGGACGCTCATTCCTACAGAATGCTTTGTGTGATTGGGTGCCTTTTGACAGTCTGAAATAAATGCTAGCAAGCCAGACTTTGATTGCTCAGTGAAGACTTCATTTTTCTTTTCCACAACAGCTGATAATCACAGCCGGAGATGTGACGTCTTTACATCGACGAGGTCGTTCTCGCGCCCTCTCCGTCGTGACTCGGAGGCTTTGAGAAGAGCAACTGTTACGACCTCATGGGCGTGACCGTGTTTTGGGAATAATGACGCTTGTGTTGCGCGTGTGAATGACTCCTTATTTATTGACTGCTCGGCTGGTGGCTTGGCTCACAAGATACACAGTCAGCCAATCCTTCCAATAATACTTGCGAAGATCACTTCGCTGGAAAGGGAGGAACCATGTGAGTTTAGGACATAATGTGAGTTGAGAACATGGCATTAGTGTTTAGTAAATTCCATGTTTGACTGCCAACGTGAGCAAACTCACAGAATTAAAGCCGTGCAACAAAATAGACGGAAACTGAGGCAAAAGGATGAAGAGTTTAGATTTTTTCAAGGTTGTGTCTGGTGTCAGATCTTCATATTTCATATCGTTAGCCTAATAGCATAATTGCGTAAGTCATTTTTTGGCCTAATTGTTATATCTGCCTAACTTTACCAATGTACTTGCTAAAAAATGGGTTTTTTCTTGTTTTCTGAAAATGTTCAAATATGACTTAGGCAACTATGCTATGAGGCTAACATACAATAATACAATACAACATACAACAATATGTCTTCTGTGGCGTATCATTGAATAAAAGAGTGCAGATCCAGAAAACAGTACAATTAGCCCTCTGTTTACACTCTCCTGCTCAAACCGAGTTTCAACGTGTTTGGATGGGACCACAAGCAGAAGGCAAAAGCCAACACCTGGCCAGGGCTGTTGTCACTTACCTGGATTTGCTGTCAGACCAGGTATCAGAGCCCTCTGTGACATCACAAGAGGCTGCGCGGGAAGGTGGCTCTGAATAAAGCCTTGTATTGTTCCAGAGGTTTAATAAATGAACTATGTTTATGATGTCATTCATGGAGGTCACTGCCCAGTAACCCCGAGTAAGCCTCCATCAAAAGTAGGAAAAGCCCCTTTGGCGAGGAGGGCTTGTGGCCGACAGGACAGAATAACATTCCAATGTTATGATTTTTAGATCCCAAACACGGAAAAATATGAGATCTGAACTCGAGGCAATATTTCTACACTGCAGGGCTCAAGGCAGAAGAAGCTGATAAACTCCACAGAAACAGCTCATGATCTCATCACTCATCACTTGACCACTGTCTTATTCACCATGCCCAGAAATGATGGGATCTGAAGTCATACAGCTGCGCTCTGATTGGACGGTGCTCAAAAATGAGAGGAAAAAAAAAAAAAGGGAGTGATGGGGGGAGAGTCAGTACAGGAAATGTGTTTCACATAGGAAACAGGTGTTTTCATTTTGAGATCTCTGTGTTTTGTGTGAGAAAGCGAAGTCATGCGGCCTCGCCCGACTTCACCAATTCTCCTAAAGTCGTAATTTTAAAAAAATGAAAAAGAAGAAGAAGAAAAAAAAACGCTGTTAATTATAGACTTCACCAGCCGGTGCTGCTGCTGTTTTGATCTGTTTTCAGTGGATGAGCACGTAGGCAGATGCCCCGCCGTCACTACCTGTTGAATTCTTCATGACGGCGGTAACGCAATGCTGTCCCGTCGTCACGAGTTTGGCCTTCGGCTCCGGTGGAAAGTCACGGCCGTGTAGGTTTTCACAGCGCTGCACCTCCGTAGCCAATGGGAATCCCTCTGAGGTGGCCTGAATCAAACATCCAGTGATCTGTTGCTGCTTTTCTGCCACGGCTGTCACGTCATCAAAACACCGTCCTTCTAGGAAGGTGGTGTCACACTTGTGTGTTTGTTTTTTGTTTTTTTTAAAGATTTGCAGGTACATTTTTGTTTTCGATCTAAACATTTTCGTAAAAGCAGTTTGACTGCGATGGACAATGTTTGCCTGTCACGTAGCAAGGAATGAGTTGCGTGGGACTTTGTGAAACGTGGCTCGTGACAATTTCAATGACCGCTTATGTCTGTGACTTTCTTGGTAATTCTATTTTGTTACTACTGTTGCTTATTTATTGTTTGTTTGCAGAGTGGCAACATCTTGTTTGCCTTAACTTCTGCTACGTCTCAGGTCCTTCCATCTCCTGGTGGCCGGCTGCAGTACTGTCACCAATTGTCAATGTCCCTTAGAAGTGATTTCTGGTCGGAAACGGACCAAGAATTTTAACTCAATTATTCACAATATTTTGCTGTTTTAGGCACTTCACAGTATTTTAATTCAAAACATTCAAATGTATATTACAAGATAAAATGGAATATTGGATGAGTATTGGACTGACGTTTACGGCCTTCTGCTCATTTTTAATGTGCTCAATAGAATGTTTTCAATCTTAAAAAGCAAAACGCATCAATCCTTTCAATCCAATGTCACCTTTAAATATCCTCCCACTCTTATTCTCACTCTCCAAAAATTTACCTGATCACACACGGGGATGTTTTAGATGTAACACACGTTATCACAGTGTTGACTTTCTGTTCGAGCTAGAAAGCAGCGGAGAACCTCTTCACCTTCTTTAACTTCCAGGACCGAAAATACAATCAGTCCCTTTGGTGTTTTGCTGTATTTACTCCCGCAAGACAGGATAAACATCCGCCGACTGTTACCCGATCCTATGATGTACTCATTCTTAGATTAAGTATTTATAACATGAAGGTGACATGCTCGGCTATTTAATGCACAAACTAATCATGTTAGCCCCATTGTCTTCCGAAGCTCGCCCGAGGGGGGCACGGCGTGGACTCGGTGTGCTGCCCTGAGAAAACAGACACGCCCGTGTGCGATGACGCGCCGACCGACTGAAACAAAAGAAAACAGTCTGCAGCTGCAGGGAGCCTCCAACCTATAGGCTGGATTCAGGCTCAGACCCGAGGCCGTGAGAAGTCACACTGGCCTGGACAGACAGAACGGATGCTGGCTGGGTGAAACAGGTTTTTTTTCTTCGTGTTTCTGCGTCGGGGAGGTGCAATTTTATAGGTGCAATTGGTGTTCCTGCAACTAGGATGGAAAATTGAACTCGCTCATTGAGGGAATTCACCTGTTGGGGGTGTTTTTGATTTTCTATTTCTGATGAATAAGCTTTTTTTTTTTCTGGTAGAAAGAAGCTGCTTCCTCAAAATGCTGTGTCAGTGCAGGACTCTTTTTGGGTGGCCAGGTTTGGTTGTGCCAAACCACTGGGGGACTACCAATGCAACAGGGGGACTACTAATGCAAATTAGCTTTACGCTAGAATTGAGTGCATTTACATTTTTTTGTGAAAATGTCAATGAATGTACGTTGTCCCTCTTAATCAAATAAAGTAATCCAATCTAATTTAAAACTGTGCACTGCTGTTTTGCACTTAGAGGAAGTGGCAGCAACACCGGCTTCGTTTTGGCAAATAACTGAACAAATCTGACGTCACATATATTTGTTTGACTGTTGAGGTGTCACTCCGTCACAAATCAAAAGCACATATTCCAAATTTTTAGTGCTTGATTTTAACATAAAAAGTGGACAAACTGAATTTTGTTAAATCATTGCGGCAAAAAAGACGAGTTGGCTGGATGTAAATGAAAAGTTTCCCTCCTAATTTCTTGTGTTTGTTGCACAATGGCAGAGCCAAGAAGAAGAAGGAGAAGGAGAAGAGGCCACAGATTGCCGTTAAGGTGCCACAGTGGGAATGTTGGCGGCGGCTGCGGGCTGCAGTTCATGCCGCCCAGACTCCTCTCTGGAAGGTGGAGATGCTTCTTCAAAGGGAGGATTAGCCGCACCAGGAACTGTCCTTTGACACGAGGCCAAGAACGAGTCATGGGACTCGGCAGAGAACATCGGGGCAGCAATAACAGCCAGTCCTGGGCCAAGTGCCTGGGCCTGTGTGTGGTTAGTTTCATCCCTCCTGCACACAGTGCCGGGGTGAGTGTTGCCATGCGTGACAAGGCGATGAATGTCAGAAAAGTCACAATCAATCATCACATGGCTGCATGTGAAAATGCTGAGTTTATGTTTTCAAAGAAGTCCTCCGTTCCCACTTGTGCTACTGTATGAGTGAAGTCGCCCGCGGTGGGGTGGCGCTCTTCGCGCTGGGCCAAATGCACCATAAGGCGCTGATTGGAGCACCAGTGCAGAACTGGTGTGTATCACTTGGGGATTGTTGCTTATAAACCAGGTGAAAATCACCAAAGCGGTTTTCCTTCATGCTGCTGTCTGCATTTTGTATGTTGTTGTATGACGTTTTTCCCAGTTAATATTACAAATACCATCAATGACGTTCAGCAAATTATTAATACATTTATTTAAAATTTCAAAAGAACATATATATTTTTTACTTTGTTATTTTCTACAAAGCATCAGGTTTAGTGGGAAGTTGGGCTAAACATGCTGTTTTCTGGTGTTTAAGGTATTTTTCATTATTATTTTCTGGATAATTAATCTCATGAGGCGGCTCCACTAAATATCTGAAAATGTGTTTATCATGGTTCCTCTCCATTTGTTGCACTAACTGTTAAGAAGCAAACTAAGTAATACAACTCCTAAACATTTCACTTTGTTTGCGGCTAACTAAACTTATTTTATAAGTTTATTATATTTTTAACTCTGTTTTCCATATTTTGAGCCTTAATCTATTCAACATTGATTTCTATTCACATAAAAGGTGCAAAATGATGTAGAAAGTGTAATAAAGTGGGCTAGTGTGATCGTAAATATAGGCATCTTCTCATGACTAATTGTGCAGAATTCAATTTCTTTGAAACAAAAAGATCTTCCGTTTCATTTTGCCCCCAGGTATCTTTCTCACTGCTCATTCCACTCACGTGCTGGCTTTACTAGCGACACGCACTCAACACGCTCATCCCATGTTTCACTGAAGGAGGCAGTGTGTGTGCTGGCAACTTTACAGCATTACTTCAGTGTGATAATAAATACGCTGGAAGACTGAAATAATTACTGGAACTGTTTCCGCTGCCAGTTGCCGGCTTGTCAAGAGGACTTGTGCTTACAGTAATCCCACGGTCATTTGAAACAGATTTAAGTGTGCTAAGGTCACACTGGCAGCATAATAATAACTTTGAAAGGCAATCCAAGTTTAAGTCCAGCTAATTCACCTCCGTTGTCATCCCACCGCACGGGAGATAATCTCGGTTAGGAGGTCGCTGAGGCTGAACCGGTTGAACTTCACTGGCAACGTACGGCTTCAGGACACGAGAGAGACGGTGAACATCAGATGTTTCTGTCAAGGCGTTGAATTCTGACTTGAAGGGTTTTGACGGCAGCTAAGAATGCAGGGCATGCGTTTCGCCGAGGATTAGCCCGGGGAAAATATTCCCCAAATCTCACATGCAAGTAATATGTTTGAGCCACCATCTCTCTCATCGCTCCCCCACCTCTCAGGGGCCCATAATCTGGCTCAGTGCATTGAGAAGATTCATCCTTTTTCCAGCAAAGTTCAAAGTGTGAGCTCCAGTTCACGCATGGGAAAAAAGTGGTATGTCAAGATACATTTTATATTCTCATGGGGCAAAAAGTCCATCAACGTTTGGGTAATTCATGCATTGATTATTTTATCATTAAAGTCTCCACCACTCAGAAATGAGGAAATTCGTCCTACAGACCTCCTACAATTCCTACAGACATTTCCGACGACAAACCCTTTGTGATGTCACTACGCTCTCCTGGAAGACAAGCTTGTTTCTGATCCCTTCCATACATGTGGAAGGTCCCGTCCCCTCTGAAAAAATGATCAGTTTAAATAGGAAGCTAAAACCCAGAGTTCCAGGCTGTAAACAGAGGGCTAAACATGCTGTTTTCTCGACATCAACACAGTCCTCTGCACGGAATTAAACATGCCAAGGCCTCCAAAAATTGCTTTGATAAAGTACCTTTAAGAGTCTAGACCTGCAACTTGCCACACAGCTGTTATGGGTCAGCAAGACGAAGCTGACATCCCTCTTGCCACCCCCGACCCCCTCCTAAGCCCCGGTTCCATCCATCCTCCGCCAATTCCCTCAGATGGAAGCGATAGGCTCGATCGGCACAGCGGCTGCCAAGATAATGGCTACAGACGAGTTACAGAAAAACCCTTGACAGAGAAAACACAGGGCCGCTGTTCAAATCGCCGTGGCGCTTGTGCCGACTCGGCCATTGAGGCCGCTAATCTGCTGTGTACATCTGCAGCTTGGCCCTGTCTGGCCGCTGTCTGGCCTCCGTGCACTCGGACAAAGGCGACGGACACCTTGCCCACTGACAAAAGGGCCGGGCCCTAATGGGAGCGGACAAGGCTTGCTGATGGAGCCTTTTTGAGCAATTGAACTTGGTGAATTAATCTTAGGGGAGCTAATGAAACACAAGGGACGGTTCAGTTTGACTCCTGACAGCCAGAGTGTCCTGTTCCTGCCAGTCACCCTCAGGACTGAAGCGGTGCTCTGACCCGCAATGACCCCGCTGAATGGGGGCTTCTGCGAAGACCCTCGGTGGCGCTGACGTCGCGGGGCCAACATAAGAGTTGTAGCTGAGGTGCCTTTCCATTGTCGCTGTGGAATTCAGTTTTGGGTGGGGGTACGGGTTGGGGGCGGGGGCGCTTTGAAGGAATAAGTCGTCTGATCGGCGCCATCCATTTGTTTTGTTTATGTCCCGGAACTTTGAGCACAGGCCTCTAGTGTGTCTCCGGAGCCAAGAGTTTGGGATGGAAGACCTGCTGTGTCTCCTTTGAAACTTTGAGGAAGGAGACTGGACTCCTCTATGTTTTTTTTTTTTTTTTTTTTTTAGAGAGCCCTCGGGAATGTGTATGGGAAAACCTGTGTGGGCCACTGGAATCTCCTCAAAGGGAAGGAGTACAGCATGAGCGCGGAACCGGTCTTTGTGATCACAAATGCCACGGAAAAAGTGTTTATTGTTCACAGCCTGACGCGTTTTTTTGTTCTTCTGGTCCTGTGATTCACCTACACGGTCGCAGGCTCACGACCCTGTGTAACCAGTGCGCCAAAATGCCCACACAGGTTCATGACACTATGTTTTGTTGTCCACTACGCACGGCAGATTTATTGTGCGCAGTGACTCGTATGAGAGTTGTGGAAAGATTTGAGTTTTTTTTTTTTTCCTTCGGCAGTCAAAGTGAATCATTTTCATGGAGATTTTGCTTCAAACTAACAGCACTTGAGGTTTTATTTTGTGTGTGTGAGTATGTGTGTGTGTCGTGTGTGTTCCCCATGAGACAGAAGGTAATAAAGGGAACAACTCCAACTAACTTAACACAAAAAACTGTTCATTTGAAAGCAATTTGTTTGATATTTGTTTAAAAAAAAAAAAAAAAAAAACATTACACTGAACCTCTCAATAATCTTTGTTTCGACACACTAGTTAAAGTTCCCTAATCTTCCCCCCTTTTCCAAATAAATCATGCCTTTGCCCATGAGGAAGTACCTAAGTAGACAGCGTTGCCTTCTCCGCAGTTTGTCCCTCGGCAGGTGTTGTAGTTTGGCCGTTGCCAAGGTAATGGTCTCTACGACGCTCAGGGCTGTCCCGTTCATTAGCATGCTAGCAGATAGTTAGCGTGGCGCTGACGTGCTTAACAGATGATGGACGACAATTAATGACAATCTAAAACAAACATGCTCACTCTCGAGCGGCACGGATGCAAAAGTCACCGCTACACCCGCCTAAGATTCGGGCCAATTATCCGTCAACGTTGTTTTTTTGTTGGTCCCGTCTCCCTTCCGTCACAATTCTGAGTTTACAGGCAGAAACGTGACTTTTTTCTTCAGTGGGATTCCAAGATTAAACCCCGTCAATGTTGATGGGGCTCACTGCTTGGAGAAAGTTTTGAAGTGGCTGCTGAAGGTGGCAACGTTTTAATTTTTTAGCAACTGCACCTGTGTGTCACAGGAGAAAGTTTGTTTGTTTTTTTTCCTTGATGGAGCATCCACAGGTATGACACACCTAAATATGTCTTAATTCAACATATCACATTGGTTTTGTTCCACTGTTATGTCACACGTCCGCACAACCAGTGTTTCTCTTTTTCCAGGATGTTTCTTTTGGCTTAGCTTTTGTCAAATAAAAACACAAAACTGACTGGAAACAAACTGTATAGATCTCCAGACAACAATTTATATGTTTAACCATCTGTCTACAACCGCATACCTTATATTACTATAATTTTACTTTTACACTAGAAAACATTAGTTAAAGTAACAAAAAATGTATAGAACACATCCAATGTACCAATTACTCAGCCTTGGTTCTAGTCGTCATCAGTGAATTGTTCTTTAAGTCATCCTCTGCAGTGTCCACCTGCTAACCCTGAATCACCAAACCTCTCTGACACAGGATTTCGAGGGCATGCCTCGGTCTCTGCTCAGCTACTTTACGGCCTCCAAAAGCAGAGCAGCCGCGTGTGAAAGGCTCCTCCTGGACAAACCGGAAGGTGTGGAAGGCAACACACTGTCCAATAATGCACGCACCACCACGGGATTGTCTCTTGAGATAATGGATCATTCAAATGTCCTATCAGATGATGTTGTGACGCCGTATGGAGATGACTTGGCGAACTGGCCCTTTACATGTGACGCTGACGTGATGAAATTGGACGAGCGGCTGAATGTCTTGTGTAAGCATCCTAACGCACTGCGAGTCCAATCTGACGCAGTTTACTGTCTGATGGAGGTCACGTCTGAGACAAAAATCTTGGAAAACAACACTTTCACTGACACCCGCCTCCTTCCTGCAGCGACACAGGGGCCCTATTGACTACGAATGTGCCAGTGTGGGAACAATAAGATGACAAAAAAAGAAAAAAGATTTTGCTAGCTTTATTTGATGGATATCTCACAGTTTTATAATACTTTTCCAATGAAAGGCTAAAGAGCACTAGAAAGAAATCAATTTATATTTAATTATTTTTAAAAACCCTCTGAAACCTTCTCACTTTAAGTTATTGAATATAAATGAAACAGCTTTTGCCATTATGGAAATTGGTGCTTAAAAGTTTCTTCCCTGCTCCTTTTTAAATGGTTCAGTGCAATAGCTTCTGCAATGAAACAACTATCCACCAGAGGACACTGTTGCACTCTATAGACAAACATAGTTATTAGAATATTCATGAATATTTTTAATATTTACTAAACTTTAATTTTTATATATTTTGTAGCTTTTTTGGCATCAGATTATTGATGAAACTTTTCTCTTAGTTTTATAATACTTTAACTGAAATATTATGCATTATTCTACAGAGGCAAGCAATAGATGCTGATCCTGAAATGTATTTTTTAATCTGTTTTTTTTTTTTTTTTTTTAACTCTTGCTTCAAATGAAGCCGGAAGACAAAAATGCATCAATGGTGAGAATGGTTTGCCGTCTGATGTGAGGACAACCGAGGCGTCCACGACTGAAGACGCTGAGCAAGAGAAAGACCCACTGAGGAAGAACATGAGGACAGACGATGAGAGGAGACGGCTTGAGGCTGACCTTCAGAATGAGTTGAAGAAATTAATGGAGACGGAGATGGTGAGTGCGCCCTCTATAGTCACTTCATGCAGTTGTTACTGACTACTGTGACACGTGTGTGCGTGATTTAATACAATACTGTTAGTATTTTAACATTGTGGTTCTTATTTACTCATTTGACCACATCAGCGTCATCAGAAAGAGGTTGAGATGATGGAGAAGAGAGCTCAGGAAAAACTGGAGCAGGAGTTCCAGTTTCAGAAGGTGAGCTCCCAATGAAATTCATCACTTGGCCTGACAGCGTGCTGTAAGAACTGTCTCCACTGTCCAGGAGCTGATCAGCAGCCTGCAGAGGCGAGTGGAGGAGGAGAGGAGGAAAAATGAAGAGGAGCAGAGGAGAATAAGGGATGAGCAGGAGAGGAGGAGGAAGGAGGAAGTGGAAATGAGGAAGAGAGCGGAAAGAAGGCGACTAGAGGAGGAGGTGAGGAGGAAGGAGCAGATGAGGAGACAGGAGGAGAGCAGGAGAGAGGAGGAGAGAAGGATGAGAGAGATGGAATGCAAAAGAGCAGAGGAGGAGCGGGCGGAGGAGACGAGGAAGATGGAGAGGAAGAGGGAAGAGGAGCGAGTATGGACGGATTGGAAAAAGAAAAGGCAGAAGGATGAGATGAGAAGGAAGGAAAGTGCAGCTGCGAGTAGGAGGGAGGAAGAGGAGTTCAGGAAAAGAAAAGAGAGTGGTGTAAAAAGTGAAAATATGCATGTAAAAGTGTGTGAAGAAATGATGAAGCATGAGAGAAAGAAGGAAAAACAAAATAAAGTAAAATCAGACAAGCGAAAGCCCCAGGGACAAAACGACTCGGAAGAGAGAGAGGAGAAAGAAGAAAGGGGTAAGGAGAGGAGAGGAAACACAGAGGACATGGAGGAGAATAGAATAAAGGATGGACAGGATTTGAGGAGGAATGAAGAAGAGTTGGTCATGATGGAAGCAGCAAGAGGAAGAAAAGAGGAAGAGACACCAAGAAAGGTAGAAAAAGACAGAATAACCAAAAAGGTGGGACTAGCAGAGGAAGAGGAGAAGGATGGAGGTAAAAGCAGCAGCCAACAGGGAGAGCAGCAGCTCCTGGAGGAAAGAAACAAAAGAAGGAGCACAGAAGAAGAAACTAACATGTTGATAAGAATGGAGGAGGGAAAGCAAAGTGGGGTGAATGTGATGGATGAGAAAAAAGAAGAGACAGAAATGATTGAGGAAGAAGCTGGAGAAAACAAAAGAGAAGACGAGATGGAAAAGGAGGAAAACGAACCAGGAAGGACGGCCAGGATGGAAGTGGACAGGATGGAGACAGAGACAACAGAGGTGGAAAGAGGGAAAAATGATGATGTTGAGATTTTAGATGAGAAGATGCAAACAGGGGTAAAATGCAAACAGGGAAAAATAAAAGGAGCTGTGGAAGTGATGGAAATGGAAGAAAGGGTGGAGGAAGCGGCGGATGTAGCAGAGATAAGTCAGGAAATAGTGAAGAAAAACACAGAGGTGGTGGATGAGAGAGAAGATGAAGGGATGATTAAGAAAGAACCAAATGACGGAGAAGGGGAGGAGGAGCAGACAAGTGAAAAGGAAGAACACAAAGCAGAGAAGGGGGAAGAAAAGAGGAGAAAAAAGGATGAAGAGGACAGACACAGGCAAGAAAAGGAGGACATTGAGAAAGCAACAAGAGAAAGAATCCAGGAGGATGCATACAGGAGTGAAGAAATGGAGAGAAAAAGAGAGGAAGAGAGAAAAATGAAATATATTGAGCTTGAAAAAGAAGGGCAGGAGGAGAAAGAGGAAATGAGGAGAGAAGAAGCACAGGAAATGAATACAGAAGAGGAACAAAGACAATCAGACTTGGAAAACTTGAGACTTGAAGATGAGATGAGAATAGCGGAGGAAGAAAATGAAAAGAGGAAAAAGGAAGCTGATGGACGGATGGAAGAAGAAGAGGAGGCAAGTAGACACGAAGTGGAGAGAGACCAGGTGGTTCTTCAAGGAGGACCCTTTGAAGAGGGGAAGATGGAGGATAAGAGGAAAAACGACAAGTTCAGTGAAGAAGCTGAACCCGACTGGAGGAACATAAAAGAGAAGAGTGATGAAAGAGAGGATGAAGAGGCATCTGAGGAAAACAAAAAGGAAGAGGGGAAGGAAAGACTGGGGGATGAAGAGGACAAGAGGAAGAGAGAGGAAGGGGAAGTCGAGATAAGAATGGAGGAAGAAATGAGGAGGGGGGATGAGAAGAGAAAGGATAAAATGATGAAGGAGGAAGAGATGAGGAAGGATGAAATGATGAGGAGGGAGGAAAAGAAGATAAAGGAAGAGAAGGAGGAAGAGACGAGGAAGGAAGAAATGATGAGGGAGGAAGAGAACGAGAAGGAAGAAATGAGGAGGGAGGAAGAGAAGATAAAGGAAGAGAAGAAGGAGGAAGAAATGATGAGAAGGGAGGAAGAGAAGCGGACGGAAGAAATGATGAGGAGGGAGGAAGAGAACGAGAAGGAAGAAATGTGGAGGCAGGAAGAGAAGATAAAGAAAGAGAAGGAGGAAGAAAAGAGGAAGGAAGAAATGATGAGGAAGGAAGAGAAGAGGAAGGAAGAAATGATGAGGAGGGAAGCAAGAAGGAAGGAAGAATTGAGAAAGGAAGAGATGTGGAAGAAGGAAGAGATGAGGAGGAAGGAAGAGCTGAGGAGAAGGGACGAAATTAAAAAAAAAGAGGAAGAGGAAGAGAGGAGGAGGAAAGAGAAGAAGGATGAGGAGAGAAGGAAGCTGGAAGTAGAAAACAAGAGGCTGGAAGATCAGATGAGGGTGATGCAAGAAGAAACCTGGAGGATGGAGAGAGAACTCCAGAGGCTGAAACAGGAAGAGGACGTGAGGAGGAGAAGAGAGACAGAGAGAGAGAAGAGCCCTCTGGGAAAGGTGCTGGAAGAGCCCAGGACGGTGGGCGAGCGAGGAAATGAAGAGACAAAACGTGACAAGAATAATGAAAAGAGGCAAAACGTCGAGAGGGGTGAGAGAGAGGAAAGCGAGGAGGAAGAGGAGAGCAAAACCAGGGAGGGAGACGAGGTGACTAAGAGGGAGAAGAAGGAGCTGGAGAGGCAGGAGGATGAAAGCAGAAGAGATGACTGCCGACCGCCGGAAGAGGACGAGAAGACAGGAGACGAGAGGAAGACGGAGAGCAGAGAAAACGTGAAGACGAGACATGAGGGTGGGAAACTCAGGAAGTCGAGTGAAGAGGAGAGAATGAAGGAGTGCAGAGAAATAAACACAGAGCACCAGACAGAGGAAGAAGAGAAAAGCTCAGTGGTGATGAGCAGTAATGAGGACGGTAATGAGAAAGCATCAGCGCTGAAAGGTTGCGGATTAAATCAGAACACAGAGGATTCGGATGGGAAAATCATTCAGACTCCAAACTCCAGCGCCACCTGGAGTTCGTCCCACCCCGATGCAGAACCCAGTGAGTCTCCAATCAGGCCGGTGCAGTTCCGACTCCTCCATCACCACCCGGGCAGGAGCTACCACCGGCCGCCAGGAGGCGCTTCCAGCGTGAGCTGCGGCCTGCCAGTCTGGCTGCCGGAGCGCAGCGAGCAGAAGCGGCTGTGCTGGATGCGGGACTGCGTCCCCTGGTCCAAACTGGCCCTGCACAGCAAGAGGAAGCAGGGCCAGGGCGGCGCCGTGCAGGGCCGCAGGGGGCCGAGGGCCGCCGCCGCTGCAGCCGCTCTGCCGCCTCTTTGCCCAGACACCCTGCTGCACTTCACCGGCTGGTCGTCACTGAGCGAGGTGAGCACACTCAACATGCACTCTCACAGAGTGGCCACCAGGGGGCGAAGCTGGCCAACAAAGCCAGAGTTGGATCTATCTATCTATCTATCTATCTCTGTCTGTCTGTCTGTCTTAAATAAAACACAAAAACAAGAGGAGAAAGCAAGAGAAAGTTGCAACAGTCCATGGTAGTAAAAGTATGAAAGAAAACAGATATCAAGTGAAAGAGTGAGTTCCCCTGCAGTGTTGTTGGGATTACTCCATAAAAGTTGTCCAACTACTGATTACTACTTTAAAAAGTAATCTAATTACTGCTTCAATTACTTTGTTTCACAAGTAATTCCTAATTACTTTAGTTAAAAAAAGATAAAGTAACAGTTGAGAACATCTTGTTTCCTGCACATAACGTACAGCGAACCACAATGTTCTTTGATTCAGACGAGATGAACTCAAAATGATGTTTGTATTTCCTGCTACAAACGCTTTTGCCGTTTTGTCTTTTGTCGCCGCCATGCTTGTTTTGGTGCGTCGCCGCATATCAATGACGTTGCATGCACAACTGCGTCAAGCAATCTGCACGTCATTGTTTTCGGTTGTTTTTCTAAATTGCAGACATTTTTGAAGACAGTAAAATATTTTTAGCTTGCAAAATATTTCAGAAAAGTAATTGAATTGTTACTTGATAAAGTGATTGTGATATAATTGCCAGTTTTGCCACGTAACCTTACTCTAAACGTAGTTTAATTACTGTTATTGGATTACTTAGTAATAGATGACTCGCCAACACTGACACACTAACTAGATGGAGTGATGTCCAAATCCAGCCGTCTCTTTCACGTATCCCCTCTGGCAGCAAACCTATGAAGAAAGAAAAGCATGCGTAAGTTGAGATGGAAGCACAGCTTTTGCCCTCTCATGCAAATTAAAATGAAAAATGGCGGTATTTCCTGCTGGATGAGAACAAATCCAAACTTGTGTAAGGAACGTCTGCTAAGAGCATGAGGTGTGTGTGTGACGTCACGTGGACGTGCTTCCCTCTGCTCCAGATGACCTCAGTGACCCTGGAGGACCTGCCCGGCTGCAGCCTGTCCACGCTGGCTGAGTGCGCTCAGCTCCGCTTCCTCAGCCTGCGGCGCTGCGGCCTCACAGCCCTGGAGAGCATCAACCAGCTGCAGCAGCTCGCCTACGTCGACGTGCAGGTGGACGGTGAAGTCATGTAGTTCATGGAGACGTGAAATTATTTAAAAAAAGATACATTTAGATACATAGTAGAAAGTGCATATGTATTTAGTTTTTTTGTTACACTGAGTCACAAGGTAACTCTTGTGTTTTTTCTTTTTATCAATAATGTGCATCTCATTTGTCCCGTTCAAGGAAAACGAGATCTCTTTTGTCGACTGTGAGAACATGCAGAGCTTGCGAGTTCTCAAGCTGAGCCGCAACAAGCTGACGTGCATCCACGGCCTGGCGGGGGCGGAGAATTTGGACGTTCTTGAGCTGTCTCACAACTCCATCACCCGCATTGGTGAGACCAGAACCAACGCATGGAAACGTGTCACATGACACATTAGTTTTTTTTTGTTTTTTTAATATATATTTCTGTATGTATATGCTTTTTTGTTACTATTGGGATCTCTCACAAACAGCCTAAGATTGCCTGAATTTCTGCGAGTCTTTATATCTCCACCAGAGGGCAGCCACTCTCCATTTTCCAGCCCTGACTTTCCTCTGCATTGGAAGGGTTATTTTTATAGTTACAAGTTCACACTGAAGCAAGAACAATTAAAAAAAAAAATGCATTGGTCATTGTAGAATTTGCACACATTAAAGGTCTGTTACATCAGTGATGTATATCCGTATCCTGACCTTTATGACCTTTCAACTGTATCTCAACCCCCCTCCGCCCCCACCTCCAGCTGGCCTGCAGTCGGCGAGGAAGCTGCAGCGGCTGGCGGTGGACCACAACGAGCTGATCAGCACCGGGGGGCTGCGGGACGTCTACACTCTGCTGCACCTGAGCTGCTCGCACAACCACCTGAGCAGCGTGGAGGGCGTGGAGAGCAGCGCCCTGCTGGCCACGCTGGACCTGCGGGCCAACAGCCTGATGGAGGTGACGACGGCACCCCCTGCAGCCTTAGCGCAGCCCGTAATGACCCGAGACGCGTTCATTCATTCATTCACTCATGAGTCGTTACATCAGTAAGTAGGAAACAGTGGGTGGGGGGTAAAGGTTTTGTTTTGATCGTGCGACAGCTCGACACCTCGCGCTGTAAACACAGCAGGACTAGAACGACCGACGTTGATGGACGGGGTGATTAAGGCGCCGCTGGAGCAGCAGCAGCAGCAGCAGCAGCAGCAGCAGCAGTTCAGTCACGTGACCTCTCAGTGTTGGCCCCTCACTCACAGCCCGGCCTTCCCTTCCTCCCCCCCAGCCGCCCCGGCTGGACAACCAGGTCCTCCTCCGAGAGCTGCGGCTGGACGACAACAGCATCTCCAGCCTGGACGGCCTGGCCGCCTGTTGGCTCCCCCTGCTGGAGCATCTGTCCGTGGCCCAGAACAGGTGACAACGGTGCTGCCAGCGAAAGCGTTTTGTCACTGAAACATGACCGTTTCGGTGTGATATCCAATCCAAGGTCTTTATTTAGCGACAAAAAAAAAAGAAAAAGAGCACAGTTAGCCCTCTGTTTGTAGCCTTCAGCTACAAAGCTGCTTTGTTGAGAGGACATAAGCAATGCAGACTTAGAGGGAGGAACCAACACCTGACTGGAGGTGTGGTCACGAATCTGTACTGAGTTATCGGCGCCCTTTGTGACATCATAAAGTGAAGATTGAGCCCTACAAAATGAAAGAATGGACTTTTTTAATGAATTGGTAATGATTGCAATCTGATGATCGTGTGGTCTGTGTGTCCCAGAATCACCCAGCTGCCTCCCATGAGTGATTTTGTGTCCCTGGCGAACCTGGACCTTCAGTTCAACTGCGTGTCAGGTAACAGTTTGTCTTGACTGAACTGTTTGTCATGCCTCTTTTTTTTCTTTCTTTGTTGTTCATGTTTTCATTTTCTTGGCCCCCGGCAGAGATCCAGAATGTGTGCGAGAGTCTGCAGGGCTGCCACCTACTTCAGGAGGTTCACCTGATGGGGAACCCCCTCCAGCAGGACACCAACTGGAGGTAGAGAGCTGATGGGTCTCCCGGGTGGAGGCCAGATTCTAAATTCTATGAGATTGTCCTTCAAGGTTTCCGCCACATTGTTCCGTCTTGTTGACAGTGTTTATGATCGACTCAAACAGCAGAAGTCTGGTTATCTGCTCAGGGTCGTCCAAACATTCCAGCAGGACTGAGGCCTTCCGCCCCACTTCCTGGGATTAGCACTCTGATCCGCTGCCAATATTAGATTACAGCAGCGTGACACTGACATAGGTGCGTGTGTGCGTGTGCGTGTGTGTGTGTGTGTGTGTGTGTGTGTGTGTGTGTGTGTGTGTGTGTGTGTGTGTGTGTGTGTGTCCAGTACGAGTCCTTTCAATTGATGAAATAATTGCTACAAGAGAAAATTCAATGACCTTTCCTGTGTCAATTTGCTACCGCATGTCCCATGATGCTCGACTGCTGTCACTTTAGTGGCTGAGAGTTTTTGTTCTCAGTGTTTGATCATTAAGTTAGTTGTCTTTTCACTCAACAACCACTCTCTTCAGAGCTTAACATATACTAATGATATACGGTATATTAGTATATCATTTTATGTTTTGTTTTTTTATTTATATTGGATACAAAAATGTTCAGTTTATCGAAAAAAGTGCTCATGTTTCTGGGGGAGGTTAAGACGTTTTGCTTTTGCGCTCTGATATTCAGGGAAGTTTAAAAATTGCTTTTATATTTATGGTTTAAATGTTTGGTCTAACATTGTTTTGTTGCCAGTTTCACACGCAAAACGGAGGTTTTATTTTGTGATTTTGACTATAATGAGTTAAATTTAGCCACTCCAAAGCCGCCTTGCCTCAACTTTACCTCACCTCCAGCGCCCAGACTGGCATTAACCCTCCGAGCTTCCACCCTCAAGCCCCCCTGGCCCTTTGATCCACAGCCAGCGATAACACTGGCTAAATTAAAGCACCAAGAGGAAGAGGCGTGGAGTTGCAACCCCCCCACCTCCCTCCCCCCCGACATGCTAGCAGTGCCCGAATCCCGCAGAACCCGAGAAAGCGCCGCGCTAGGCTAATCTCCAACGCTTTAGCGGCAGGAAGTCTTCACTGAGTGGAACACAGACATGCAGCCGCTGGAGGAGCCGGCGGCTGATCGTTCAAGGGTGAGCCAGGTGCTGAGCATCAGCAGTGGAAAGGGAGGAGTTCTTCTGAAACAGGGAGGCAGGGATGGTTGCGTGTTGTGCAGAGGAGAGTGTTGAGAAAAGCAGCACAACTCAATTAACAAATAAGAATTTGTCTCCATAAACATCTCTGAGAGGAAGCCACTGACTCTTTACGGGCCTGTTTCTTTTCCTACTTTCTTTATACTTCTTCTTCTTCTGCTTCTCCCCCTTACGAGTGCGTCTTAGTGGCGTCCATCCCCGAATTGAATTACTCTCCCCACCTCAATGAGCTCATGCAGCCATCAAAAGGTCGCTTTTTTGCACTGCTCTTACAGACGAGGGGCGGTGGGGTTGGGGGAGGGGTTCAGACAGCGACAGCCCCGAAGGCCTGGAATCCAATCCCGCACTGTGTGGGAGAGACGGAGCGGGCCACATCAAAACCGCATCCCTCTGACAGTCCACAGATCCCGTCGGCTGCGGTTGTGTTCCCGTCTCGGGGTGGCAGCGGGCCGGTTCCACTCAGGGCCGTGCGTGCCGTTCGGCTGGGCTGCAGCTAGCCGCATGTGCTCGGCGCTAGCTCCACGTCGCGAAAAGGCCTGGTGGAGGAACAGCTACACTCTATAAGCTGCACCAGTTGTAGTCTTGCCTTATAATAATAATAGTAACTCATTATTCATTCACACCACAGTCACACTGGTGGTGGTAAGCTACATGTAGCCACGGCTGTCCGCCAAACGGCCCCTTCGACCACCACCCAACATCCACTCACATTCATAGGAGGCGATGTGGGTTAAGTGTCTTGCCAAGGATACAACGACAGACTGGGATGGCGCGGGATTTGAACTGCCAACCTTTCTGTCATTGGACAACCCGCTCTACCTCTTGAGCAACAGTCGCCCCTATGGACGTTTAAGTTTGGACGGAATTGTTGTGTGAAGAGAGAAAAAAAAAAAAAATCCAGCAGATTTACCCTTTAAAGCCCTTGGCCACTAAAATTCAAAAACATATAATTAAAACAATTAAAAAAAAAAAGTATTTCTTTTCTTTTGCTGGATTCTCTCTCTCGCAGGACCCGACCCTGGTGCGCTGCCTTGGTGCATCTTTACCAACTTTATTCTGAGCGGCTCTATGTTTAAAAGACGAGACGTCTGCCTTCTATCAAGTGTAATTCAATCGGATTGCACTCTGCTTGTGGTGGCAACGCCGAGCCAAGAAGAAGAAGAAAAAAAATCAATTCAAAGAAGTCGACGGCGACGTCTCTTTCCAGAAAAGCGTGAACCCCCCTCCCCCCCCTCCCCCCACCCGTTTTCGGGAGAGAATCTGCAGGCCCCCTGTTGGAGGGACGTCCCTCCGCCGGTCGAGACTCCTCCCCTTTGCTTCAGCTGAGGATCTCGACGCCTCTCATCGATGCCTGGATCTGCTTTGGCGGCCGTGTGATGATTTAAACTCGATTAATCCAAGCGCTGACAGCCGAGGCTTTATGGCGACGACTCACCTGTTTGCGTTTTCTGCAAACTTGTGTTTCGCATCGCTTCTTTGGCAGCGGCTCCGCCCTGCCTAGCGCCATCTAGCTCCATCACAGTGGATAGATGGCAGGCATCCTCCAAATACGGGCGACTCGAAACTCAGAACAACTGGGTTTGATCGGGAGTCTCGATTTGAACACTCCCTTGAATCCCCCCCCCCCCCCAAACTACAGAACTACTGACTGTGAAGCAGGTTGAGAAATATTAACAATGATGCAGTAAAGTAAAAGTTGCACCCTCTGTTGATCTAAAGCACACAGATTCTTAATTATCCTCTATTTCTGTGACGGTTTGAGAGGATGTTTGTGATGCTCGGCATCCAAATCCCCCCCCCCCCCCCCCTCCCGTTGAAACCCACTTTGAAGGCTTGCATGTTTTTTTCTTTCTCTCCTACTCTTTCCTAAACCTATTTTTTATTTGCTGCTCCCCAGCGTCCGGTTGGGTTTCAGGCTGCACATTTTCCCACTGAACACGCAGCACATTTGGCCTTGGCTGGCGGCGGCCGTCGCCGCTCTGTTTCCCTGGCAGATAGTTGGGATTCCTCGGCTTCGTACATCCTTCGCCTCAGGCAGCGCGGAGAAACTTCAGCCGACTCGCAGCCAGTCGGGGCTCCCCGGCGCTGCACCAGTGACGCCGCTAAACATATGAGACCCCCTCTCAACCCCCCCCCCCCCCCGAGAGCATCCAAAAGATTCTATTAACCTACCAACAAATGAATTTAGGATGAAGTTAACTTTTTTTTTTCTGTGAAGGGAGACCACAGAACTGTTTTCTCTGAAGTGTTTCTACTTCAAAGGTCAATGTATAGTTATGGAAAGCAGAATGTTGGTTTGTCATGTGATATTTATATTATATATATATTTTTTTTTTTCATTTGCTTCTACACAGATGCATACATCACCAAAACAATCCCTAATACATCTGATAAGGAACAAAATATATATAGAACAAAAAAAGAGGAGTTGCTCAAGAGTAGCAGGAAGCTGCAACATGTGCAGACCTGCAGTCTTTGTGTCACTGTGAAATGTTTTGCTGCAGTTTAGTGCCAATTCCCACACATCTCACATTCTCCTTTTATTCTTTTCATAATTTTTTTTTTTATTATGCTTTTTACTAAAGTTGGGCATGTAATTAATATCGATACCAGGAATAATATTTCTAAAAGTGGCAAAATATGATAACTGCTGTCTTGGTAGATGCTCTACAATGTACCACTAATCAGGTTATTCTGGTGCCGCTCCTCCCATCAGGTCCAGGCTACAGGGAGCAGCGCTCAACCTGAGGACCATCGACGATCAGAACGCACGCTCCTCTCCGTCGCCCCCTGCTGGTCGCCAGTTCAGCGTGGCCCCCGGCAGCTTCGCGGCCCTCTGCCAGGCTCAGCTTCATCAGACTCGCCAGCTGCAGCAGCGGCACAGCCGGAGGCTCAGGTAGGAGGCGGCGACTCGAGGTTCCACACGCTGAACTGTTGATAAGTGGAACAATTCATCTGAGAACTGCCGTCACAAAATATTTTTCTGGGTAGTTTCAATGACGACCTTTTCATTGATCTTTACACGTGTCACCCGCTGTCATTCCTTTTTTTTTTTCTTTTTTTTGTGTCAATTTGACTGGCATTCTCAAGGAGAAAAAAATATTGATATATTTTGTGCTTTTACTTTAGCGTCAAAACCATTTAATAGGCACAACTTGAAAACATTTTTAAAAATTTCTGATAGTCCCTCCAAAGATTTGATCCCAAAAATAAATCCAGACTTTACTGAATATTTGTTAGAGCGGCAATAAATGTAATTAATAGAAATACATAGTTATGGCAATAACATTATTTGTATTGTACTTTTTGCTCGAGGAATACTGTTCAAAATATGCCACAATATGGTCATAGATTTATTTTGTTTGATTCCAAATAAGTGGGAAATTTGAGTGTAGAAGCAAAGAAAATGGTAAACAGGTTTGCAGCATCAAAGTACTGCAAACCTGTTTTTCCCCCCCGTGTCTTTCCTCTGTTGCCTCTGTCTTGGGACGGGCTTGGAGCGGCCAGGAATGCCGGCCGTCCTGGTGTTATGTCTAATACGTGGGGCGCAGCGAGCCTAAAGACAACGTCCCGACTATTTTCACAAGTCCTTGGATGTCGGCGGGCGGCGGCGGCGGCGGCACTCCGACGCTGCTGCACTCGCCGGACCACCAGCACTCGGAGCACCGGTCAACTCTCTGCTTATCTTGGTGACCCCGTCCAAATTACGCTGCACAAGAGATGAAACGTGGCCGCCGCTCCCTGCCCGGGTCACGGCGGGGACTCCGGTGGCTCGGGGGGGTCTGCGGTGGCGACCATTCCCCCTCCGACCCCCACCCGGCATCACCTCGCTCTCCCTGGGTGCCCTCCAGCCCTCTGGCCCCTGGACAATGAGCCATTCTGGGGTCTTTGGAGGGCCCAGTGCAGCCATTTAACCCCTGGCCTGACCTCCTGTCTGAGGGGGGAGAGTGGGGGAGGGAGGTAGGGGGGTTCAGGGGAGGTGGGAGGAGCGGCACACGTCTGCTGACTGTATGGTGGCAGCCTGAGGAACGGCTTGGTAACCTTTACCTCTGTGATGAATATCTTTGATTTTGATTTAACTACAGGAAATTGTTTTTTCTACTTTTCTTTTTTATCC
Source organism: Nelusetta ayraudi (assembly GCF_046127955.1). Lineage (NCBI taxonomy): Eukaryota > Metazoa > Chordata > Actinopteri > Tetraodontiformes > Monacanthidae > Nelusetta > Nelusetta ayraudi. The sequence continues at coordinate 1,104,279 of NW_027466070.1, read as the reverse complement.
ATTTTTTTTTTCTTTTTATCTTTCAGAAGTCAACTCTGATCATCCTGCCAACCACTGGTAGAAAGCAGATTTGATAATGAAAGAACTGCCTTATTGGTGCTTCGAAACCAAAGGCAAAACTGCATGCTGCAGATGAGAAGATAAAGCAGATAAACAGGAAGTGACTGTGAACCTAGCTAATGCTAGATGAGCTAGTGTAGATGCTGCAGGAGCAAAGTATCAGGAATCTGCTTTTCAGCATAATTTCTTTGCATGATCCCAATTTAGACGCCTGCTAAACACTGGAGGTGTTTGGAAGGGGCTGGGTGATATCAGTTCCCTTTGTGACATCACAGAGGACTGACATCCAGAATTGCTGGTCCTAGCAAGACACGAGGGGACAAGAGGAGGAAGTCTTTCATTTCTTCTGGTTCACTGACAGGACGTATTATTGCAGGGAAAATACTTCTAAAGTGAAGTTTGCATAATAAGGGAGCTTTGAAAAGAGATCAAAGCACCGGAGGCTTTTTCAACATGTTTTCTGTTTTAGTGGCTTTGGCAAGACTTTTAACACCACAGCGCTCAACCCCTCGCTTCAGGAGGCCTCGAGGCCAGCGGCGACAAATGTGATTGGTGCACTTTTTATTGTAACTGCGCGTCGGTTCCATCGGCCACCTTGCAGGTTTTGGCCTCGTCTTTCCAAACACTTCATGTGAGCTTTTTAACCACATGGGTACGTGAGGTAAAGCTAAACATTTTAGGGAACAATTACTTGCATTATCAGCGCTAAGAATAAAAAAAAAAAAAACTAAACTAAAGATCTCTGCCTTCCCTCAGATATAATGGAAGCAGACTGAACCCCACTTGTGGTGAGCAAAGCATCCATAAAAGAGTTTAAAAGAGTCTATAAAGTCACCCGCAGTGCAGTGTTTGCGTAATCTCGTCCAGATCTCTCCAGATGATAGTCAGAGCTTGCGGCCAGAACGAGGCAACCTCCTCTCCTTCTGTGCGCGATGAGAGCGGCGCCCGGGAAACATTTGGCAGCAAGCTGCTAACACCCAGCACGCGTCTCTTTGAGTTACTGCTTTCACCGCGGTGTCGGCGCGCGGCTGGCGACCCTGCGGTGAACCAGCAGGTACAGGGGCGAGGGGTCACGTGGGTCGGCGTCCCCCTCGAACCCCGTCCTGCTGGGGCGAAGAGCCCGGTCTTTGTGGGGAGAAGAGCCGCTCTACCTGAGGCTACAACCGCCGCAGCTGCCCGGAGAGTCTGACACCGCTAATAGATTCATTAAGTCGCCTTTGCTGCAGCTTTGTAGTCACTTTATCCCTCCATGAAAGATGCATTATACGGGATTGGTGCCACAAAGAGCGACATGAACACACGCAGTCATTCACCTTGGGTGAACTTAATCTGTACTTTGTTGTTTCTAATGTGTGAATTTTAAATTTTTAGATTTATTTTAGACAATATGGTGTTTTTCCTCCTTTTCATTCTTTATATTTTTGCTTAGGTTTGTTTTTTCTTCGTTTGTCCTTCCTTTACACAGATGATTGCAAATCTATGTAGAAGCGTAGCTACCATTCAGCACAAAAGGACTCAGATTCCCAATAATCGCGGCATGATTCCCCTAAATGTGTCTGATGGTTTGCTGGGATCACAGGCGCCAGATGGTGGGATGCAGCTAATCTCCAATTTTTACAAATCTCCTTTGTGTTATTTATTGCGTTGTGTTGTGTGTGTTCTGGCAGTGACGCCTTCACTTCCATGGACGTCGTGAAGACCTGCTGCCAAAGCTTCTCCGAGGCTCTGCAGCTGGCCACGGACCAGAGATACGCCCACGAGTACGGCGACACGGCCGTGGCCCAGGAGCTCCAGACTCGGGGAGAGAATGCGCTCGGCCCGGCCATTGAAAAACTCATCGACTGCCAGGAGGTGTTTGCAGGGAGGGCGGCACCTCGCGCTCGGAGCAGGAACGGCGTCCGAGGCAGCGGGCGGGCGTCTGAGCCGAAGGCCGTCATCGCCGAGGAAGAGAAGGAGAGCCGCAGTCAGGACGCTCCTGGTGGAACTGACTTTGGCGACTCTCTGTTCTCAGCCAAGAAGAGGAAAAGTTTGTCCTCTGCTCTCAGAAGGACACCTGTGATTGACTATGAAGACCTCCAAGGGTAAGTCACCGGACGTCATGTCTTCACAGATTGGACAGTTTCCTCATATCAACCTGAACCCTCTGGGAAAGAGGCTGTTCCCACTGGGACAAAAATCCAGTCAACATTCAAAGATGATGATGAATGAAAGATGATTTACACTGTTGTGAAATCAAGTGCCAAAATGTGCTATCTAGCGCCACCTGGACACACTACAATGGCCATGGCAACGTTATTAACGCTAAATCATGTTGTTTTTTCCCGACCATCTGCACAGACCAGACAGTCGCATGTGGTTTTAATGTTTTTCTTCGGGCACAATCGTGGGAGTTCATGCGGTTTATTTGTAAACAGTGTCACAGACACACAAACAGACACACAAATCAACAGACATGATTTTTTTCCCCTCTTACATGGTGAGTAAGCGCCAGTAGAGGGCGTAGAGAGCGAGGTGCCGGCCATCCCTTCCTGCAAGGCATCCTGGGAAACATCGTACAACCCTTTGCTTGACGCATGGCCCTGGAGAATCCAGAGAGTCGGGGGCTGTTTCCTCCAGGCGCTTGTCCAATGGGAACCATGCAGGGGAGGGGCCAAGTGTTGACGTCTGCTCTTCCTCTCATGAGCCAGCGTCCAGTTCTGACTGTAGCTGCCGTTGTTTACGTTGTTTAGCAGCTTCCTGTTTTTTGAATTGACGGCTGCAGGTCCCGCCTCTTTGTCCCCGAGAGGCCGCTGATTGGTCCGCTCACACAGCGACCTGCTGAGAACACTGGCAGCTTTTGACGATTGATTGAATTTCTGCTGAATTCCCAGCGATTGGAAGCTTTTTATCTCTGACCAGTGTGGTCAGTTCGATGTGATCGGTGAGATCAGCTGACTCGTGTCCAATGAAAACCCTTCAGCTCTGCCTAATAGCGTTCGAGTGGACCCAGTTGGCTTCAAGCGAAAAACAAAATGGGAAAAAAAACCCATTTTATCGCCGCCCGCCGTTTTATTAGTTTCTGTTACAGGGCGTTTGTCATCATTGGAGGCTGCTCGGCGGGATTTACCGCCGCCGACGTCGAACGTCTTATTCATTTTAACGCGCGGCTCCGTCATTAACACCGGGCTATCTGTGAGAGGTTCTATATATCTCCGGCCTGATGGGTGACTCTGGACAGGCCCGCAACTCCCCGGAGGCCTGCTCTCCAGATGTCTGCTCGCAAATGAAGCTGAGCTCTGCAAGACAAATGTGCTGTGACATCATCCCTCTCTGTTATGTCTGTGTGTGTGTGTGTGTGTGTGTGTGTGTGTGTGTGTGTGTGTGTGTGTGTGTGTGTGTTATCTGGAGCAGCGCAGCATCGGTTGTTGTTCTGCAGCCGCGAAGAGAACGTGGCGGGAAAAGCGGGAACGTCGTGAGATCCCTCGCTGCAGAGAAAGGAGACCACGTGGATTCAGGGCCCGGGGAGCGCAGCGCACGAGAGCGAGCGGCCACCGTCATCCAGGTACCACCGTCCTCTCAGTGGAGGATGTTGTTCAAAGAGCTCCAGTGTTCAAACTGTTGTGATCCTGATCCCAAACCCCTCCGGAGCTCAGGAGTGTTCTTCGTCCTGCAACGTCCTGCTGAGAGCTCGTCTTTCAAAGGAAACCACTCCACAGGTCCTTACACACCGGGAAATAGGCGAAGCGACGCGAATAAGCGACGTGAAAATCCAAATTTTCACGCGACGTGAATATGCGTATAAAATTTGTGAAGTGAATAAAGTTTGGGGCTCTTTCTTTCACGCCGAAGGAGAAACAGTGGAGTCGACTACAGTACATCCTCAAGTGATGATGTCCTGGTGATGGTCGAAACTCAAGTGAAATTACTTTACAATGTCTGTTGGACAATTTCAAGAACTGCATCGTCAACTGGCTCCACGTTTGCAGAGGGAGAAAACAAATTACCAAAGTTTTAATGTGACCTTTTCACCACCGCAAAATTTAAAAAAATAACTAAGTCGCTCTTTCGCTCCATGAAAATTTGCTCCCGGTGTGTAAGGACTTCAGGACTAGGAAGATAGACAGTGTTTACAGCCATGAGCATCCAATGAAGAGCGAGCTAGCCAGCTCACGCTAGCCAGCTCACGCTAGCCAGCTCATGCTAGCCAGCTCACGATAACGTGCAACGAGAACAACAGATCAAAGCGACTGGACAGCAGGGTTGTTGTAAGAAGGTGCTTGACAGGCGACCAAAGCTGCACAGTGCCACACCTGGCCAGTAGAGGGCAGTGGTCTCAATGCAAACATAAAAATAGAATGGAACTAGAATGGCAGAGTTCCTGCCAAACACAAGGAACAAAGTTTTTGTGCACTGTTGAATAAGTCAGCTGGACTTCTTTATATCGCGACTTTCTTCTGCTGGACATTTCATCACATTTGCTGCGACTGAACAGATTACCAGCCTGTCACTCGGCCACTTCTTCACCTACAGTAATCCACACCTTGGTCAAGTTTAAAAACCATGCTCAACTCTGAACCTGTCGTGTATAATTAAGAATTATCCCCAAGTTTGGCTCAACGCTGGACCCTGCCTCGTTTTGCCCTCGTCCCCTTCGCCAACACCCACCCGGGGGGCTTCACGCGTGCCGCTGAGGCTAATTCGGCTAATCCTCAGCCTGCGCTACTCCGCTCTCTCTCGCCCTTCCTGCCTCCACACCGCACAAAGTGTTTGATGAGTCCTTCAGGGCCCTCCGAGGCTGGAGGTGGCGGCGAGAGAGGTGGTCGACAGCGCGATTAATCAGATTCCAGAGAAAGTGAAATTCTAGGATTCCCGCTCGGCTCGCCTCGTAGCGTGCCGCCTCTGCTCCCCCGCTCCTCCCGAACCGTCCCGCTGGGAATCGGAGGATTTAGAGGCACGCTGGAGTTCCATTTGTCTCCGAGCAGCCGGGGGAGTCACGCAGAGTTCAGAGCGGCAGAACGTTTGGCAATTAAAAAGCGGAGAGCTCGGCGTGTTTTACTCCCCTCCCCTCCCCCCCGGCCTCCCCCCCGGCCTCCCCCCCCCCCCCCGCCCTGCAGATGCGCAATATTTTTTGGGGCATTTTCTGACGCGATTGATGGCGGATGTTCCTCTCTGGGCACCTTTCAGGCTCGCTGGAGGGGCGTGTCCCTGCGCAGGAGGCTGGTGGCCGCCCTGGCCGCCGTCACGTGGCCCGACCTGGAGGAGGAGGAGGAGGAGGAGCTGCTGGAGGAGCTGGACACGGACGGCTTCACCTTCGATGAGGTGTGTGCACGCACGACTTCACGTGTGTTGTGCAAACAACACTTTGACATCCTTCACACCACACCTGCACTGCTGCAGGGATAAAATGCAAAAAAAATAACACGCAAACTCAAAAGCAGTCAAATGCTATGACTGTGTTATACAATGTTATATATTTTCCTAACAGGTCACTTCCTTGTTGTTTCACCTGTTGCTGCACAGGAAAATACAGATACAGCTTGTCGTCGTGCAAAATTCATCATTTGTCATTTGTGCCTCAAAGAAATTAAGCTCATTGCTTTCTTCGCTTGCTCAATTCTTCGTAAAACACACTTCTGGACCCTGGCATCATTAACGCATGTATATTTTTTCCCGCCCTGAAGGACGAGCTGGAGAGACAGTGGATGCTGCCCGTGGCCGAGGACTCGTCTCCCGGACGCAGCCCGACGTCGGAGCAGGGCGGCTCCCTGAAGGTGAAAACTTTAAAAAAACAAACAAAAAAAAACCACAAACCTGCTTCCAAGTGAGTGGAAGTGGCAGCAGCAGAACGCTGTTGCGACTCTCGGCCGGCCCGTCAGCGGAAGACTGATCACCTCGGCCTCCTCCTCCCTTGACTTGCTGGCCTCCGCAGGATTCGTCTCCCTCTCCCCTGATTGATCTTTGAATTTATTCCCTGGAAAAACACCAGTGTTTCCTGCAGGGCCGTGGGGCACTCGGCGCAGGCAGATGTCGTTTTTCAGTTGGTCCCCGTCTTTCCTTTGCATTTTCCCCCCCCCCGTGCTTATCCTTTCACTTACCTCTGCTTGGATCTTTTCTTTGGAGCGCGCCGCCGAGCGCCGCCGTACATCACGGCCCGGCCGCCGCGAGGCTCCGGCTGAAGCTCCGCAGCTGCTGTCGCGGCTCGCTGCAGCCGACGTTGACGCCCCCGCCGCCGCCTCCTCACATCAAGATGAACAATTTAGTGCTTCCACGGCGAGGAGAAGCGGGACCTGGAGAGTCATGAAGCTGTTACTTTGACTTACATATGAGCATTCCAGCAGCGTGGTAACTCACCGCGGCCACTATCCTCCAAAGAAAACAGCGCGCTGGACCTTTTTTTTTTTTTTGTTCTCCCCGCATGCCGTATTTCACTTGCCTACTTGAAGCCGAAGCCTGTGTGTTTGCGTACAGACTCTTCCCCCCCCCCACCCCCACCATCAAGCATCACAGCCGTTAAAGCCTTAAACCATGAGTGTTCAGACTTTGAGGATGAAGCTCTCGCTTCACCAGCTTGTCTCGTGCACCCCCAGGCCGGCCGCACCTCCCCCGAGCAGCAGCAGCAGCAGAGGTTCTTGCCACCGCCTCCCTGGAGCTCCAAGCAGGCCTGGATGAATGCAGGAGAGTCGGACTCGGCCGAGCAGACAGACCCCCTGCTGATCTCCCACAGGTTGGATTTTAGTGGCGTAAACTCTCTGCGTTTACACAACAGCGGATTTCTCCGGCGAAATCTTTTCTTTCAGTTCTTGGATGTCTGAAGGTCTCTGATTACACTGATTTTTTCCATCCTGGATTCCATAGTTACTGCCTTGCACTCTAGTTCTCCAGAAGACAGCACGTTTAACCCTCTGTTTGCAGCCTCCTGCTGAAAACTGACGCTTTGCTGGAGCTTCCATGTGCTTGGAAAGGAGATAGAAGCAAGAATGGGGTCTCAGTGGGCGGAGTCAAAACCTTCCAGAGGCGAGGTTGCCCCCTTTGTGACATCACAAAAGGCTGATTTACAGACCCGTCACCGGGCAGAGACACACATTGTAAGCACATTTTGCACAGCGTGGCTGCAGGAACAGCGGCTAGCGTTGCTAAAAAGCGATAATTTCACGCACCGGCCGTCGAGTTACACAGGTGGAATTTCTTTGTCGACACAGAGTGTCATTCACTGCGAGTTTGCACTCATTCTGCAGTGACAACTGTCTCCACACACACACACACACACACACACACACACAGACACACAGACACACAGACACACAGACACACACTGCCTTGCTGTTGCTCTCGGCCTTTGCCGCTAATCTCTTCCTGTCCTCCAGGAGTAAATCTCCGGCCTCGGCGTCGGTGATGAGCGGCTTCTCCAAACATTCGGAAAGGATTCTGGAGGAATGGTAAATCAATGTGTCATCGTGCGAAGCCGACCTCCGCCTGCGTGTTTTCTGTTTAGTTGTTGTTGTTTTTTTTCTCTTCCCCCTCTCTCTCTCTTCTACTTTTCCTTGTTTTGCGAGACTGTGTCCGTGTTGTCCGCAGGGGTTTTACTCAGAGACACACAGCTCTGCTGATGCTCAAGAGGGCCAGGAAGATGAAGTCCAAGAAGCAACAGAAGAAGAAGAAAGGTGAGTCGCAATCATTGGACAGTGTAGGAATAATGTGAACAGCCATTTGGATGAAAACAGCTTCTGCGTCCTGTAAATTACCAACCAACCGCTGCAGAAAGAGCCGTGGAAACACAAATCGTTCCAAAAAAGGAGGGGGGGGGGCACAGTTTTCTCGTTCCTGTCGCTCTTCATTTGATCCAAAACTCCAGCAGCGGCGGCGGCGGCGAACCTTTCCACCTCGTGTACGTTAACGAGCCGTAACAGACGGCAGAAGCCAGAACCCGGCGCCTCTGATCGGAGCTCGTAGTGAAGCTTGCAGGAGGGGAAAGAAAAAAAAATCTGCTCACGGCAAGTGGCCCCGCAGTGATTTCCAGGAGGCTGCAGCCAGAGGTGACCTCAGCCTGCCACCGCTCCGACAGACGCTGCTCTCGTCACGTTTGCCGTCGACGGGCCGGACCGCCGCTCTTTGATCGTGGTCGCACGAACGCACGCGATTCCAGGAAAGGCCGGGCGGGTGAGGGCGGGTGAGGGCGGGTGAGGGCGGCGGTGTCACGGCGCGCAGCTCTGCGTCTGCGCTAACTACTCCTGGCATCCCGGCCAGCGTGGAGCCGCAGCGCTGCTCTTTAATACTTTCCCAATGTTCGGTTTCGCCTTTCTGCTTCTGCTTCTGTTTTTTTTTTTTTTTTTTTTCTGAGTGGCTCACCTTGTCCTGCCGTGACCCGCCGGTTTCTTGCTCTCCTCCCGCAGAGTTCGTCGCTCCCGCTCTCCCGGTGGAAAGCTGCGGCACTCAGCTGAGCCGCGTGAAAGCGCCTCGGAGGCAGAAGCAGTGCAACATGAATTACATCACAGGTAGGACTTCACGTCCCTCCAGTCTGGGAAATAACACTGTGGTCTCCAGCCAAGGTCCCGCTTCTCTGTGAAGGCCCAATGTGCAACATTAGCAGGGATCTACTGACCTTTTTTTCCCTTCTTTTTGTGCAAATAATAACATTTTTGTATTTTATTTTACACTTTTTATTTGAATTATTTTTTGCTAATTAGTCAACACTTGTACTTTAAAAGGATATGACCTGAATCTCAAGAGTGTGAATCTTCTGAGCATTTTGTCATTTTTACCCTGACATCACCGCAGAGAAAAAGAAAAGAAAAGAATGTAGGTCCAGTGGGAACAATGTAATACCATTTCTAACCACTAGTTGCTACAAGTTCTCACACAGTCGGTCTTTAAATTGCATGTGGCCCGAACAAAACTTTGTCTTACTTATGTATATGTATATGTATATGTATATGTACATACATATAACATATATGCATGCATATACATACATACATACATATATGTATGCATAGACTTATATATGTATGTACATTTATATATATGTATATGTATATATATATATATATATATATATATATATATATATACATGTATATATATATATAAATGTATATGTGTATATATATATATATATATATATATATATATGTATGTATGTATACACACACACACACATGATTTGAATACTTTCCTGCTCAGATTGGTTCCAGGCCGCTGGTATAAAGAAAGCTAATTAGCTTGATGGACAGAGGCCTGATTTGTCCCTGTGTGTGTGTGTGTGTGTGTGTGTGTGTGTGTGTGTGTGTGCCGTGGCTCGGTGGCCTGCCCCGGGGTGGCCACATGATTCGCCACTCTTGACGGCCGCCGGCGGACTTGAAAGGAAGAGCTGAGGAGGAGGACGGCGGTCAGGAGGAAGGAGGGGGCTGCGGGGGAGTAGAGTAGCTTTTATCACAACAGCGCCCCCTCTCCCCTATGCACCCCCCCACCCTCGCCCGTGCCCCTCCCCACTGGGGTCAAGGCCTCAGATCCAGAGAGTGGGACGACTCCGGTGACGACGACCCGGCAGTCTGAGCGGCGGCGGGTTGCAGCGTCGCTCGCTCGGGTCCAAGTCCAAAGTTGCCGTCAGCATTGAAAATTAGATTATTATTATTTTTTTTAAATGCATATTTTTTGTGCAGGGGAAAAAAAGACAAACAAATGGAACAAATTTGTTTTGCATCACTCTGGGGTGTGTTTGCAGCCCGGTTATCTCCTCTTGGGTGGACGGAGCGCCTTTGTAATTTGTTTGCAGGCGGTTGCGAAGGAGTTCCCTCCTTATTCATCGGGAAAATGATCCTGCGCAGAGCAGCGGCCACGATATAGAGGAATTCCTCTCAAATCTCTCTCAGCTGCTGCGAGATGACGGACAGCGTCGTTGTCAAAAGTTGTTTTTGTTTTGCGACTCAGCCAACTGGCTGGCGCACCGGCTGCAACTCTGACCAGATGGTTTTTAAGGAAACTATATGGAACTTTTTAACATATCTGGCAAACGCAGCCACAGGCCATTTAAACAAATAAACAAACCAGAAAAAGGTTGGAAATTCCTGACAGCGCGAGCGGCGACTCTGGAGCTGCAACCCACTGTTGCCTCATCCAGTCAAGACTGAAGACACAACATCTTTTCTTTAGTGCTGATCTTCTTTAACTGGAGAAATGAGATGAAAAGTTTAGCATCTTTGCTAATGTCCTTAGCTGCAGCTCGGCTCGTAATGGCTTCCTGTTTTTCTTTGTCTTCTGCTTCTGTTGCTTTCAGAGCAGTTTGAAGCGATGGCTTCCAAAACAAAGGGAGCCTCACTGACTCCAGTTGAAAACACTGTCAGTGGGAGGTCGGCAACATGGATGTGCCAGAATTCAGGATGGAACGTTTCACCATCCAGCTGCAAGCCGTAGAAATGCATTTGCAAAATCCCAAGACTGGGTTTTGTTTAAAGGCAGAAATATGTGTTCTTTTCTCTCTCTTTTTTTGTTGTTGTTTTTTTCTTTCTGAAAGGCGTCACGACTCCAGAACTGCTGTGGAGGGTCGTGGATAAGCGCTGAGCCAACAGGCAGTCCAGAGTCTTTCCTAAATGAGCCATTATATTGCAATAATATTTCTCCCCCTGTGTTTTTTCTACCGTCCTTATCTCGGCACTCTGCCTTGGTCTTTTGTTCATTCATCACACTGAGAGCGGCGCTGCGGAGCGGCCGGCGAACCCGGCGGGGTCACAGCTCGGAGCGTGGCCTCGTTCCCTTTCTCTCGGCGGGCTGCGCCGTCAGTTTTTCGATTCCCACTGAGAAGGATCCCGTGAAAGCGCGTAACCAAAACCAGCTCCAAGCCTGGAGGTTGGAACTCCTGCTGGCTGCTGCAGCAGCAAGGCAACGGTGCAAGGACAAGCCTGGTGGTGCTGCGATCGCCGGCCTGGTCTGTTTGCATGTGGGTGTTTTCTTTTTTGTTTTGTTTTTTGAAGATGCATTTTACCGGGTTTCTGGTTGAAGTAATTTCACTGTGACTGATGTAAACCAATCCTAGTCAGCCGTGAGACAGAGCAGAAGTTAACGGAACTGGTCCAACGGAGCGACAGCGCCGAGGGCTGACGGTGAAGTTGAGCTACTTCGGAACGTCATGCTGAAAAGCAAAGTTGATAAAATGTCGTATGATGTCCTCGCTGTGTGGCTAGAATAAAAAACAAACTCCTTTATTGGCTGGAGTTGCTGTTGCATTAGGAGGTCGAGTTGCACGGAAGACAGAATGAATGAGACCCAACAGCTCCACTTCTCTCCACTTGGCGGCCGTAAAAAGTGAAAAGCCTCCAGCCGAGGGGGTGGACGCCCCCAAACCCCCCCGCCCCCATGCCCGTCCCGCTCGCCCGGCCCTGACCTGTGCAATGGCGGCCCCCTCCTCCGGATCCAGCGCCAGTGCCCGGGGCCCGGGCGGCCCGGCCCGGCCCAGCCGGCGCTCCCCGGCAGCGGCTAACGTTTCAGCCTTTTGACTGGAGCTCCTTCTGGAGGTGATTAGGCCCCCAAACCCATGACAGATTCTTTCCAAGATATCCGACGCGGCGTGTTTATTTTATCCCGACTCTGTGCGTGGATGTGCTGGACATGAGTAACCCACTTGAAATGGGTATCGGCTTACATGCCCGGGGAGAGGAGAGAGATAGGAGAGGGAGAGAGGACGGACGGACGGACGGACGGACGGACGGACGGACGGACGGACGGACGGAGAGCCCCGGAGATATTCCTCCAGACGGCGACAGACACCCAAACACACTCGGCATCATCTGGGTCGGGTGTGTGTGCGTGTGTGCGTTTCGGCCTGTTGTTGTTGTCAAGTGTCTTGTGCGCTGCAGATGTTGAACCCTCGGAGCGTTTCTTCTTGTTTTTCCTCTCGCTTTCCGAAAACTCTTTCAACCCCCCAACACCCGTCCATCCAGAGCGGGATCGGCGCCCACCAAACATCCGTCCTCATGTAAGAGGGGGGTGACACGCGTGGCTGTGTGTTTTCAACCCCCTCCCCCTCCGCTTCACCTACAGAGCACTTAACTCGATTTCACACTTCGGCTCGTCCACAAAGTCCGCCTGAAACCCGACCGTCCTGTTTACCCTCTGTCGTTCAAACCGACTCAGGTTTTACCTCCCGTTCATGTGCGTTCGCTTACCTCGCTGCCCTCCAGCTCCTCTCCCGGACGCCGGTGGAAGCCCCGTCCGCTTCCTGTTAACCTCCAGAGTGGGAAAACACGGCCGGTCGGCAGCGAGCGAGCTAACGAGCTGCTGCTGGAAAACGTCGCCGTTGTTGTTGTTCGGCGCAAAGTGCAAATCCCTTGAAAAGCCCTCAAAAAAAAGAAAGAAATTAGCAACACCAAAGAAGGCGAGACTCGGCGCAGCTGCCTTGAAGTCGTGCGGAAAGAGTCTCCGGCAGATTTATTTCTGAGCGCCATGCAGCTTTTCCGTGAATTCCATGAAGTTGGACAGCAGTGAGGGTTAAAAAAAAAAGAAAAAAGAATGCTGTGTGACTGCTGCATCAGTTTTCAGGTCATGTTTGTGTTTTTGTGTTGATTGATTTGACATTTTCGAGAAAAAAAAAAGTCTAGTAGAGAAAAATAGCAGATGCACTGAAGCGCCCACAAGATCTTTGTGTGGTTTTGGTTTATTGAATTGGAAAACTTTATTCCCAGATTCGGTGAATCCTTTGCTCTAATCGCACGGATCCATTTTGGTAAAGGGTTTGACGTCTCGCCCTCACTGAAGTGGACCAATCAGATTTGTTACCGCGCAACATTATTTGGGTGCCCCCACTCTGTGGTTGGCTGCGTGGCATTCTGGTCAAATCTAAAGTGGATGAAATTGAAGCAATAAAACCCTTCAGCGGTGGTGGGAAAATTTGATATTCCTGCTTTTTCTTCTTTCTGTCTTTTCATCCTGGTGTTGTTTGGTTTTTTTCGTGCCATCACTTTCTCCTCCATTTGCTCTACTTGCCGTCTCTTCATCCCATACAGAAAGCTGATTGGCTGTTGTCTATTGGAGGCTGGCAAGATGGTTTAGTCTGATTTCAGAGTTGAAATCTGTTGCAGTGGATTCCTCAGCATCATAAACCTTCCTGAAGCGTCTACACGCTGCGGGATGCTATCAGAGGTCGCGCCGCGACTTTGTTTCCTGCTTCCACTTTTCCGCCTGCTGTAAAAATGTCCGAGGAGCCGATTGGAGGGTCGAACCGCGCCGGCTGATTTACCGTCGGCGGCCGTGGCTGCAGTTTCGCTCTGCGCCTCAGAGTTATCGCCACCATTAAACGTGCTCTATGACCTCCTCGGTCCCGCCCCTTCCTGTTCCTGCGGGTCGTATTGTGAAGTGAGGCGGCGGCGTCGTCGTTGGTCCGCTGCGCCTTCGACCCCTGATCAGACTCCCCAACTCCCCAACTTGCAGCTGGCTCGAGCCCCGCCCCCAACCACCCTACAAACTCTCTGATATTAGTCCTGAACTCTTGTTTCTCCTCTCGGTCGAGGCGAGAGCCCTTAATGTGCTTAAGAGGCTCTGGTAACAGGCGTGACTCCTGCAGGCCCCCCTCCTGACCTCCTGGGGGAGTCCTGCGGGGGAGTTCAGGGGGTGATGCGGGGGTGGGGTCTCCCTCAGACTTACAGGAGCAGCATCGTGCATGAGTTGATGGAGGTTTACTCCATGTTACTGCAGGCAACGTCCACCACAAATCCTCTCCGCGTTGATATCGTGTCAGAATTTTACAGGCTGTTAAAAACAAATGACACGCATAAAAAGTGTCAAACGGTCGTTGCGAAAGCCATAAAGTGTTTGCAAAGCTGTAAATATTTTTAAAATGTGTTTTCGTAAGGGTTCAGTCAAGAATTCAGTCAGTGTTTGCTTCTGCCAGGAATTAGGAAAATCCATCACTGCTCTTGGTAGCTTCGCTTTTGTGCAAAAAAAAAAAAGACACTCAGATCAGTTCTTTGCAAATAAATTGACCTTGAATTGAACAAAATTGCCGCCATGGGATTCTCACGCTTGAATCAGTTGTTTTTTTTGAGCTGAGAATCTTGGATACATGTTTTTTTTGTCACGCAAATCACAGAACGCTCAAGCGGAGGCAGCTCGTCTGTGACCGTGAGTGCAGTTCCCATCAAAATTCACCGCTTTGATGTGTGGAATTTGTTGCAAATTGGTTGTAGGTTGACACAACTGAGCAGAAGCTCAGTCATTTCAGTTGTGTTTCATCAACGCACTGATTTTTGTTTTTTGTTTTTGTTTTTACGTAAAATTTGGGGAGTTTTCTGGTTCCTTGCGAGTCCGAGGATCTGAACGTGGCTCAAACAAAGACGCGGGGGCTCGTGGGGGTCGTGTTGGACTGCGTGCGCTCTCGCCCCCTCTTGGCGCGTGCACGGCGCCCGCCCCGAGGGGAATCATCCATCACTCGACACTTTTAGTGGCTCCTCTCAATTAAAGCATGAAAGCTGTGATGGCTGTTGGTTTTCCCCCTCCGGTTCTCCTTTACAGCGCGGCCGGGCCGATGCAAACGAAAAAGCCCTGGACGGACGCGTCATTAGTTCCAGCGGCGGCCTGTCAGGACTCATTATCAGTTTACACCCGTCTGCTGCATTACTGTCAGCGGAGCGTAAATGTTTACCTTGAATTATGACCTTATTGTGTTTTTTTTTTTTTTTGTTTTTTTAGCATCGCCCTCTAAATCTGCAGCCTCCTCTTGCAGGAGAAAGAGAAAAATAAAGATCCACAGGCCACAACAATCAGTGCGAAACGGCAGCTTTCAACAGCTTGCAGCGGTGATTCCTCTGACTCATCCAAACAAATACGCCACCTTAAGCCTCGAACATAAACACTGAGCGATTTGACCGCTGAGCTCCGGGAGCTGCTGAACATCAGGGCAGAACAGGCCTCGGATCAGATCGGAGCCCCAGGCTGTTTATTTGCACCTTGTTCACACGGCAGCAGCAGCAGCAGCAGCAGCAGCAGCAGCGTTGATCACTGCTGCCACTCAGGAGGAGACGGGAGTGTGGGGTGGCGGTGGTGGGGGTGCTAGAAGGCGACAACGGCTTCAACAACTTAATGTTTTTTTGTTTGTGTGTTTGTGGTCCCGTGCGGAGAGCAGTGGGCGAGGCCGCGCTGGGCCTGCAGCAGGCGGAGGGGACGGAGCAGCGAGCCAAGCAGGAGCGAACTCGACAGTGGCTGCACAGCCAGGCGGCTCAGACCGACAGCGACTCAGAGAGGCAAGTCTACCGCCCGACTCATTTAATATATACTGTTAAGACACACACACACACACACACACACACACACTCTGTCTCTTTCTCTCTCTCTATGTGTATATGTTAGGGCTGTCAAAAGATTAATTATTTTAACTGCGATTAATCACAGAATATTCATACAACATTCAACTGCGATTAATCATGCTTTGAATTGCATGTGTAAAATTCTGTTATTTTGCATATCAAGGCAGTTTTAACCCCATAATAGGAAGTATTTCTTTCCAGAAATCGCTCAGAGGGGCCGAATACGGGTTAGCGAAAGGGACGAAAAGCCGGGTTCACGCCGGACCTACGCCACATCCCTCCTGTTCACACCAGACGCACATTTCTCCATTACAGTCAACAGGCGCTTCTGCTCAGCTGTTGTTTGCTTCTATTCAGAGCTGTTTTTTTTCATCAAGATCAATTTCACATCGTCCATCTTGACTTGATAACAACTCCTCTCTGCCCCTTTGTTTGTTTGTGTGTTTAGACACTCAAAACCCCACCCCCGACCCCATAACCAGCCCACTCTGTTGCTCTTTTTCACATGTGTGCAGGCGTGCGCGCGCGCGTGTGTGTGTATGTGTTTGTTTGTTTTCATCTCACTCGCACTCTTTTAGATACTGAAAAATACAACGTACAGAATTTGTCAATCATGGTATTTTATTTCGAAAATTGCTTTTATTTTGAAGACTTACCAGATTTCCGTGTTTCTTTGAGTGACTGGTGACATATATATATATATATATGTATATATATATATATATATATATATTATATGTATATTATATATGTGTGTATATATATATATATATATATATATATATATATATATATATATATATATATATATATATATATATATATATATAATATGTATTATATGTATATATATATGTATGTATGTATGCATGTTTGTGTCCATATTAGTGTATATTAGTATATTTTATGAATGTGTATATACTAAAAAAAAAAACTTTCAATTCAGGGTCAGATTAATTAGATTAATAAGATATTATTCTTTCCTGGTGTGGCCACATGTAAAGTGCTAACTAACTGCTGAGACACGAGAGTGACCTCACATCATCACACACACACACACACACACACACACACACACACACACACACACACACACACACAGACAGAGCTGATCGAACATAGCGTGTGTTTAGGTCTGCGACTGAGGTGCAGACAGGAAGCTGCTGGCTTGATTGGAACTCTAAGCGCTCCCACGGGCTCTGATGTTTTTGCCGTGTCCCCCTCCTCAGCGCGCCGTTCCTGCCCGAGATCGACTCCCAGATCCTGAACGGCGGCCCGGTGCAGCTGGTGGTGAGTCTTTCTGCGCCGGCGAGCTACAAATCAGGAGTTCCGAGTCCCTGACCGGGGCTGCAGCGGCTCGTACGTTGAGGTCGGCAGTATTTACATTCACCAGTCATGTCCCATTCAGCGCTGGAGGCTCCTTCCCGCTGGAGCCAGGGCTGATTTCTGTTTTTTCTGAGGCCTCGGGGGAGCTGGAGGCTTTCTGCTCCAGCTCCACGGTGACACTTTCAATCGCATCAGCCGGCTGCAGTTCCTCCATTTGACTTGCAGAACTGGCCGTGTCACTGGGCGGCAGCCTGCTGGGAGCCCTAATCGACGGCGACGCCCCGGAGCTCTTTGAAGTCAGAGGCCGCGGCTCCCGCTGCCATTACAGAGCAGTTTGAGTCACGACTGCTGGCACCGGGAGGCCTCGCCATCCTCCCTCCTCCTCCTCCCCCTCCTCCCCCTCCTTCGCTTGCACATGTCCAGAGTCCAGAGCTGCTGCTGCTGCTGCTGCTGCTGCTGCTGCTGCAGAGCCCCGGAATGTTTTCCAAATCTCTGCTTGCGTGAGAGCCGCCGCGTCGGGCCTCACCACCGTGTCTTTCTGTGTGTTCCTGTGCGTGCAGGCGGGCCGAGGCCACGCAGAGCGCCCTAATCAGGCCGGCGGATCGTCGTGGGCCAGCGGCAGCGGTGGAGCCGTCCCGCCTACAAAAAGAAACGCTCGGCCTCAAAGAGACTCGCCGGCTCGCACGAGTGAGTCTTCACAGGCGTTTTGTTCGTTCCTCTGGTCCCCCCCAAATCTGATTTGAGAGCGGTTTCTTAACGTTCCACCGCCCTGCACAAGGGAAATTAATTGTTTACGTCAGGGAATGTTTTCAGCGATGCTTCCCATTAGCATATATACCTGTGTTTGCATTTTTTTTTAATTCCCTTGAAGTATTCTTGCCTTGTTTTTTTTTTTAGTTCAAAGGAACAAAATTATTATTTTTTTGTTAACTGTTGTTTTCCTCACAGAGAACAACACATTAAAATAAAACTTAGAATAAAACATTTCCACTATTTCAAGCAAACCAGTTAAAAGCTCAGTGAATTGATAAGATGACATTAATCACAATGTTAATAATCCTGCATATATATATATATGTATGTATATATATATGTATATATATATAAATATATATATACATATGTGTGTGTACATATACATATATATATATACATACATACATATACATGTATATTATTATTTACTTCATATAAATAAATGTTAGCTTAAATGCCAAATGTAAATGCATCTCCATTGAAACATTAACAGAAAATTCATTTCAACGTGTAAATCCTAAAACAAAATATCTGCCCCAACTTCATCCGTTGTGTTCGCACCTGAACAAAAATACAGTATATATTCTAATTTTGTATGTATCTAGTACAGATTTTGTGTATGTTTGTACGTACCTGCATGTGCAGAGAGGTTTCTCAGGTCACATGATCCCAAAGCAGGGGGAGTTTGGGGGTGTCGGGAGGGGCAAAAGGTTGGTCCGAGGACAGAGCGCAGTCAATTTCTGCCCCTGACAGGAAACGAAGGGAAGAGGGGGGAAGAAAAAAAAAAAAAAGTCTTTCAGCAGGAAGAATGAGTGGCCTCTGTGTCAGGCCTGTCTGAGGCAGGACTCAGGAGGCAGCGTGACAAAGGTGCCACAGAGCAGATGACCACTTTAAACAGGCTCAGGAGTCCCGGAGAAGGGACGGCACTGTCCGCCGCTAACGAACACAAATTGGATTCCGATGATGATTCCGAAATGATATTCACGAGGTGCAGCAAGAGGAGGTGGTGGAGGAGGAGGCGGAGGTGAGGGAGGAGGGGGCAGCAGGAGCGGGGGCGTCCCCGTGCTCGACCCACTGGCGGCTGTGACCGTCGGGAGGAAAGAAGGAGTCTTTGTCCCGTCGGATGAAAACAGCACTTAGCGAAACTGTCCGGGGCCAAATTGAAATATGACTGTGTGTGTAAAGAAAGATCATCTCTTGACGGGGGGATTGAAAACACTCATGAACTTGGAAAGGGCTTCAGAAACTGTCAACTGTCAGGCCAGTTGGGTGAATCCAAGGGAGGAAATTCACGTGAACTGCAGTCATCCAACTGCAATCAGCCCCTCTGAACTCCCAGAAAACAAACTTAGCCTAAGCTTTAAATAACAAGTTTATCTCCTCCGCTTGCCTCATTCTTCAGAACACGTATGATAAAATAAATCATTCATTCTGGGAATCAGCCCTTTGTGATGTCATAACGTGCCGTAATACCTCTCACAGGTTAGTGACCTCATCGCCAGCAAGGTCTGAGACCCCCCTTCTTTTTGTCCCCCCATTCTAAACTTGTGGAAGGTTTGACAAATGGTCAGCTTTAGCAGAAGGCTGTAAACACAGGGCTAATAAGCTGTTTCATATAGAGCACTGGTGAGTTCTAGTGTAGTTCTCGTTACGAAGCGTCTTCTTCCCTTCTTGGGTGTCGGATGAAAAATATTAATGAATTGGGACAAGGTGGGACCTTTAAGGAAAGATAAAACCAGGGCTTTAGCAGGAAGCTGTAAACACAGGGCTAGAAATGAAGTTTTGTGGAATGTGTAGAAATTCTAGGCTAATAAATCACCCACAGATGCTACTCCTGGCTACCCGGAATGATGAGTAACGCTCTGGAAAGCAGTACTCTATGGCGCCTTCTTTTTTCAAACTTTGTTTATTGGGTTTTTCCAGAAGAGTGCATAGCATAAAGTAAAAAATTCAATTACATTGAATCAGACTATGTCGGGCACAGATGGAAGATTGGTGTACACGTGTTAAGATCTCTTCCCAGACCCCTTCTGAAACTGCCACCCCCAGATCCTCCTCCCAACAGGTCTTTATAGAGTTTGGTGATTCTAGATGTAAAAGGTTCATAATATAAGCGAAATGAAGCCTTTTAGAGTTGAGATAGGTGTGAAGAAGCCATCTAAAACTGTGGCATTTGCAGTGTTGCCGAGTAATCTATTACTAAGTAATCCACTACTGTAATTAAGTAATTAAACTACTTTTTTTTTTTAGTTACGGAGCAATGTAACAGGATTACTGTGGCAAAACTGGTAATTATATCATAATTACTTTATCAAGTAGTGATTACTTTTCTGGAATATTTTGCAAGCTAAAAATGTCTTACCATCCACAAAATGTCTGAAATTTAGAAAAACAGCCGAAAGCAATGATGTCGCAGATTGATGATGCAGCCATCATGCAACGTCATTGATATGCGACGACGCACCAAAACAAGCATGGTCACGGCAAAAGAAAAACCAGCGATTGTGTTTGACAACTGGAAATACAAACATTATTTTCAGTTCATCTCGTCTAAATGAAAGAATATTGTGCTTCGTTGTACATTATGTGCAGGAAACAACTGTCGACTTCTCAACTGTAATCTTTTTTTTTTTCTTAAAGTAATTAGTAATTGATTACTTATGAAACAATGCAGTTAAAGTAGTAATTAGATTACTTTTTTTTAAAGGAGTAATCAGTAATCAGTAGTTGGGCTACCTTTATGGAGGAATCCCAACAACACTGGACATCAGGTGCCCTGGGAAACATGGGGAATGTATTACGGGCAAAGAACCTAAAATAATCCACTTTGGGAATTGAGAATTTGTCCGAAAAGTTGTTGAAAGGAAGCAAAAGTAATGGCAATATAAAAGTCTTTAAACTTCCTAATGCCGAGATTAGAACATTTTGCAAAGGCATTGGCCACGAAAGGAGGCAGGAAAACACGATTGGCCACTAGAGGAGCGCTGGCTGAGAATGACTGTAATCCAAAATAAGGCCTAAACTGAACCCTGATCCTGAGGGAGGTTTTGGCCATCCTGTTCTTAGAATATGGACGAGTGGAGGAGTGAATGTACAAGTTGTTGGCTTCCATGATCCACCATGTGAGGGGAGGATCAAACGCCTCATATTGAAGCCACACACAGGACCTTTGGCATTTTTCTCAGCGATGGACAGAAGAAGCGTCTTCAAACTGGAACTTGTCAATCCCTCCAGTAGCCGAACACTCGTTCACACTCAATATGCCATTTTTAAGGACATTCATATTGATATGTGGACAACCTGCACCACGTGATGCGGCTCCACTGGGGTCCAGGACGGTGGAGCCGCATCTGAAAATGGCTACGAAAGAGACGTCGGAGACCAAAATAATCTTTCCGCGTTCAGCCCACGTCGACAGAGAGAGAATTCCAACTTTATCGATCAAACAGTTTGACACCCTCTCTTGTTCTAAAGGCGGCGATCCTACATCAAAGCCAGACTTCCATGCGGGGGAAGGTTCCCTCAAGCTCTGTAGCGCAGGAGCGACGACGCAGAGCGCCGCGCAGCCTTCTGATGCAACGCGATACTCGCCGCGTCTGCTGGCTCTCCTAATATTTCCAAGGCTCGCGCAGAGGAAACCACTTAAGCCCGCGGACCCCCTCCCCACAACTCCACCCCCCCCAAACTCCCCGACCATCCTCCCGATTTTCTCCGCCGTGCTGCTCTAATGGGTGCAAAAAAACGCTGGAAAACAATTTGTTTGGCTGGCGGTGGGCGTGGCCAGGCGGATCGTCTGACACGGCCGGACTTGTGCGTCACGTGCTTGGTGGTGGCTGGCTGGTTTTCATTTTGGGGACAGATGATCGGTCACTGGAACCTGGCCTGCAGGCTGCGAAAATAAACACTTGAAAACTGCTTTATTTTATTTTACTATTGCCGTTTTTACTCAGGCGACGAGGAGAGTGACTTGAAACCAAACCTTGGCTTGCTCACGATGGATAGTCTAGATTACAGCGTGCAGTAATGGCAGTGCAGAAACGGCTCTGCAGCAGCAGCAGCAGTGGGACCTGGCATGGCTCGGCTCGGCTCGGCTCGGCAGCCTCTCCTGCTGCTTGGCTCCCTGTGTGGGGTGACGGCGGCGGTGGCGGCAGGGCCGGCCGCTACACGTGGAAGACATCAGGCCGCCTTTGTTCTGCCTGTTTGAAAAGCTTTGCGCTGATCCCCCCAGGTGAAGTGGCAGGACCCCCACCCCCCTGTTCTCTCCAGGGGCCCCTGAAGCCCCCCCGCCCCCCAGCAGCTCTCCTGTTTGCTCAGATTTGTTTTCCTGCAGCCACGATGGAGAGGTTGTCATTCAAAGAATCATTCCACCATTCACACACTCACAAACGTCACCCTGCAGCTCTCAACCATTTACAATTTGCCCTCCAGTCTCACGCAGTGTCTGTTCATGTTTATGACTGTTGGTTTTTTTGTTTTTTTTTAAGTCATAGCTCATTTCCACTTTTTTTGGGGGGGGCATTTTGTATACAGGTGCCAAGTGTTGCGTCCATGGAGCTGACAAAGCACTTGCACCTGTATGATTGTTCTTCTAATTTATCATACAAGGAGAAAACCATTGAGTGACTAATAAGGTTTCAGTGTTCTTTAAAGAACAGTACAGGTTTTTAGAAAAAAAAAAAAAGCAAAAGACTAAAACCTTTAGAGCCTTTAGGTTAAAAAACAAAAACCCACGTCTTTAATTGTTAACAGGATGGCATTTTTTTTATTGTCTGGTTCACAAATAATAAGTGTTAAACTGTGTGTTCCGTGTACCCATAGAGCTATACATCTTTCATAACCTGTATGAGCTTCAATCTTTGAAACCGTAATACTGTTCAAAGGAAATAAAACTAACTCAGTTTGAAAATAATGATTTTCCATTAAACAGCTTTACACAAACAGTTTTTTTTCCCCTCTGCGTTGTCACTCAGGAGAAAACCTTCCGTCTCCGAAGCAAACCACGTCCTCCCCGTCCTCCAGGAGCGAGCGCATCTCCTTCCGGGACAAGCCGGTGCTGTGGAGCGGCGGCTGGGGAGGAGGCAAGAAGAGGGGAAAGGTCCACAAGTAGGAGAGCGGCGGCGGCGGTGGTGGTGGCGGTGGTGGCGGCCGCGGCTTCTTCCCTCTGGATCCCACCGTAGAGCTGCTCCGCGACGCGTCCGCCTTGAAAGAAAATCCCTGTGACCTGCCGCCGTGTCACAGCCGCTTCCCTCCATGACGAGACGCCTCTTTGATTTGAAGTGACGACACGTCTCCCCTGCAGCTGCTCAGCTGAAACCCAGCCCCGCACCAATCAAGTCAAGTCCCAAAACATCTCCAATCGGTCCCGCCGACGCCGAGGAGCACGGAGCAGCATCGCCGGCCTGCACGTTGATATCTGCTGCGAGGAGGCGGAGCTGCAGCGTGCACGAGGAAACGCAGCGACGTTCCCATCCTCCAATTCTTTTTGCTTGTTCCTGAAAGTGGATGGATGCACTTTTCTGCTCGGTATGTGGGGAGAAAAGAAAATCTGCCTTTCTATGATGTCACAAAGGGCCCAATAGCTCAACGCCGTCATAGCCGGATGCAGAAGATGAAAGTGACTGTTCGCACGTGGTGGAAAAATGGGAACCAATGGGACTGGACCAAAGCCTCAGCCAGGTGTTGGCCCTGACCTCTGTGACCTCTGTGACCTCTGTGACCTCGGCCTTGTTCTCGTTCTCTTCCAAACGTGTGCAAGGTCCAAGCCAGTTTCAGCAGGATGCCAAAGATCTGAAATTTCTTTCCGCGGCTGCCGCTCACGGAACTCCGTCTTGACTCTCGTCCACAAACATTGTCGCTGGAATTAGAGCTTTGTTATTTTTCTCCCCGCCCCTGATCACCGCGGCCTCGTCTGTGTATTTGAGTTTGGAACAGACGGCCGAGGCGTCGCCGGAGCTGCAGAAGCGTTTCTGAGGTTCCCTCGCCCGCGAGTGACGACCTCATTAAGGCCCAAAACAAACAAGCGGCGGCCGCGGAGCCGCCTCCAGTCAGCCCAGCGCAACTCCTGCCCTCTCTGGCTGCACCCGTCCGCAGGGGAGGAGGTGTTTGGACTGTGCACCGGCTAATGGAGGAGGGCGGCTGAAGTGGTGGTGGAGCTGGTCTGGAACTGGTGGAGGTGGTGGGTTGGAATTGATGGCGTATGGTGGAGATGCGGTGGTCCAGGACGCTCTGGGGGGGTTTGTTGTGAAACCTAAGAGCAGCGCGAGGGCTCTCTGCAGGACGCCGGGCCTTTATTGCACGCAGAGAGAGGAGAACCTTGCCACACACACACACACACACACGCAGCCCTTTCCTGCCTGGCCCAGCAACAGGCTTGACTGAGAGCCCAAACACTCGCTACTCTGTGACCGGGAGCATCGGATTAAACAAGCTGCTCCTTTGTTGGTACCAAGAATTTATTTTCTTGAGTGTTCGTTGTAAACCTGTTCTTCTGTTCTGTTCTTCTGCTTTCAAACCCCCGCAAATCTGTAGTTTGTAGCACAGATTTAAAAAAAAAAAAAAAAAACTGGTTTGCAAGATTTTCGAAAACACGATGCAAAAAATCTCAAGTGAGATGAATTCTGGAACTGAAAGGAGACAAATTGACCGCCTCTCCTCACAGTCCCATAAATTCACTCCTGCCTTTGACCCTTTTTTCCTTTTCCAGTGGAAGGGACAGTTTTCTTGCTGCAGCCACAGCGAAACTTTTACTCTCCTCCTCCTCCTCCTCCTCCTCTCTCCAGGTCCATCGACCCTCTTTAAAGCCGAGCTGGTTAACGATGCTGCAGCTCTCTGCCTCGACACCTTGTTTGGCTCCCCGCCCGTGATCAGACTGACGTTCACGGCTCCTGAAGCTGTGCTGTAAAGTCGTCATCCAGCAGGCCAAGTCGGCTCTGTTTACCTTTTGGATTACGGCTAAATTTAATGTAAACCAAGACGTGCAGCATTGCGCTGCTGCCCTGCTGCAGTCAGAGCTCCACTGCACGTTCAGGCAGGGTGAGGAAGGTCCCGGTCAGAGCGGCTCGGCGCTAGCTGGGCTCCAGTCAGCTGGGTGATGGTTTGGCCCGTTTCGCTGTCTCTCAACAAAAGTTGTAAAGGCTTAGAAGGAGTTCATATTTGGTTCCTGAAACTGCTGGTGCTGTTTCATTAAATCCACTTCATTCATCAGAGGAATAAAGACGTTTTTATAACAAGACAGTTTGGGCCTTGAAATAAAGAATTTGCAAAATTCTGCTTCTTTGTTCATCAACATGTCAAGATGCTTATTGCAGTAATTGTGGTGTTTGTGTCCGTGCAATTATTATTATTATTATTATTATTATCAAGTTAATAAATATTTAAATGTAAATAAAATATTTTATTTTTCAGTGAAATTCTGTACAATAAATTACAAAAAAAACAGTAAATAATAAATCGTACAGCTGGACTGTTAAAAAGCAACAAAAACGTTTTTTCTTTGCACCACAACATGCACGGGAAAAATGCTGGCATGAATGTGCATTTGCTGAATGATTATGATAATTTAATAGGTTTGAAATAGTCATACAATTAGAAACAAAATAATACATGTTTAGATACCTAAATATATATATAACTCGCATGAGCAGAAATGATTTAGCTCTTGGTAAAGATCTGCATTATTCTCAGAAATGATTGAGGAGGACATTGTTATTAAAATGTTTCAATTTGAACTGTGGAAACTGTATTTCTGAACGAACACACGAGACGTTTCCCGGTAGCCATTCTTATAGTCATCATATTTTATACGATAAATATATATATATAAAAAAACAATATCCTCGTTATATAATTATTAATTTGTTCACGGAAGGGCTGCTCTCTAAATCTGAGGGAAATAATACATGCGCATTGAATTGTTTAATTGCTGTAAATATAAAGATTTTCAATATGTAAATAATAAGTAAATACTACAAATTAGCAGAAGATTCCTTATCATTATTCCACTCTGATCTCGTCTTATAATTTTAGAGACAAAAAAAAAAAAAAGTACAAAATGTCTTGGAACTCCAGCAAGGCTACGGGATTTTTCTCCCTGCAGTTGTAATAAATAAGAACGAGCTCGGAATGAAGAGACGAACGTTTGTTTGCGACCTGCATCGCTTCGCTGCGGCGGAAGCGTTGTGGCGCGGATCTGAAGTCTTGTCAGGGAAACACGAATGCCTGAGAAATCAACAACAAACAAACAAAAGGTGGGAGATGAAAAGAGAAACCGCGGAGCGAGGCGCGGCTTTCCCTGCGCCGCCGCTGTGTTGCTGTGCCCGCTGCGACAGTCCGCTGCTCGGAGCATCACTCCAGTGTTTGGGTGCCGTTCGGAGAGCAGAGCCGCTTTGGAGAAGTGGACTGGAAGGAGTGAAGCCGCTTCGGCCAGGAGCCGAGGGAGGTGACGTGCTGCCACTCCTGCGTCTCTGACGGCTCCTCGGAGTTTATTTCATTTCATTTCATTTTGCTGAAAGGTGAAGCTGAGTGCATGCTGCAGGCCTGAGGAGGAGGAGGGGGTGGAGGAAGAGGAGGAGGTGGAGGTGGCCGAGCCCTACGACCACCGCTGCCTCCAGCGTGGCAGGAATTTCCATCCCGCCGCTGTGAACTTTTCACATTTTCTCCTCAGTGTGCGAGCTGATCTTAGAAGGGCGCTGCACAGCGACCCTGTTTATTTTCTATCTTTGCTCCCGCGGCTCAAGGTAACTGCCACTGACCCCAGTCAAAGCCGCGCCGGCCCCGGCGCGCATGGCAGGTGGTTGGTGGAAGGTGGAAGGTGGAGGCTGGAGGCCGCTGGGTGGTAACACAACTCCTCCAGCGAGGAGACACCGGAGAAACTTCTCCTGCTCCCTCTGTTTGTCCAGCGCCGCGTGTCTGCTGTCTGCCGGCGCTCTTTCTACTCTTCAAAATAGTCAAAATATTGCATTTCTTAGGTTATACACATATTTTTACAGCGTATATGTAATTTTTGGCACTCCGGAGATTGTCATAGTTTTAGCAGTAATTTAGCAAAAAAAGTCAAAAGATTTAACTCCATGTAAAATTCCTGAGAAGACAAATATCGCACTTATATTAGAATGACAATTGTATTATTATTATTATTATTATTATTATTATTATTATTATTATTATTATTATTTGGAAGCTAGGTCTTCAGCGCAACCCAGAAATGACTGTATTGATTATTGGTCGTTACAAGTTTTCTTTTCAAACTAAAAGTATTTGCCTTCAATTGATTTTTATAATTTTTTTCTCTCAATTTAAATTTTTTAAAAGGTACCCTCACCAAAAATCACTTTATTTCTTTATACATATTGTTATCCAAAATTCACAGGTCATAAAAAATAAAACTGAATTTTGCATAATTGACCACAATTATCTAACTTCAGACGACCAATCAAAGGAATCAAAACAACGTTTGAACTTAATTTACGCCAACGCCAGATTTTTATACACCATTTTCCAATTTGCAAAAACAAAACGCATTCTTACTTTTTTACCACCAGACAGCCTTGGTCTGAATTATCTTAAAGGTTCAACAAACTTGGGCTTCACCATTTGTTTCTGAATCGGTTTGCAAAAAAAAAAAAAAAAAAGTCTAACTATGTAAAAAGTGAAAGGAAAAAGAAGAAAATGAAGACAGAAAGAAAGAAAGAAAGAAAGAAAGAAAGAAAGAAAAAGAAAGAAAGAAAGAAAGAAAGAAAGAAAGAAAGAAAGGAATCCGCTGGTCTGCTTTGGGCCATTTATTCACTGTAATGAGACGGTGATTTTACTCCCCCGGATTAAAGTGACACGACTGAGCTGCAGCCGCCAGCCTCCTCCAGGATCCCGGCAGTCACATCTAATCCCGCTCTGATTTAATCCGGAGATAAACGACGGACTCATCGCGGCCGTTGCAAACATGTTTCGAATTAAAATCCGTCGTGAGTGTTTCCTCTGCGGGTCGAGTCTCTCCTGGCTTTGGACCCGGGACCCGGGACGTGGGAGGAGTTGCGAGGGGAGGGTCTGAGCGCGCCGACCTCGGTGCCTTGTGGGCGTCTTATAAAGACGCTGCGAGACTCTCCACCGGCGAATTACTACTGCGTGACGAGTCGTCGCTGGCCTCGGTGCGTTTCGTAGCTGCCTCAGCCTCCCATCTTTCACTCGTCGTCTCTCAATGTTGGAAGCGGTTTAGCAAAAAAAAAAAAAAAAAAAAAAGAATAAAAGAAAGCAAACGCGCTCACGATGATGGAGTACATGGAGGAGAAGTTCGCGCTGAAGGGCCAGGTCATGAAGAGCAGCGACTACTACATGGACCAGGTCATGGAGAGCCTGGACGGCGGGCAGTACTTCACCAAGTCCTCCCCGAAATGCGCGCAGGCCTTCGGGCTGCAGAGCTCCGAGCCTCGCTCCTCCCCGTGCGGAGAGCAGAACGGTGCGTAAAATCTGCCTTTGTGTTTGTTTGTTTGTTTCGTTTATTGTTTGTGTCGACGAGGTTAGCCGGAATGCGTTTGTCATCACGTGATCTATTTTACCCCCAAAACTTGTCTGAGGTTCTGTTTATGAAATTCTGACATGTTTAAATGTCCATTCTGACGTACAGACATTTTTTAGTGCTCACCAAACATCCTTAGCGAGTTTATGAGAACAGTGACATAAAAAGTGACCAGACAATTTTCAGAGTTTTCATTATGAATGCGTCAAGCTGCACTTCGCTGTAACGACACGCAGCTATAACTCTCTCCATCCCGCCCGCTCCTGATCCTTCCAGCCGGCTACGGCGCGCCCAGCAAGGCGGACGAGGACGCGCTGCACACGGAGCTGTCCCGGTCCATGGACGGCAGCTGCTGCCCGCTGCGCGCCTCGCCGGTGACCAGCGGGCCCGACAAGACGGAGCTGGACGACATGGGCGACAAGTGCGACAGCAACGTGTCGAGCAGCAAGAAGCGGCGGCACCGCACCACCTTCACCAGCGCGCAGCTGGAGGAGCTGGAGAAAGTCTTCCAGAAGACCCACTACCCGGATGTTTACGTGAGGGAGCAGCTGGCCATGAGGACGGAGCTGACGGAGGCCAGAGTGCAGGTAGGAGACGAGACCACATTTGTATTATTTATTAGTATTTTTTCTGTTCAAGTTGAGGAGAAAGCGGAGTGGAGCCGTGCGTAAACCGCAGCCTTGTCACATCTGCTATTTAAAAACTAGCAAAAATACGCAAGATTGAAAAATTGTTTTTATTTTATTTCCTATTTTTAATTAAAGCACTGCACAATTATTTATTTTGTCTTCAGCACCTGCAGCTACTTTCTATCTGTTTAATTTTATTTTTTTTACTGCGGGCAAAGTTTGCGCTAACTTCCTGCAGCACAATAGTCACTTTAAAAACACTAAGATTATTTTTGGCTAACCTTAGTGTTTATCATTTAAATAACCGCAGTAATTAAAGTAATGTGTTATTGATGCTTTTATTTTTTTCAGAATTTCCATTGCTCTACTGAGTGCTGTTGTTTATTGAAAGACAGATTCTTTTTCTTTTTTTTTTTTTTTAATGTTGTTAATGTATTTTTGTCACAAAAAAAAACAACTTTTATAATTCGCTGATGTTTGCAGCAGCGCCTCTGAGCTCAAGACAAATTCCCTCACGGGACAACAACACAGTATTCTCCCCATTGTCTCTGTTTGTGTTTGCGTTGCTGCGTTGCTCCTACCCACCCCGACGTGGCCGGTCTGACCCCTGCGTGTCGACCCTGGCAGGTGTGGTTCCAGAACCGAAGGGCCAAGTGGAGGAAGCGGGAGCGCTACGGCCAGATCCAGCAAGCCAAAACTCACTTTGCGGCCACGTACGATTTGTCGGTGATACCGCGGACCGACAGCTACACGCAGGCAAGTTGGCGTCTCCCTGATCGCTGCAAAGTGTTTCTGCGGGAGTTTGAGGGACATCTGGTGGGAATTAAGATCGATCGCCCGGCGCTCGCGGCGACCTCTCGTCTCCTTCCTTCCCTCTGAAAAAAGTATTTTTCCCCCTTTTTTTCCCCCTTTGCCGCTTTTATCTGCGTGAATCAGCGCCGCTCAATTCATCACCTGTTATGAAAGCCGTCCTCAGATAAGAGGCGCAGCGCTGATGAGCGCCTCGGCGAGGTGACGCGGCCGGATTAATGGGCCTTATATCAGATTTCACGCATCCGTCTCGGCCCGTTGCGGACCAAAGGTCGAGTCCAAGATGAGGTGAGAAGAGACGCCCGGTGTCAGCGCTCTCTAGCCGAGCCGACGTCGGGCCTCCGCGAGAGCTTTCCGGGATTTGGGTCGCAAAATACTCTGAGGGCAGCTTCTCACTGGGGCGTCTGTTCAGGGTTTTTTTTTTTCTCTTCTTCCTCGAG
The DNA here is from genome assembly GCF_046127955.1 of Nelusetta ayraudi. Lineage (NCBI taxonomy): Eukaryota > Metazoa > Chordata > Actinopteri > Tetraodontiformes > Monacanthidae > Nelusetta > Nelusetta ayraudi. Next base: position 1,074,482 of record NW_027466070.1, on the reverse strand, counting down.
CTTCCACAGAGCACAACTTGTCTTTTACCAAAGATTGGGGGAGAAAACAGTCGTGGACGGATGGATGGATGTTGTCTCCTCGCACATGGTTCTGATAGATCGGGCCCTGGACGCCGGGCCGTGCCCTTCCTCACAGCGACGTGGGATTAGGGTGTCGCTGAAGGTCCGCTGGCAGCGGCTGGGCGGGGTCCGCCGCATTCTTCTAGCTTTCGGAAGTCTTGCTTTTGGGTTTGTCGCCGTCACTCGACTCGTGGCGGTGTCGATGCGCGGCGCCTGCGTCTTGTGCTGCAAGGGGTCAAAGGTCAACGTGGCTCTGTGGCTCCGAGCTCAGATCTTGTCATTCCAAGATCCTGTCTGTGGGCCAAAATGTGAATTAAGGAAATATTTTGCAATCGGTAGTTGTTTTTTTTGCAGAGGTAAAGAAAAACTTAGGTAACAGCACAAAAAAAAATCCCCTCCCGAAAGAACCCCAAAACGTTGTGGACGGTTGCGTTCCTCTGGACCGGTGAGTCAGAGTCACAGCGAGCGAAGCTGAGCCGATTCGGCAGCAGAGCTCCGGACAAACACACGGCAGCCACTGTTTTCCTCTCTGCCGACTCTCTGACCGAGATGTCACGTGTTTCCATTCCTCCGAGGGTTGGAGTTAGTTGAAGACCGGCCATTCTGAGGATTTGGGTCGCAAACATTAACAGTCTTGGTTTTAGCGTAAGTAAAGTCAACACAAAACATAAACCTTAAAAAAATGATTATGCCCGAGGAGCAATTCTGTGTTCTTGTTTCAGGAAAATTTTCTCGCAACTCGGACGGAATTCTATTTGAACCGATTCAGTCGCTAAATCAAACACATGTTTTTTAAATGCCACTTGCGTAATTTCTGTTACCATTTTTGTCCCCGAATTTGCTGTTTATGCAACGGAGCCCGTAAGGCTGATGTGTGCAAATGTTATTTTTATTTAAAGCTCCCGTGTTGTCAAAACTCCTGCGTCTTTTTCTTCTCAGCCTCTCAGACTTGACAAGGGAGCATCGCATTGAGTTCATGTTTGTCGTGACCTCTGTGCCTACAAAGGTCACCTCACAGGGACCTTTCTCTGCTGCGGGTTCGTACCCAGTGTGCAGATATCAAAGGTCCCACATTCTGCAGAACAACCTGTTGCTTTGCCTGAAAATGATCTGTGCATGATCGGCAATTTGAGACATCCGAAAGGGCACCGATGTCTCTCCTGGATCAATAACCTCAGCCGGCTGTTGGCTCCGCCCCAATGAGAAAGGACTTTTATTGTTCCCTTCTAAGCATGTGCAAAGTCCAGGAGAGCGTCAGTCTTAGCAGGAGGCTGTAAACAGAGGGCTAAATGTGCAGTTTTGTGGGGATCTGTAGAGTTTCTTGCTTGTAGGACGGACAAAAAAATATGGAACCTTATATAGCTAGCTAGAGCTAGCTAGAGCTAGCTAGAGCTAGCTAGAGCTAGTTTATTTCAAGCTAAAGTTTGAGACTAAAACAATGAACGAATGTGAAAATACAGGACTCCTACTAATGTTAAAGATCCTGTCAGTGGGCCGAAATGACTCTGGTGTTATTATGTGAATTGTTGTGCAACTTTCCAGACACTGAAAGTGTGACTTAATCAACTCTCTCCTCCTTCCTGCCACCAGCTCCCCAACAACCTGTGGCCCAGCCCAACTCCCGGCGCCCCCGTGGTCTCCTCCTGCATGCTGCCCCGGGGCTCGCCCCCCTGCGTCACCTCCTACTCCCACTCGCCCCGTTCGGCCGCCGGCGCCGGCGCCGACCACGGCTACGTGGGCTTCCCCAACCAGCAGAGCCAGTTTGGCCACGTCTCCCTCAACAACTTCTTCAGCGCCGACTCCCTGCTGACGCCGGCCGCCAACGGCCACCACCACGCCTTCGAGAGCAAGCCGGAGTTCGAGCGCCGCACGTCCAGCATCGCTGTGCTGCGCATGAAGGCCAAGGAGCACGCCGCCAACATCTCCTGGGCCATGTGATCGCGGCGGAGGAGGCGGAGGAGACGGGAGTCTGAAATCTCGACCCGGTAGTTTTCTTTTCTTTTTGGTTTTTGTCGCCCGCAGTTCGACTGGAACTGAGGACTTTCATGGGGACGGCAACAACAGCAACAGCAACAGCAAAAAAGAAAATGGAAACATGCATCAGGAGTTGATTCTTTGCATTTTCTAAAATGTCAAGATGACCCAAAAAAAGGGCCGATGATGCAGAGAGTGTTGCAGAGGGCGAACTGAACCCATCACGCCGGTGGTCAAAAAACACTTTCCAACCTCCCCAGAACTCCAGTCACGTCCCCCGGGCTTCCCGACTGATGATGAGTCTTTTTCTCTTTGCGGTCCTCTCTGCTGGGGAGCTCAAAGGACCGAGGAACGTGACGCGAGCCGTGTTGTTGCTCTGGAAAAACGCGGGGAAGTGTCTCTGAACTGTCCCAGAGCCCATTCCCAACCACTACAGCTTCCTGTCAGCACTGTGAAAACGCTCTGGTTCCACACCTCTTCCTCGCCGTCCATGGTGCTCAGGATGAAGATGAGCAGCATGATGGCAAAACGTGTGTACGCGTGTGTGTGTGTGTTTGTGTGTGTGTGTGTGTGTGTGTGTGTGTGTGTGTGTGTGTGTGTGTGTGTGTGTGTGTTTGCGCGTGCGTGCTTAGCCTCAAAGCTCCGCGACCCGTCGCCTGCTCTGCTCTGTACCTCGGGTACAAGGACGCCTGCAGAGGAAGCGACTGGCACTTTGTTTTAAGTTTAACTGACAGAATCATAATAAATAAATTTAACTTGATACCGGCGCAGCGCTTCTATTCCTTTCTTTTTTTTGTCTTTTCTGAAAGAAGTTCTGAAAGGACAAGTCCATTGGACAAATTGTATATTTGTCACGGAAAACAAAGAGAAAGAAAACAAGCCGCTGAAACATCCGCTCAGTCATCCTAGGAAAAAAAAAAAAAGAATGACACTGTGGTTTATTTAGTATTAGCTGAACATAGACAGTTTAATAGGCCAGTGAAGTAACAGCAGCAACAAATGTGTGTTAATCTGCAGCTGGAAGTGTTTTTCGGTGTGATGGATTGCAGCTCAGCTGTTCCCTGAACTGAGCAGATTAGTATTCAGCTGACAGTCAAGAAGAGGAAAAAAAAATACTATTAGTTTTTTATACATGAAGCAAAACAAAAGAAAACCAAACAAAAAACCTGATTCCAATATACAACCTAAAATGAATGTTTTTTTCATGATTATTCTTGCAGTTTGGTTTAATGCTTTTATTAAAAGCTAGTTCACTTATACCATAATGTTATCATATTGAAAAACAAATATTGAAAAGAAGGTGAAATCTCTCCGCTTTAGCCATTCCTAAATTTGATAAGCGAATGAAAGTTATCATGCGGGGACGTGTCACCAGAACCTCCATCGACATAGCTGCGGGTAGAACATGGTGGAAGTTTTGATTTTTAGATGCTGGATAAACAATTAACTTTCACTAATACGGTTTGAGGAATGACAGGAGAACGAAAATGCCATAATCTGACAGCTTGAAAGTGTTGAAATTATATATTTATTTTATTTTGAAAATTGGTAAAAGTTGTGCGCCAAGGTTTCGATTCTCCCACAGACGATACGTTAGCAAACAGGTATGAAAGCTTTCCCGGGGACTATTTGCAGCTTCGACTAATATTAAATGAACTCCCCTCTTTAAAGGACGTGGTCATGAAACTGCGCAGTCGGTTACACAGAGTGTGTCTGAAGTTCTGGGCCGCACATTGTCTGGGAGGCTCATTAGAGCCAATCTCCTCTCTGACGTCATCGCTCTGAGATCACGGCGGAATGGACAGCGTGCCGGTACGAGGAGCAGCCGCCCGCCACGGTAGGCTTGATTCCATTAAGCCCTAACTTGTGTCAGATGCCGCGGCGCTGGGCTCCACCTGAGGCGACTTCCTGGTCTCCGCCGTCCAGGAGCGCACAGTCCCTGTCTGCAGCAGCGGACCTCTCTCCACCGTCCCCCCTGAAGTTTGTCTCATTCAACACAACAAAGCTACCGAGAGAAAGTCTGTTCTAAGCAGCGGCTAATCGCTAGCTCGGTAGCAACATAATGTTTTGATGGTCAGTCGCGTTGGTTTTTAGGTGGATTTAGGAGGCACAAATGGAAGGAAACGGGCCTCGTTACCCACATTTCCTGATTCAATAAATTAAATTTAGTCGGTCCGCTTCCAACAAAAGCCGAGGTTATTTAAACTCTCACTGCATAGCGCTAGCTAGTGGGGAAGACGGCTACTAGCTCTCATGTCTGCAGAGGCATTCGACTTTTGATGTAGAAAGTCGATCTAGAAACGCGCAGGTTGTCATTTTTCGTACTTGGTGTGTTTATTGGTGTGCCAGTAACACAAAACTCAAGTAACTCATGACCTCCTCCCCCCCCCCCCCCTCCCTCTGTTTTACATGCTGGTGTGTTGGGATTAGTTTCAGTTTTAGACGGCAGCTTTCAGACGACTGAAATGACTGAAATGTTCATCAAATCAATAAGTGACCGGGCCAATTTGAATTGTCTAAGAGCGAGGACGCGGAGCTGTGGGGCTAAGCTTTAGTTTAAAAAAACAAAAAAAAGAACATTAAAAGTCTGATTTGTCAGAGCTGGAAAACGTTGCCTAACTGGCCAGCTGTAAGGACCATTTTTGGATTATTTTTTTTAATTATAATTTTTTTCTTTCTTTATTTTTAAGAGTCTAAGGTGGGGAAACTAAATGACTCATTGTCATTCAGTTTCCCACCTTCTCAGCATCCTCGCTCTCTCTCCCCTCCACCCGGAGAGTCAAGCTCTCTGAGATCATCACGATCCAGCGACTGGAAACTGATGTGAAAGCCAAAGTGTGTGTGTGTGTGTGTGTGTGTGTGTGTGTGTGTGTGTGTGTGTGTGTGTGTGTGTGTGTGTGTGTGTGTGTGTGTGTGTGTGTGTGTGTGTGTGTGTGTGGAGAAGCGGAGAAAGCTCCTGCAGACCAGATCCATCAGCAGCTTGGATGGATTTGACCCCCTCAGGTTAACCGCACCCATTAATATAAGAGCTCCTCAAGCCTCCACCTCCCTCCCCCGGCTGCCCCCCTTCGTCCAACTTCCCGCACTCCCTCCTTGCATTGGGGGAGGACATGCCTGTGTGTGTGTGTGTGTGTGTGTGTACTGGGCTGTTGACAGTGGAGGAATCGCGGCCGGATCAAATGCTCTGCCAGCAGGCGGCTGAAAAATGGAGGCGGCGGTCACGTCTGTTCCCCGGCACAACTTGTGCGCTCGCTGTCTGCCGGCTGTTGACGTTCTAATCCCTCAACGCCGATGTCCTACGACTTCTTCTCATGTGGAATAGATAGCTGAGCTCAGCGTCCATCCGTCTTGTCTGTCTTGTCCCCCCCCCCCCCCTCCCCCTGCCGTCTAGCGAACGAGGTGCTTTCTCACACGCCCTCGGGGTCCTCGGGCCGGACCTGATTCAGTGTGGACGACCTGCAGGCTGTTGCAAAACAGCTGAGGGATTCTGTTTTCTGTTTTCTGTTCAAACGAAGGGAATAAAAACCATAGCGCTCGGTTGGTGGAGAATTGTGAAGCAATAAATTGCGAGACGGACGCACACAACGGCGGACGTGAGTCGATCTGGCACTTGATGCGACTGCGGCCCAAAGTCAAGACGTCTTGTGTTGCGACATGCTGACGATCTGCAGACTCTCCAAACTGGCAGGAGGAAGAGCTTGTGCAACTTGTCCGCCCCCCAGTCAACTACCAAGAAAGCCAGCGGTCATAATAAAAGAGCCCACGTAAAGAAAAAGAAAACCTTTGCTTTACAAAGGAACCAGACAATGCAAAAATACCTTTACACCAGTGTTTTCTTAGTCTGTGTCTATTAGTTCTTGTATTTGCCTCAAAAAACAAACTGAAAAATCTTCCCTTTGTGGCGTCACCAATGGCACTGATACCCTCTGGTGTCAGTGACAACACCCCCTTGTCCGGTCTTGGCTCCGCCCTCTGAGACCGGCTTGTTTTTGTCCCCTTCCAAACATGTGTGATGTCCCTCAAAGGATCAGATTTAACGGGAGGCTGTAAACACAGGGATAAATATTCTGATATGTGGCGGTCGACAGAGGGACCCAGCAGAGCAGGTGAGGAGAGCAGCAGGTGTCCGGATCTTCTCTTCCTCACCGCTGGAATCCCGCAGCGAAGGTTTGATTGAATAGAGTCCATTCAATAGACGGCCGTGTACATTTTGCTCCGGAGCCCTCTAGTGGTGAGCCGAGGTACAGGCGCAAAGTAGGACCACATTGTACGAAAACGCTATTGTTTCATTACATCATCATATTTACATAATAAGATGATGAGTTTTTTTCAACATTGTTGTTCATTTTAAACTTAATTATATAAAAAAAAGACTAAAGTAATGCTTTGCCTGTAAAGTTCCCCTGAAAATGACACCTTGTAAAGAAGATGTAATTAGGGGGGGGCGGGGAAGAGATTTTGAAATTCTGCAGACCAGACGACATGTTTATCTAAAACTCAAGCAGAATTGTTGATCATTGATGAAATCCCTCACTGGGCCCCTGGCAGGGCGAAAACACAATTTCCTAAAGTCTGTCCTGAAAGCCAAACACCAGCTTGTCCAACAAATGAGGCGCAGAAATTTCCTGAAATTGCCTTTCTGCTTGCTCAACCCTGTATCCCCCCCCCCCCCCCCCCTTTCTTATCTTATTTCATATGTCCCGTCGCTCTGACATTGTTGTCAGAGTCCCTAAAAATCTACACGAGCGGGGATATCTCAGGAGGAATCGGGGGGGTCGTGCAGCCAAAAAGGCCTTTCAGGAGGTCCCTTATCCTCAGGCCGGGGAGGAAGTGGTGCGCAGCTCGCCTGAAGTGGTTTACAAGAGACTATTAGAGGCCTGCGGCAGGATGCCTCGCAAATCCAATTAGGAAGAGCCGAGTCTGGGTCCAGGGCCGGCTGTCAGTCAGAGCGGCGGAGAGAGCAGGTGTCTAGTTACCAGGGATGGCGAGGGAGGGTTTGTGTCTGGAGCCCATTAGAAAGTGTGTGTGTGTGTGTGTGTGTGTGTGTGTGTGTGTGTGTGTGTGTGTGTGTGTGTGTGTGTGTGTGTGTGTGTGTGTGTGTGTGTGTGTGTGTGAGACAGTGCGGCATGTGTGAAGAGGGCACGAGCGTCACTGTGGGAACGCCGCTCGGCCGCCTCCCTCGCTCGGAGGGCCAATCCACCGTGACCAATGGAGAGTCGATTAGCGTGTCGCTGATGTCACCTCCCCGCTGACATCATCAGGCCTGCCGCTGGCGCTTCTCATTAGGTCGGAGGTCGACGCGCTGGAGTATCACGTCGTTCCGTTTTCAGGAGTGATTGCCGTCGTTATCGTTTTTGATTATTTCTGTTTTCGCTCGTCCGTCTAAACATTTTTGCTGCAGTTCAACCAACTGCCAATCAATCCGTGTTCTTTATTTAACCAGAGAGAAACTTGTTGAGATGAAAGAACGAAGAAAAAGTTGACCTGAGCATTAAGACATAATTAGAACAAAACATACACGCATATGGAGCATGGTTTAGCCCTCTGTTTGCTGCCTCCTGCTAAAAAAAAACTGATGCTCTGTTCGAGCTTTCGGAAGGAGTCAAAGACAAGGTTGCAGTGAAGTGTCAAGGGAAGAAGAGGAGGAGGAAGAAGAGGAGGAGGAAGAAGAGGAGGAGGAAGAACAGGAAGAGGAAGAACAGGAAGAGGAGGAGGAAGAACAGGAAGCCATAAATATGAGTGGCTGCAGGTGTGTCTTCCTCTCACTACACCTGCAGCCGTCCACCTTGCGGCTGTGCTATGGCACTGTGCTATTTGTATGTTCTTGCTTCATACACTTGCTTGTGTTAATGTTGTGGCATTCTGGTTAATTTAGTTTGTCATATTTGTATTGTTTGGAATTGAATTTAACCATGCTGAGTTAAGCCTAATATATCTGCGTGTGCTTTTTCTAGAAGAAAAAAGAACAGTGCAACAGCATAACCAAAGTAAAATGTAACCAAGGTGGTCTGAGGGGGCGGAGCCAGCACCTGGCTGGGAGTGTTGACACCCGGCAGAAGAACTCTCTGAAAGTAGAGTGAGGGAATTGTCTATGTGTAGTGCATATGTAGATATGTATTGGACATGAAACAAAGATTTTGATTTAAAAAAAAAAAAAAAAAAAAAAAAAAAAATCCCAGATTTGCATGAAGAATCCCCAGAATGTATCACTAATTTATATTCAAAGTATCAGAAAACCCTGACCAAAGAGAGAAGAGAGGCCCTGCCACTAGAGGGCAGTGCAGTTCTCATCATGGGGCACCAAGGTGAGGAGCAGATAAAAGCAGGAATTCCTGGAGAGCTTCCACACCAGCACACAGTTTTTTTTCCGTTTTTTTTTTAATCGACGATCAATTCCAGCGGCTCCATCGTCAGGCTTTCTGAGTCAAACATTACTAAAAGCTGAAATGATATCAAGAGGTCGGAACGCTTATTTAGTATTTAGGGTGACTTTATCACACTAACCCTGATAGATCGCACTGTTATCTATTCCAGTGCGGACCAAAGGTAATGATTTCTGTTTCTTTATGATTCAGACGGCTGTGCTCACGGCTGATGCAGGTCAGCGACCCCAACAGTGTTTATCTGAGCTGCATGCTAATATTTCCAGTCAACCTTCTTCTCATTACACGTCGGACCTTTAAGCCGTCGAGGCTTCAGCCCATTCTTGTGTTTTCCACCGCTGCTCAAGTAGATGTGCAATCAAGTCTGGGGCGCCAGGAGCGTCGTCACGGGTCCAGGAGCAGCGTTCCGAGGCCGGATGCTTGAGGACGGAGCGATTTGCTGGAGTGGCACCGAGTGACTTTCTTAGCACCTATATTACCTGTGGACTGCCGGTAGCTGCTGACCCTCCAGTGAGACTCTCCCTGCTGACCAGACACCGGCTCCACATCACAGATAAAGTCTCTCATTATACAAAAGCCACTTTATCGACGTCAGTGTTCTAGATCTGTGTTCGTGCATCTGACTGAACCCGTCATGGACCCAAACATCAGTAAGAGCACAGGTACTTTTACTGAAGTAGAAATGGAAGGATTCTTTAAGCTCCACGCCCAATTAGCTGTATTACCGTATTCAATATTTTTGTGCTCAAGTATTATTTAAAGATTCAATACTATTGAAACTAAAAGTATGATTGTTCAGTTTTACTACACTTTGATGCCGAGAGGCCGAGCCACAGCTAGCATAGCATGGTGTTGCGATCAGCTAATGAGGAGCCCGCTTGACCAGTTTCATTAAGAATATGTAGAGTGATGATCCGAGGCCCCGGCTCTTCTTCTTCTGTTACCCTGACGCGTGCCCGTCTAACCGACTCACAGTGCCGGACGATCGTCCGTCTGATCCTCTTAATGCTCCGTCTGGGAAGACGTTGCTCGTTCCCGCTCCAAAACAATAGTTGGTGTTTTCTCCTGAGCAATTACAGAGCTGGCGGGGTAGATCCTTTAATTCCCAGCAGTGAAGACTCAGCAGGGTTGTTGTTTTCCTGCAGACTGTCACACTGCTGATGGATAGACAGCAGAAGAAACCGAGGGAGGATAGGAGTGTTTTACCTTTGGACCTACCAACACTGCAAAGTTATTATGATTAATAATATTGTCATTTCTGTTTAAATATATCAATTTTAAAACAATAGGGGTGATCAAGGTGCCACACGGTCAAACTTAATCAACCTTAGATCAACAGATAATCCAAAGATGGAGCAGACACAAAAACCAAGAAAAACGTTTTAGTCTGGCGCCACCTGCGCGTGCACGTGCACTCATAAACCCCCAGTTTGAAAGCTGCTTCATGTTGGCGACTGCCCAACAATAGTACCGCCAGTGTCCACTCGATGGCAGCACACTTACAGGAATATTTTCCCAAGCCCTCGTGCCGAAGGCCAATTTGAAACTGCGCCGCCTGATGCTGAACCTCAAACCTCGGACCCAAAGTCCTACAAAAAGGCATTCATTTCTTATGTAAATGCACGCATGCACACAAATTTTCCTTTGGAACAGGTGCTTTCATTTTGTTGTTGTTGTTGAGATGTATTACTAAAAAAAAAGCCTTGCGTTGGTGTGGGAATGATATTTCCCCAATCACGCTGCAGGAAAGCACAAAACCTCCCGAATCCAAAGCGGGGTGGTGTGTTCCCGACAAATCTGTGGGAGTACGAGCTGAGATATTTTTTCCTCCCCTGAGGCTCCTTTTGAAGCCGCTGTGGGTTGAGTCATACAGCTGCCCTCCTTCCTCGTGTGTCTGTGGACTGATGCTCCCATGAAAGCAGGGCACAGGTGGCGCTGAGGCCACTTACGGACGGGGAGCTGCACTCTCTCACCTGTTTCATCAGCCAGGATGGAAGAGGGCCGACGTCATGATGGAAAGCATAAAAGGAATTTGAACGCACTACAATAGATGGACGGGAAGTGAGAGAAGGAGAGTGAGAGAGACGTGGTGGTGATTGGTTGGCAGAGCGACACAAGAGGGGAGCATCCCCCCCCCCCCCCCAATATTATTTGCATGCATCAAGTGGATGATGTTGAAACACAGTGTGGTTGAAGATGAGACCATGCTGAGGGGGTTTTGGGAGGACATGCTACAGAATGAGTCCAGATTTATTTATTTATTTTTGATGATGAATGATGTTCAGTCGTTCTATAATGTTCAAGCCCATTTTTGCACACAGCTCGTGCAGTGTTAGCACGGCGAACCCTGTGGTCTGCTATTTGGTTGGAGATGCCTGTATGTGTTGTTGCTCCAAGTGGCCAAGTGTGCTACTGTTTCACCACTAGGTGTCGTAGTTTTGTGCCTGCGCAGCCATCACAGCGAAGCAGGCCTCCGTGGCAGAACAAATACAAGGGGACCATCAGTGTTACATTATACACACTGTCAAGTGATCAACGATGAGCATGGCACTAAAGCCAGAAGAGGGCGCTTTTGGTGTTTGAGGCTATACTATTCTCGCGCGCTACGCTATTGTTAGCGTCCAGCTGTGAGCGTTAGTTGCTATTCAGTGCTGACTGCATTCTCGCACGCTACGCTATTGTTAGCGTCCAGCGGTGAGCGTTAGCTGCTATTCAGTGCTGACTGACGCACCATGAGTAAACAAGTTGCAAAAACTTTTTCCGCAGCCTTGATATCAGTCAGGCAACCAGCTGGCCGCCGTGCACCGTCCTGTTTCCCTTTTATAAATAAAGTTCTCACTCTGGGACTGCTCACCTCCCTTCGAGGGCGCTGGGGGAATCCATTCTTCCAAAACATTAACTGAGCATCGGGTGGTAAATTTCCTCGACATTCACCACCTAAACACCCGACTCTGATGTGTGGGACGGTTACGTAAGATGAGCCATCAAGGAAAAACGACAAACAGAGTGCTGAGATGGATTCTTTATGACGTGGTGCGTTCAAGCGAGTCACGCAGACGCCGCCGCCGCTAACCGCCCTACATTGCCTCTCTCTTCTTGAGGAAACTCAGTCTTAATGCCTGCCACTGATGTACAGCAAGAAGTAAGTTTGGATGAATCATCTATTTACGTCTCTCAGATGAGCGACTCCTTCCAGATGCACTTTCAGGCCCGGATGAGCTAAGAGAGGGAGAGGGAGAGAAGGAGGCGGGATGGACCTTATCGAGGAAGATAAATAACTCTGGGGATAAGATAAAACACATACACAAAAACACACACACACACACACACACACGAGTCCTCGCATTAAAAGTTTGACTTGCCATGCATTAGCGGGATAACACAGTTAGCAGCATCACAACTTTGACTAGCTTGCTAGCTTAGGTTTTGTCCACGGTGGACAGGATGGCCTGGAAACCAACACAAGTCGCAACAACACACCTCCTCAGGGCTCTAGTGTGTGTCACACAACAACAGTCTGTGCCGTACACAAAATTTCCCTGCATCCGCAACAGATTGTGTTACAAAACAGTAGACAAAGGTTTCGGCCGTGGTGTCGCTGTTGGTCGTTTTTAACCACTTCCTGAAAGGATGTCAATTTAACACAAGTAGGCACGCATCCACACTGTTGGTGATTCGTTAATGAATCAAATACCAAATGTCAAAGCCTAACGAGTAGCATTGCAGCAATTTGTCTCATGTAACTGCTGAATGCGGCAGTGTGAAGGCACCGTCTTCTGTTCCGAGTCAGAGCGGGAGGACGGATCCGTCTCCAAGGAGGCTGAAAACAAAACCACACAACGCACGACAACACAACGCAACGAGCAGGTCGCTGCTGCTTAAATTACAGCTTGCAGCACGAACGACAGATGGACGGGCGCAGCACACACATCACGTCATCAAAATACTGTAAGTACAGTTGTCAGTTGGACAGCAACTCTTCTCTTCACTGTGTCGGATTAAATGCAGGTCCATTTTCTTCTGAAATAGTAATTATATTTACCAGGTTTCATTTCAAATCCTTTGCTGTATCTCAGAATTTTCCATTTTTTTTTTTTTTTTTGTTCAATGTCAAGAATGTGTGCAGATTGCAAAAAAACACCAGCCGCCCTGAAGAGTAAAAACAATCATTTTTTAAACTGTTGTTTTGTCCTTAAGTCATTATTCTTTGTCTTGAACGTGGGCTACTGCTGCTGCTGCTGCTGCTGCTGCTGCTGATTGCCTAAAAAAAAAAAAGACATTGTTAAAAGTGCCTAAAACCTCCCTTGAAATGCAGCCGTCATTCTCACAGGAGGTTCTGATCCTCGCCCGGCCTGCCGGGGGCCTCAGCTGGAGCTCCGCTCTCCTGAGGCCTCCGCCGGACTCGCAGCCTTAAAGCAGCGCATTAAGATTCAACAGGAGGTGCGCAGATGAGGCGCCGACCCCTGCGGTAGCGCTGACGCATCACATCAGCGCTGCCGCAGCCCCTGAAGTCACGAAAAATTATTCATTTTCTGTTCCCCCCCCCCTCTCTTTCTTGTGCGCTCATTAGATTCAATGATGAGACTTTGAATAAATAAATGGATGAATGCATCTCTGTATCTTGCGGCCATGGCTGCAAACTCTGGCGGAAGACTCACTCAGCCAGTCAGTTTTTTTTTCAAGATTTGAAGCTGTTTTTTCAGGAAATAAACTCAAAACAATTGCTGTTAAGACAAGAGTGACTGCTGAGGGGTCGTTTTGAGTCGTGTCACCCTAGCAGGATGAGTTAACGTCGGGTTAAACATTGTCGAGAACATTGTCGTCGACATCAATGCGTTTACGATGCACACGGGCAAATTGTCTTGCGTACATGAGCTGATGGCCTCGAGTGTGCGAGATCATTATCTGGAATGAACAAGAGTTCTCATTTTTTTTTCCCAGTATTCCAGGGGCTCCGCATTCAAAATGTTTGCTTGGAATCAATCTGAGGTGAATTTGAGTCTTCTTCATTATGATTTTGGCAAAAGGCGAGCATTCGCCTCTCAGGATTACGCAGACGTTCACATTCTGAGCATTGAGCTAATTTGCCCGCACGTGTAAGCAAATGACGGGAGGGAATTTGGGAAATTTGGCAGTTAAGCGGCGTAATTCATCTTTGCAAACTTTCATTTCTCTTCTCTTTCTCTCTCTCTCTCGGCGGAGCAACTGCCGCCACGGCTTTTTTATTTCATTTTTCTAAGTCAACGACGCGGAGCGATGCAGTGTCTGACCTCTGACCTCTGATATTACAGCTCCTTTGTAGAAATGCGTCAGCGCCGTTTCCAACACAATAAAACAAATGGTTTCGCCTGCTTGGCATTAAGCCCCCAGATTAGGCCTCGGTCCGTGTGGCTTTGTTGTGGTGGGGGAGCAGCGGGAGGAGATGGTCAGGTGACCTTCATGGTTTCTAACCAGATTTAACAGTTTTGCTCCCCGAGGGAATTGGAATCTAAAACATACATTAAAAAAAAAAAAGACACAGTCGAATGCAATTTTCTCTCCGGATGGGAAGAGCCTCAAACAAAAGAAAGAAATGTCAGACGGAATTTCTCGGTTTGATTCGCTGAAGACAAGACGACCAGCAGCCAATGACATTATCAAATGGCAGGTTCACAATGTCTCTGTAGCTCAGTGACCTCATCCAGCAGAGGCATCCCACATCCATCCATCCATCCATCCATCCATCCATCCATCCATCCATCCATCCATCCATCGAACAATCAATCCATCCACTGGACAATAAATGCATCCATCCATCCAATCCATTCATCCTTCCATCCATTCAACCATACATCATCCCTACATCCATCCGTCAATCCATCCATCCATCCATCCATCATTCAACCATTCATCATCCCTCCATCCATCCCTCCATCCATTGAACAATCAATCAATCCATCCATCCATCCATCCATCGATCAATCATTCAACCATTCATCATCCCTACATCCATCAATCTCACCATCCATCTTTCCATCCATCTGTCCGTCCATCCATCAATCCATTCATCCATCCACTTTCTATCATTTCATCCAATCCCGATGTGACTATTTAAAGCTCTAAAACACTAATTTGACTGAGTTAATATAAAAAAAAACAAAAATACATGTAGATAAAACACATTAAGGGCGCTAGCAGACAGCAAAACACATGGGATTTTTCTGGTTTTGGCATCAGACTCAGGCTCAGAGAAGCTTCTGTGTGTCTGTGTTTTATGTGCCTACATGTCGTGGTCAGGAGTCGGGCTAATAAACAACCGCGTGTCGGTTAAATTGTTTCCAGCTGCCACACTGATCAGCAGCGGCTCGTTGACTCTGATTTTCACACCTCAACCTGCTCAACCCCAGCAAATCTTGCCGCTATCGCCAGTATCGGTGCATGTTTCCCTTCAAAGCAGCTGCATATAAAGTCGCTGCTGTGACGCCGCCAGTGGCGCGCCGCAGCCAAAAGTCCTGCCAACGTCAAAAATAAATATAAAAATACCAAATGCTTCAGCAGCCAAATGAACCGGCGGCGGCGGGATGGATACGGGTAGCAGTCAATGGGCTATTATGCGGCTCTGAGATAAGGTTAATGCAGCGCCAAGCCGGGGAGGCGGACCTTCGGCGTGCGCCTCGCAAAAAGGTCAAACAAATTCACCGTCGCCGCTCTTAAATCTCACTCAGCTGCTCCGCTGGCTCACTGGCACTCAGCCGCCCTCGTGCTTACGCAAGCCTCTGAAATAGATCAGTGAGAAGAAGAAGAGGAAGAAGAGGAAGAGGAAGAGGAAGAAGGCGGCCCAGGGACAGTGTGTGGGTAAGAACTCTTGAACGACAGCCCACCGCCGCTCCCAGGGCTTCTTCTCAGCTCCACGCTGAGGAACGAGCTTTGCCGCCACCGGAAGAGACGGACGAGCCCCTCCAACCCCAACTGACTGCTCTCAAAATCAACAGAATGCTCCGTCACAGACGGAGGAGGCGGCAGAGCCGGGGCTGTGAGAGCAGGAGACGAGTAATGTTTAGCCAGGAAGGTGGTCAAAGGTAGAAACTCCGCGGCCATATGGAATGTCAGGCACGCACGAAACCTCGAGCGATGAGTGAGGGAGAGGTCAGAGGTCACCTTGAAATAGTTGACTTGTCACGGAATGTTCAAGCAAAGTCTTGAAAGTGGCATTAATAATAAATGAAAATGCCATTGCCGAGCTGTGATAATTCCGACAGGTCGGCCGGCGCCGGCCAATAGCACCGCTGCTCTTAGACCAGCACACACGCTCATAGATATCTAACACTGTTTGCATGTTCACGGTTTATTTCACAAACTGGTTTCCATTGTTTCTTTAGGCCTGGCAGAGAAGTTGTTTCAAGCCTCGACGACATCAGTCGCTCTCAGTTTCTCCCTGACTTACCCGTCGTCCGACTAAATCTCCCTGCTGGCTGCTGTCAAGGAACCCACTCCGACAATTAACCACGACCGCTGTGATCCACCGCAAAGCTCCGCCTGCGTCTGGAGGGAACCTTCTCGACCGACGAGCTGCCGGTGGTCAGGATGTGTCTGGACGCCACTGAAGCAGCTGGCAAGACCGAAGCCTCGGATTCCAGCCTGATGATAAAGGTGCCGCTTTTAAAGTCTGGACAAAAAAAAGATAAAACAAAGGGGAAATAAGAGCGAGATTGGTTGTTGAAGAGACACGACAAATCAGGGAAAGAAAAAAGAGAAATCTTGCAGCTGCAACAAGAACATCCTGAGACCAGCTGGATGTTGTGTTCGTGCTCAGATTTGACTTTTTCAGGAACCAGAATGCATTGCAGGCCGGTCTGACCCACAGCGCTGAACTCTTCTGGGCTGATGACGATCCCGTCTCTGCACTCGACTCGACCACGGCAGCGTGAGGTTGATGGAGATGACGACAACCACTCGTTGTAAAGACGGTGTGCGTGTTTGGTGGTGCAGGTGACACTATGACCTGCGGCCGGAGTGACGGACTGCTGGACGGAGCTGGAGACCTGCCGGACGTCACTGCTTGCCGTGATTCATGGAGCTGGTGAGGCTGCGTCACGCTGAGCGCAGCGGAGGGGAGGAGTCAGACAGAGGAGAGGAAGCTGACGTAGGGGGGAGGAGTCTAACGGGGGGAGTATGCCTCTCCCTGGTTTAGTGGCCCCGCCCCCAGCCAGGCGTTTATGAGACCAACTTGCTTTTGTCTCCTCGGCAAACATGTGGAAGGTCCACCAGAGCAGTGTTTCTCAACTGGTGGGTCGCAACACAAAAGTGGGTTGCGGTGCTGTTTTGATTGGGTTTTGTGGGCAGTTTCCCTTAAAAAAATATATATATATATTATTTTTTGGAGGACACAATTCAATTCAGTAATTTACTAGACATGATAGAAAGTGGGCTAGTGTTTTTATTTTGAAGGCATAACTTTAGGTTGGGATTTCATTATAAGGAAAGAAATACGGGTCCTAAGATTCCACCTGTTGAGAACCACTGCAACAGATCATCAATTCTGTTAACACAGGGCTAAATGTACTGTTCTGGAGCGATCTGAGAAATTGTGATATGGGACCATTACATTTCATTCTCATTGAAACACTGTGAAGTCATAATGAATCTCTCTTTAAATTCTGTTTTCCATTATATATTATATATGTGTGGCGCTTGTTGCTTGTTGTAGTTAATTGTGCAAACATCCTATCATATGTTATAACTCAGCCATGTTCATTTCTGCTTGCCAGTCACCAGTTAGCCTGAGGTTCAATGCAATCTCTGGAAGTATCGCGTATCACGACGGCTCACTAACAGAAGACTCGTTATCAGGTGGAATTGCCGCCGTGAGGGAAACTGGGAAAGATCAGTCAGATGATGCACATCGTTCTGTCACTGCACCCAATCTCCCCTCCTCCTCCTCCTCCTCCTCCTCCTCGTCCTCCTCCTCATCTTCATCCACAGCCATATTACTCTTCATCTAAACAGCGTCAGGGCCTCCGGGGCTCTGAGGCTGCAGGGGTGAATATTCACTAATCTCAGAAAAGCAGATTCCATCCACCTGCAAACCCAGAAACCCTGGAGGAGAAACACCCAAAATCAAAGAATCACTTTTGATGACTCCGTTAGGAAACACTGGCTGCGTTTCCCATTACAGTTTTTCGCAAAATAAAAGTACAATTGCGTGTGAATATGAAAAAAGCGTTTCCATGACACTTCTGCGATAGACCTCTATATCGATACGATATGAAAAACCACCTCATGAGGGCGTCAAAGTTTTTTTGCGAAGGCTTTTCGTTTAGGTGTTTCCATTATAATGCGTAATTCAAGGAGTTAAGGAAACGCAGCTACAGACACACATGATTTTCAGTTTCTCAGGTTTTTTATAAAAAAAAATTGACTGGCAGCTTAGTTTAATTCCATCAGTGCAACCAGAACCCCTGCGGAGAAAAACACTTGTTCATTTATCAATTCAACCTTGTTTGTTTCTACAGACAGTAAGAAAAATAAAAGCACCTCTAGGACATTAATTAGAATGGTTTTGTTGCCAACAGCCATGTGCTTTAGTGGTGGACATAACGATCCAAATATCGATACCAGTGTTGGTGTCGCTATTGATTGGTACCAGTGTAAATCTTGTATCTTGATTTTGTATTTATGTATATTGACTCGTATAGTTGGAATCATTGTTTTTTGTTTAGCTTGTTTTCACCAAATATAACAACATTCCAAGCAGAAAAAGAAACCAGCAGCTTTATGAAGACTGACGGCTGCTGAGGCAAGACAAGCCACAGTTGGCCATAATTAACATGGAAATGAATATCACAAAATCATCAAAGGTCATGAAAATTAATTCACATTCAGCAAATTTAGATTCAGCCAAATTTGATGACACGCCCACCAAAAACACTGGCGTGGATGTGGATGATACTGCCCTTTCCTGTCCTGTATTTAGTGGTACAACTCCTCGGCCCGTCGTCTTCCTCTACAGAGGAACCTCTTGCTTTCGGCAGATAAACAGAGAAGTCGCGCTGATTTATTTCATCTTTTTTCAGGCAGCTCGCTGCAGGTGGCCGCCGGCCTGCGGTGCGTGTCACAGCTGCTGCACGAGCGCTTTCACTCTGTGGCAGATTTATGGAGCCACTTTAACGAGCCTGTCGGAAAACATTCAGCAGAATGAGAGGAGGAAAAAAAAAGGAGGAGGAGTTGGGGGAAGAGGGGTTGAGTGCAGGAGAAACAGAGAGACGGACTAGAGAGAGAGTGTGTGAGAGAGAGAGAAAGAGGTTTATGAGGAGTTTTAACACGGAAGATCATGTGACTGACCTCATTGTTTTCACAACGTCACGGTTTTAAACCGCCAGAGCCTGCTGGTGAAGTCGGGCAAGTGCACTGAGAAAGTCGGTTGGGTCTGCAGATCAGCTCGTAGGTTTTGCAGTGTCGAGTCGTTAAGACAGACTAAAATAATTTGAGCCTGACTCCCCATCAGGGTCACATGACGCCCCCTGAACACCCCCGGTGCTGAGGTTCACTGTCCTTTGGTCCCATTTCTCAATTTCAGCTTCTTTCATCCAGTGATTGTTATCGATATTACTCCAAAAATTGCTAATAGCTCCAACCCCTCCTCTGCCTCTTGACCCTTGACCCCAGGTCACTCTGGGTCCTGGATGGAATCTATGCAATGAGTAGGCCTTACTTTAGCAGGTGTGCAACAGTCAGGGGAGCTAACCTGACTGAAGCATGTTCCCCTCTGCTGCAGTAGGTGGCAAACACAGTCCGGTACGCTCTTCTTATTCAACGCTGGAACTGAAAAGAAAAGCACTCCATCACCTGTCGTTGCACTTCTTCGATCGTTGTGCCCTCCTATTGGTCAGCATGTGGGCACAAGTAGCAGACGATGGTTCGGGTCCAAAACTAGTTGGGAAAAAAACAAAAACATTTCTAAAATGCTAACAGGCTATGAAGGTCAACAGGAGAAAAAAAAAAATTTGGCTTAAATTTGTGTCGTCGGCCCTGCGATGAACTGTCGACTTGTCCAGGGTGTCACCCTGCCTTCGCCCTAAGACAGCTGGGAGAGGCTCCAGCAGACCCCCGTCACCCTGAATAGGAATAAGCGGGTATAGAAGATGAATGAATGAATGAATGAATGAAAATTTGTGTCGTCTGACCCGGATTTGAGTCCAACTGATACAGAACTCTGTTTTTTTTTTTTGACAGTGCAGAAACGTAGGGTCGTTTGCGGTTAGCGATGACAGACAGAGCAAACAAGCTGCGCTGTGCTGTTCCCTGTCCTTCCTCACTCATACAATTACGGGCCTCGGCTTGGGCACCCGACTATTCCTGACACACGGTGTCCTGCAGAGGAGGCGAGCAGAGAACCTGTGAATTAACGCACCTCCAGGGCTGACGCATGGGCCGGGAATTACCACGTAATCACCTGAAGTGTTGCCTCCTCTGCCTTTCAGTGCTCGGCAAACAATTAAATGGATTAGCGGCCGGGCGCTTTGCATAATGCACATCTGTGCACTTTAATTAACCCATTATGGGAGAAAAACACACAAACACACACACACACACACTCACACACACACACACAAACACACACACACACACGGCCTGAGTCACTGGCAGCTTTTGCCAAAGGCGGACGGGAACCTGCGTGCGGATCAGCCACTCTGTGTTGTAAAGCGTTTTGATTTGCGTTTTCCCTGTTGTCACCGTCCAAGTCATTAAGTCTTCTGATGAGAAACTCGTCAGCCGCTGAGCTCTGGCGCCGAGTCAAGGCCGGCCCTTTCATTTTGTCAGGGAACAACAAGAGGAGGATGGAAAAAAAAGTTCCCTTTATCTTGACTGTGATTGTGATAAAGTGGAGATTTCCTTTTTTATTGGCCATCAGAGTGGAAGTAGATATCATCTGCGGCCAAAAACAGCGCGGCTGATAAAAGACCGTTGAAAGGCGAGCGATTGGATTTTTTTTTTTCCCGTAAATTGTAAATTTCCGCTCGGTGATGATAAAAAAAGCAAGCAGGGGAAAAAACAAAACCTGCATCTGTTGTTGTTTATGCCCCCCGCCCCCATTGTTTTCCTCCAGCCAACAGTTGGAGGATATTCGGTCGTGGTGTAGATGTTCAGCAGCGATCTGCTTATTTTGGCGCTTAGTACACTTTCCCCCGTGCTTGACAAGATATGTTACGACGCCGCTTGACGTCTCTGGTCGATGCGAAGACGACGCCCCCCCCGCCCCCCACCCCACCTCCCCGCGAACGCTGACTGCTGGATAGCTTTGTCTCGTATCCACTAGGGGTCTTGTCAAAAGGCTGACTTCACGTGAGATAATAAAACGTACACAACATAACAATGGAAGTACATGCTGTGTGCTGAAATGAAGCTCCTGATATGTTAGACCTTCCTGCTGTGTTCCAAATTGCGTGGCAAAGCACTTAAGTGCAAGAGACTTGATGGACCCCCAAATTATGGAAAACTTTTTTTTATATTGCAATTTACCTCGACCAATGTGAGCTTTTTGTATCCAAGCATTCATTTTTAGGTGTGATGAACAATGTTTGTCTTTGATTATACAAAGATTAGCCGGATTAGCTTTTACTTACCACACACATGCAGTGACTCTGCAAGCAGCTCAGCGGATTGCTAATGCCAGACACCGGTGGAGGTGTTTAGAAGTCAAAGGTTGTCCTCCACCATCTGTGTCACTCAAATTATTTTGCAACCAAATTCTTTATTTAGCAGCCTTCGACATGGCTACAGCGTGGTTGATATTTGGCAACACGGCCACCGTGTGGCGCTCTGATTTCGGTGAGGCTGCTTTTACTGCAAAATCTCGTCTAGAATCTCACGTCTCACCTCAACAGGTGAAAATCAGCATTGGTCCTACAAGAGCAGACAACAAGCCAAACGCACCACGTCATGTTGAACAAGCGCACCTCCAATAACCAGGAGCACACTCACTAGCTCGCAGCTAACCCAGCCAGCCCTCCTGCCACTCATATCAAAGTTGAGAATTTTTGCTAACGTGCTAATCAGGCTGCACAGCATCGCGAGCTAATGCGCAGACTTCAACAAAGACGGCGTATGAGCATCACCTCCCCTTTCGGCGTCAGATGTTGAATTATTAGCATTTTGGGGCTCTGCAGTAAATCAAGTAGCTGTAGCGGGCGACATGTGATCACTTGAAGCAGCCAAGTTAGGCAACAAACGGCCCTTTTTACCCTAACGTGCACACAGAGCCTGCAGCAAAAAGCCAGAGCACGAGAAAAAAAGATAGTTAATTAGCGTGTGTGTGTGTGTGTGTGTGTGTGTGTGTGTGTGTGTGTGTGTGTGTGTGTGTGTGTGTGTGTGTGTGTGTGTGTGTGTCTTTGACGGGAGTTTGATCAAAGTTTGCACTGAACCCGTGTGAACTGCTGTAGTGCAAAATAAAAACATGCAGGTTGAGACAGCGGTGATTTAAAGCTCAGGCCCTGCGGAGACAGACGACAGGCAGAGAGCCTGAGTGCGTTTCGTGCCGTACGGTTCACCCATTGATGCTTTGCATGAGGTCAAAGTGAAGCACAAGTCAATTTGTATAAATTTGTAATAGACTTTTTTTTGCTCTTCAGAGAAAATTTGCAACCCCCTGCCGGCTGCCACAGTGAGAGCAAGTTCGCTGCCTCTCTTCCACTGATTGGCTACAAAGGTGGGCGGAGTCACAGTGGCAACAGCTATTGGTTTGTGAACTCATTGTTAGGGTTAGGAGGCTGGTTTCACAGTCGGTGCCATCTTTTGTTTCAAAGTTTGTTTTAAAACTTAGACACTTAGACCGACGGTTAGAATGCAGGTTTTTGCTGGAGAGGAGGTTTGGCCTCCTTGTTGAATCTCTTATTAAGCTCCACCCATCTTCTTATACAGTACAGCCACCGTGCTCATGCTGAGACACTCGGCCTCTCTGCGGCGACTGGCCATGTCGTGAAAACACAAACGATCTCTGAGTCACAGGCCTGCCTAGCAACAAATTACAGTCCTCCATCTTCTGACCGTAAGACCGTGCGTGCGTGTGCGTGCGCACGGCACCGATCAGACAACCTGATCGGCAGCGACGCAAACACGTGCTGACTTATTTCCACGTGTTCTATTCTTGCTTCTCCGCTCCTCGTCACCGTGCAGAACGACACAGCGGAGCAGCGGCTGCTGATTGAAAGGCCGCCTCGGCTCCTCCTCTCTGCTCCCTCCACAGTTTTTTCGACTTCCTGTTGTTGGTGCGCTCAAACGTTTGGGTGAAGACGTTGACTGTGAACGTGTGAAGGTTCTGCTGTGGGCTGGAATCAGTGATTAACGACCCGCAAACCCGGGAATATGTCTGGACCTGCAGAGCAGCGTTGCAATGAGCTCAACTCCGCTCCGTGTTACTCTCTTTCTCTCTCGCGCACACACACACACACACACACACACACACGCACACACACACACACACACACACACACACACACACACACACACACACACTGGACGCGCTCCTCTCCGTTTTTTCTGCTCCTCAGATTTTCACCGTTCTCGGCGAACGCGGGCGGCGCCGCCTGCGCTGCCGAAACTAATTTGCCAGCGAGTTAATCCCACCATTTAGTATCAATTTTCTCCTGCAAGAAGAGCGTTCGCGCTCTCAGGTTGCTAATAAGGCAGAAGTAATAAGTTCCGCAGATGCCGCGGCGGCGTGCAAGTCGTGCGTGGCTAAGATTCGCAGCTCCAAGCTCGATAGCCCCGAGAGCGGCGGCGGCGGCGGCGGCGCTTTTCAAGAAAAACAAAACTTTTATTACTCGCTCCACTAATTGGCGAGACGCGCTGATCTCAGGGCAAACACGTCGAGAGAAACTCGCCTGTGTGTCTCCTAGCGGAGGTGGAGACGATCAAATGAGCTGCTGCCTTTTCATTTCTCCCCTGAAAACAGAGACACTTCAGCTTCTTACCAAGCAAGCAACCGAGCAGCTGAGTGCTGAGTGCTGAAAGTCCCACTGTAGAGGGTTTGTTCTTTCAGTGTTTGTGTGATTTCGATGCCCTCATTAGCCACGGGGTTGGTTGGATCTTTCTTGCACCGATTCAACAAGGTGCTGCAATCGTTCCTCACAGGTCCCGATTGACGCGATAGCGTCAAACTATTGCAGCAGATTTGGGAGGGCAGGGTCAAACAAAGGAGGACAAACAAACCGGGCAGAAATGTGAAGCAAAGGACGAAACAATCACAGCACTGACTGGAGTGTTGGTGCCAGTATGGTGGAGTGAACCGTACGGAGTGAGCTGTGAACTATTTGTTTCCTCAGTACAGTGGAGTGTGTTGCAGGAAGGCGGGAAAAAGAAAAAGAAAAAAAGAAGTGTAGTCCTCCAACTTTCACGCGTGTGCTAATCTCAGAGAGCTTTGGTCAAACGCTGCTGCACAAAGCTGCCAAACCCGTTAATCCCTGCCGCAGACCGAGCCGGCATCGCAGCGCACAGCCTTGTAAAATGAGGCCGCTGTTGTTGTTGTTGTTGCGCTATAGAGTTTCTCAGCTTTCACTGCCATTCAATAGGATTAGCCGGGGAAGCTGTCGCTGGTTACGGCCTCGGACCTCCACCCCATCCCTCGCTTCTCTTCTCGCTCCGTCAAGACGTGCGTGGCCGCTCCAAAGCCTCGGGGCTGAAATATAATCTGGAGCTCGCCGCAGCCAATCGCAAGGGCTCTCCGGGAAACAATACAGGGGGGTGAGGGAGGAGGGGGGGCGTCCGAGGGCCCGACGCTCATACGGTAAATATATGAAGTGTAATGGATACATGCAGAGTCTAGGATGGGAAACAGTATATTGGAAAGCAGAGGTGAGGAGGGTGTTTTGTTTTGATTTATGGGAAAAAGAAATCTGCCCTTCTACTCAGGGAAATAAGAACAACCATGACCCTCCTATAAAGAAAACTAAAACATCGAGAAAATTGCAGAATACTAAGGCCGCTCTCGGTGGGGGTGGACCGTGTTTTTCATACTTACGCCCAGGCGTGACAGAAAGACTGAAGGTGTGGGTGAAGAGAAGATCAGTAAGAACAAAGTGAGCCGTCCCACCGTGTCAAAACAGGACGTCCCACTTTGCCCTGCAGTAGCAGCGGCCTTCACCCAGACACCAGATACTCTGCTGCCGCCGCGCTCAGATTAGCGGCTCAGACGTCTGTAGACAAAACTATCACAACACTGGCGCTGGCACCGTCCCGGGCCTGCAGGCCACTTTTTCAGCTAGCGTTTTTGTTTATGTTCTGGCAAGTCAAGTGTCTCTACATTCCTGGAGTTTAGAAATGAAACTTTCCTTTGGAGAGTAAAAACATTAAAATTGCTACAACCCTGAATTCCACTCAAATATTCATGCGTTAGTGACGTGAAGTTCTCTATGTTGTTGCTCCCTCCACCATCAGGCCTATTCATGGTTTGTATTTAATTATTAATGCAATGTGCAGTTACACAACTGGGTGGAGCAATTTGTACTTTGTTAATGCACGACAATTTTAACGATTAGTCAACAAAATCTGTGATGCAATGGAAAATTTTGATTTGTTCGCACATAGTGTTGAAATAATAATCAATTGGGATTAATTCCAAACACTCGACCATCACTTTTATTGAAATCTTGACAAAAAAATATCTATTCTAATGTTTTCACAATTATTCAATTTGATGGTCAGGAATTGTTTGTGTAATTCTTGGTTTTGTAAAAAGAAGGATGTCAGTCTTGATGTTTGCACATGTAGATGTCAACATTAATGCCAAATAATGACTTACAATTAGAGCCTAATTGCTATTTGCCAAAGATTCTTCTTCTTCTTCTTCTTCTTCTTCTTCTTCTTGTTATTATTATTATTATTATCGTTGATTTCTCAAGTAGCACCGCCTGAATGAAAAGCTCTGAATCTTGGATTCGAAATGGCACCGAAGCTTCGTGTTGCACCTTTAAACTTGAAACACAGAGCCTTTTGACGCTGTCACTGAAAAGCCTGGGATTGGAATGCAGGGCGGGCGGGTGGCGTAAACGAGGTCGGCATTAAATCACAGCAGTCTGACGCAGCAGTTCCAAAAAAACAAAAAAAAAAACAAAAAAAAATCGAACGAGTCTTTAACGCGAGGCCAGTCTGTGGGTGTTAGTTCGCTGCTAGCGCAGAACAATGAAGGGAGTTTCCTGTCCGAATCAAAGTGCTTCTGCTACCAGCTTCCTGTGATACGGAGGGACCTTGTGTGTGTGTGTGTGTGTGTGTGTGTGTGTGTGTTTCTGAGATTAGCCATCAAGAGCTGCAATCTTTCCACTGGCCGAACCACCAGAAAGGCTCTGTATGCACAGCGCAGGACGCAGGTTTGCACCCCAGAGCCACCTCGGATGAGGGAGGGGTCGCGACCCCGTCGCCTCGGCCCCGCCCCTTTGTGCGTAGAGCCACAGGTGCTCCTGCATCTGTCCTGACGTCACGTCCCAGGGTGCCGAGAGTCGAGCCTCGGTGCGGCCAAAGAAAGCACAGCAGAGACAATGTGAGAGTAAAAGGTGAAAACACACACACACACACACACACACACACATACACACACACACACAGAGTTCCAGTACTGTTCTATATGGCAGTTTAGGGAATTGCCCCATAATGATGAATTATCCCAATTTAGAAACGTTCAACAATACGATTTTCCATTCAATCCTGGAGGTTTTTTTTTGTTAAGATAGCCTCACAATGAACAGCCTGATTTTCATTCTTTCAGTTGAGATGCAGCTGTCTGTTTGTTCAATTCAATTCAAATCAATTTGAATAGGCAAAAAAAAAAAAAAAAGTGACCGTGTGAAACTAAACAGTAAAACCAATGATTAGCAGCCGCTAAATTAGCGGTTTAACTGCCGTTAAACATTGGCTTGATTCAGATTGGCTAACTCTCTAAGTTGCAAACTGTGAAAGAAAAAAATGTGGTCACGTGGTGTCGGATCTTGGGTTTGATATTGTGTGTGTTCAGGAGTTGGAAACGCAAAACATAGCGTAGAGAGAGACAGAGAAAAAAAAAAACAACAACCTTGTATTAATATTTCACAAACAAGAACAAGGAGAGACTTGCACACCAAAGGCTTGGCAGAACCATAAACACGCCACGCCTGTCCTAATAAAACAGTTATTGATGGTCGCCCAAGAGCCAAACTACCAGTGCGGCAACCAACTAGAAGCAAATTAGAAATAATAACATTTTTAAATGGGCTTAGCAACATGCCAGAGTATTCAGAGTAACGCTGGATTGAGTGTGTGTTCCAGCACGACTCCCCTCAATATCCAGCCGCCGAGCACCTGCAGTCAGTGTGAAGTCAAGTCGCACCCAATATAAAGTGAATGACAGCAAACTGCCGAATAAGGTTATTGTTGTTTTCCGGAGGTGAGGAAGACTGACATCCCCACCTGACCTCTGGTGGGTCAGTGGAGGCCGAGGCGCCATCAATAATGTAGCGGCGCTGCAGCACGTCAGCAGAGTGTCAGCTGGCATCTGCTAAATGCACAATCTTTCATTAAATACATATATTGCGATTAATCACATCCT
Organism: Nelusetta ayraudi; assembly: GCF_046127955.1. NCBI lineage: Eukaryota > Metazoa > Chordata > Actinopteri > Tetraodontiformes > Monacanthidae > Nelusetta > Nelusetta ayraudi. Next base: position 1,047,515 of record NW_027466070.1, on the reverse strand, counting down.
GAGTTAACTCACGATTAATCGTGATTAATTACAAATCAAGTGCAAGTGTTTTTACCCTGCTCTGTCTGTAACTTAATAAGATATTTATTGTGTTTCTTATAGGAAAAATTGGAGAGGTTTTTATCTTCATTGGAACATTCCAAAACGATTGCACACTTAAAATGTCCAGATACTCTCCAAAAACAAAAGCCTCAAATCTTGAGGTATTTTCAAGCCAATGCTCGTAAATATGAAAGTTTACAAATAATTGATTTTATTTGTAAACTGTGTACACAGTGTGTGAACTTTGTGTTGTATGTTTGTTTGTTTCATCTTCCTCGCACTCTGATTCTAGATACTGACAAATATAACGTACGCAAGTATGATTGCAATCGTGCATCGCGGTATTTTATTTTGAAAATTGCATTTTATTTTGAAAATTAACCAGATTCGCTCGTGTTTCTTTGATTGATTTCCTGTCCAGCTTGACTCGGATCGCGAGCGATCTATCTATCTATCTATCTATCTATCTATCTATCTATCTATCTATCTATCTTCTCAAGACAATGTATAAATTGGTTTTTACTGTATAGAGAATTTCCCATTTTTGTAAAATTGCTTTTCAAATTGTCAATATCATGAGGCTTAACAGAGTCTCAACACTCTACATCTCATCCCGTCCCAGACGATCTGCTCTGGGCTGAGTTGCGTTGCACAACTAACAAACTGCGTTTCAATCGACCTGCCTCTTCAGCGGCGCTTCAGCCCCTGAGGGGGGGCGGAGTTTGTCGGCACGGTGCAAAAAACATCGGACACGGAACGGTGAACGTTCTGCGCCGAGAGTGCGACCTCTCGGGGCCCTGGGGGGGGATGGGGGGGGGGGGGGGGTCCACGCCTCGACCCCGGAGTGTTTACAGCGGGCGGAACACTTCGTCACGCCGCTGGAACGAGAGGTTTACACAAGCGGCGACGCTGAGAGGCAAAAAAGGCGAACAGGCAGGCGTGAGTGAGTGAGTGAGGCGGGAGAAGCGTCGGCCGCCGCGTGAGTGGAGTTTCAGAAGTGACTGTTCACCTTCAGCTGCCACATGTTGCTCCCCCCTGTGCAGGAAATCAGCCTCTGGATGGAAGTTGAGCTCAGGCTGCTGGAAATAACTCGGCTCACTTTTTCTAAATGTGTCATTATCAGCCTTGCCTGACCCTCCCCGTCTCAATTTGAGCAGGCGTAATTATTGCATTTCCATCCAATCAGGCGGCAGCGGCTCCAAAAAGGTCATCTGCAGAATCCTCCGACCGAGGCTTTTGTGGACGGCCGACGGTGTGGGAATAAAGAGCGGCGGCGGCGGCGATAATTGCTGTTTACAATTCTTTTTTTTTTTTGTCTGTGTGACGAAGCTTTTTCGTTTGTCCACCGGACTGCAGGGGGCGCCGACGGGGGGTCTCGAGCATAAGTCATAATTAAGACACTTTTGTGTGCGAAGTCCAGCCGAGGGAACGCACGGCGGGGAAAAGAGCTGGTGATGTCAGCAGGGGGCGGCGCTGACGCCATGGCCCGGGTCCCCAGAGAGAGCCGATGGAAAGAGTGACCACGCACACATTCCTGCCGGACGGCGGATGGGATGTGCCCTTTTTTTTTGTGTGTGTGTCGTGTTGGTCTGTGTCACGGACCTGACTGAGTGCATGTTGTTTATGCCAATTATCCAAATAACGTCAGTCCGATGATCCGAAGTGACGAAGATGAATCCATGTGTTGATGACAAGCGGCACATCGTGTTTTGCTGTTATTTCATTTCTCTTCACGATAAATAATTCAAATAGCCAGCTATTCTTTGGGAGTAAAACAAAAATTATTTAGCCCTCTGTTTGCAGCCTCCTGCTACATTTGACCATGACTGAGACGTTCCGCACGTTTGGAACGGGACCAAAACAAGGTTTTCTCAGGGGGCGTAGCCAACGCCAGGCTGAGGGCGTGGTCAGAAGGTAAGTGCGCCCTTTTCGACATCACAAAGGGCTGATTTCCAGTTCTGGGACTATTTTACGCCACTTTCTGTCCAGCTGCAACTGGAAGACGTAGAGGAAGGATTAAAATGGGGAAGCCGCTGACAGGACGCAGGCACAACATGTTGTTGAACGCGGCCGGCAGCTGATCACTGAGATCTTTAAATAAATTCTGCCGCTTCCATGAGCTCATTTGTTTCTCCCCTATTGAGGTTGTGTGATTTCATAAAGCGCCGCCCATTGTGTCCCCCAGGCTCGGGTCGGAGGTCAAACGCAGGAAATTCCAGAGAGCGCAAAGCTTTCCATTTCCTTCACCGCCGAAAAAATACAGAAAATATGCATTTTTAAGAGGGGCGGGAGAGGAATGTCGAAGCGTCCTAATCCCCTGATCTCGGCCTCTTCGGAGACAATGGACACCAGGGTCATAAATGTCATTGTTTTCCAATTTCAGGCCCCTACGGGTGGCTTGGACCGGCAGCTCCAGGAGAACCCGACTGAACTCTGCCAGCGTCATTAGCCCCTGACAGGTTGAAGTGTGGAAGTGCCAAAACAGTGAGAACGGAGCTAATGGAGTGACAAGATGTGTGCGTCTCTGGCCGTGTTAATTAAAAGGCGAGGAGAAGCTCAGACCTCCTAATGGGCGATACTGCGAGAGTGCGAACAAAAGTGCCCACAGTGCAACGAGTTGCTCCCTCTTCGGGAGATTCTGCTAGAATTCTATGATTAGACGTTTGAGAAAGGCCAGCTAAATGTTCTCTAAAAGCTTTTGCGGCGCTCGCGCCCGCCTTCTCACAAACAAGCCTCCGCCGTGATGCATCAGGGCCCAGCAACAGGATGCGTGACGCGCTTCCTGTCTAATAAATGAGAAAAGTTCCCGTTCTCTTCCCAAAGCCCAGGCCCAAGCCCAAGTCTGGAAAATCTTTTTTTGGATTAACCTCCCGAGCAACATCTTGTTTTCAAGGGGGTCCAAAATGTTTGGAATGTTAGTTTGGAATGTCTCTCTTCCTCTTCTGCCTCTGAGTCATTTGTCTGAGCGAGTCGAGAGGTAAAACAGCACAGTGGCGCTGCTGTTGGACAGCGGCGCTCCGGCATGTGACGGCTAATCACATTGATGGCGAACTGGAAGCAGGGGGACCAGATGACCCCACCTGGCCGACAAGAGCAGTTTGAAGGCCACGGCCGCCCATGATTCACTCGCGGTAACGAGATAATCCCATCATCGCAGCCAACGTCACGCAAGGAATCTGTCCCGGTTCCGCCCCGTCCCAGTGATCGTTAAAGCCAGTCAGAGAGAAAACGCATCGGTAACACTGACGGATAAAATTCCCCTTTACAGTTTAAATGAAGATGTTGGATATTAACCCCAAGCAGATGTTCTTCCTCTTTCTTCCCCCCCCCGCTTTCAGTCCAGATTACTGGAGACTGATGCTGATTGGTACCCATCGCTTGGTGTCGTCGTTGATGCTTGTTGACGTGACTTTACCTGCCAGAGAAACGACAGCAGACCAGCGCCGGTTTGAACCTTCCCGCTGGACTTTCGACGTGTCTGCATTAAACACTCAGATTTAGAAGACTACATTACCTTGATGTCGCAGAGTCATGTTCAGAATCAACTCACACCACCAATGTTGACAAATTTCAACAAGGACTTGTTTTGATGTAGATTTAGAAGACCAATGAATTGGAGGAATTTCAAATTTTAAATGAATTGATTTTCTAATTTCTTGCATTTTAAACATTTCCTCCATTGGATACTGTTTTGTTTTTTTTGTTTTGTTTTTTAAATACTTGCTAGTGGTGCTGAGGTTTTGAACAGACAGACTAAAGATTGCAAGTTGCTTCTCCAGGCCGGGTTCAGTTTCAGCTGCTTGTGTGTGTGTGTGTGTGTGTGTGTGTGTGTCACTCTCTACTGGGCCTCTTGAACCCCGAGGCACTTGAGAGTCTGAGGCGGTGACATTTATCCCTCTGGCGTCTCCTCACCATGGAGAAGCTCTGCACCGTGTGAAGAGATCAGGGACGGCGGAGCTTTTTCTCCTCTCTGTCTTTGTGCTGCTGATTTACAGTGCTCCTGCGCTCCCAGACGACGGACAGCCGGGCTTGAATTGCGAAGCGCCGCGCTGCACCGCGACCCCTGTTTCTCTGCACAAACACAGCACTTCCCTCACTTCCTGAGCCGCCCCTCCACCGGGATCACCGGGTCCTTCTGGACTCTGAAATGAGGCTTAACTGCAGCAGTGAAAAGGTTACTACTTTTTTTTTATTTTCAGGTGAAACTGCAAAATTCTAATCGAAAATTTACACTCAGAATGTGTTCAGTATGTTAAAGAAATCTTTCCCTGAAGTTGCTTTGTGTCCTGAAAGCCTCGTGCAGTGTGTGTTGCGACAGTTTTGTGCACTACCTTGTTACTGACTAGTTTCTTATCTGTCTGTATTTATGAGCTTTGGAGGATTGCTTTAGAACAGGTAATAAAAAAAACTATTTGGAATAAGACAAAAAAAAAATCTGAATCGCAAAACATTGCTCGCTGGAAGTTGACAAAGACACTTCAGTCAGTGATCAAAGACTGAGACAAACCCAGTTAGAGCAGTAATTGGGATGTCCCAGTCACATGATTGGTCGAACCCCCCCATCCCACCACAGGAATAATTAATGACATTACCTCTAAGTGTTTCTCTGAGTTTTAATGGGCCTTAACGTTGTTGCTTGACTCAAGCATCCTCCTTGACAAACAGCTTTCCTCCAGTCACAGGCCTCATAAAAAAAACGCCAGCGAATACAATCATCGGCTTCTTGGGTCACGTTTTTGCCGTTGTGGATGTGTTTGCTCTTTCGCTATTGTTGTTTAGTTTTGCAACAGTAGCTTTTGGAGGTTAAGTTCTTTTTGAGCCAAGGAATTTTTTTTCTTCACAGTACCAATCACGGCCTCTGTAAAAAAAAAAAAAAGAAAAAAGAAAAAACTCAACTGGCAACTGCAAACCGTTTTTTCCCCCCAGCACTCAGTTCTCTTGGTAAGAGATTTATTTTTTTGCCATATAAAATTGCTCTGTAGACGTTAGTGACATTAGTGGCAGTTTCATATTTCAATTGCATTTCATTGACATTTTGGAAATTTCGGCTGGAGTTTTTGTGTGAACCTACGTTGTTGATCCTATCACCATTTTCTTTAAAGCAACAAATTGTTCCAAATTGACGGCTCTTGGACGTTTTACAGCTTTTTCCCACCATTGCCGCACGTCTCCAGGCAACAACGAGCCCTAAAAAAAACACACACACAGTGTGGATCTGCTTGTAAACATGTCAACGTCTCATCTGGGATCTCTCACGTTCCCTCTCGCAAATGTCAATTTTAACGGAACTCCACGGGAGCAAAATAGGCCTGATCTGCTGTAGGTGGCGCTCTGCAGTGCATGTTCAGAAAAGCACAGCTGTTGTGGAATGGCAGAGCATGCAGAGCAAGCTGAATCAGTTCTGGAAGATCTTGTTTTGTTACTGACTTTGGATAATGTTGGTGTGTGTGTGTGTGTGTGTTTGTGTGTGTGTGTGTGTGTGTGTGTGTGTGTGCGTGCGCGCTTGGGCATCACTCTCTTGAGGGTTTGTTTTTCTGTTCTTCGCCGGCCGTGACAGCGATAGGACCCCGGTGAGGGAAGCAGCCCTGGGTGATGGTAATCTTCCAAACGGAGTGGGGTCTTCAAAGTGGCCGCCTCGGCAGGAAGTTGGCGAGATAATTAGCGCTGTCATCCACCCCGGCCGCCCCGCCCCCTTCAAAGTCAAGGCACAGGAAACAAGAGAGCCGCTCGGCGGCCATCAAAGCCCCCGGCAGATCTGACGCAAAAGCACGTCGGCCCCACAGTAGTCGTCAACTTTGAACCTCGACTCGCACACACAATGGGGGGGAGCTTGAAAGGCAAACTGAGAGTACGAAATAAAAAAATGTGAGGAAAAAAAACAACAATTAGGGCCATTTTCATCATTTGCAGATAAAAGATCCTAAAAAAAAACATTGGTGTGTGACGCTCTAGTTTTAGCTCTTGTGGTGCTATGTAATCTGGAGCAGAACTTCATGACGCGCCTTCTTCGTCTGTTGATTTCAAGCCCTTTCTGTCCGGTCAACACCAGACTTGCCAGTCCCCACTTTGGATAACTGACTTTGGGTAAACTAAACTGGACTTAAAGTCTCAGGTGTGGCAGCAGAACTGTGCGGGAGGCAGGTGCCCTCACTGATAGTGGTCCGCTTGGAAATGTGGCAAGGTAACCGGCGTTTTGGCCAGCGTGTAAATTAGCTAATGTTAGCTTGTTCGCTTGGGTGCTGGATTGCCTTGCATGACAGGCTAGGGAGGATGGCACGCTTTAAAAAGAGTTCGCTCACAAACCTGGATACGTCACCCACCTTCTTCTTCGCTGGTTCATTTGAGGAAGCCAGCGTTGACCCGACACACAAAATGTTCTGTCGGGTGGGCTGGATTCTCCACACCAGCTGCCTTAAAAACATGGTGGTGCAAAATGGCAGCTAACTGGGAGCAAGAGCCTGTGCTATTGGTATGTATGCATGGACAGTAGTAGTCAATGTGAGTATGGAATACATGACGGCATGTGTCTTTTTTCACTGTACGTCCAGGAGATGAACCAGACCGACTGACAGAGATTTCATTAGCTAAGCGAGTCAAAGGCAGACTCTTTGATTCCAAATGACCAGATGATGCCACATAATTGGCTGCGACACGGGAACCAGTACAACAATAACTGGATGAAAACTGGAGGAGCGTCATTACGGCTGCCTCAAGAGGACAAAAACAATTTCACCTGAATGAAGCCTGTCGCGTCACGTGGAGGGGGGGGGGGGGGGGGGGGGGTAGATTAGATGAAAAGAAAAAAAAGAAAAAAGAAAAAAAATCCAATTTCTGCACAAGAGCCCAATTTACATCAGGAGCAAACACCTTAACTTCTGCAACACGTGTGCAGGAAGGAAAAATAATGGCAACAAAAAAAAAAATCTGTATTTCCACTTGCAGGTCACGCATTGTGACCTCACGGCACGGCCGCTGATTACACCCCTCACACCCCCACGGAACCTGCGTGAAAACCTAATCAGGAAGCCGTGGACGCGGGAGGAGGAGGAGGACGGGCCGTGTGTGTGTGGGAGGGGGGGGGGGGGGGGGGGGCAGAGGTCGGCGAGGAGGTGAGAAGATTCCATGTTTACTTAAGTAGCTAATCAGGGCGCCGTGGCGCGGCAATCAGTGCCGCCGGCCCCGAGGAGGCCGTCAAGCACCATCGTCGTCCTCGCCGCCACGCCGCAGAGGCCAGTCAGTCAGTCAGTCAGTCAGTCAGTCAGTCAGTCATTTCACCACGTTTTCAATTCCAACTCGGCACAGATTGTGGCTGGATTGTTCTCTTTAATTCGCTCTTCCGTGTCCCGCCCCCCTTTCAACGTTTCAGGGGACAAATGTGGGTTTTTTTTGGGCAATTTCCATCGGGCTGTTTGTCCGTCTGTTCCAGCCCTGCTTTGCTTTTCGTTGGCACTACCTTTTAAAAGCCCTTCCAAATGACTAAGATCAGCCCACCGCCCAGCAACCCCCCCCCTCCCCCTCCCCTCTGTTTATCTGAGCGGCGTCGCTCGTCCCCGCCTCCGTCCAAATGACAGGTTGCATTTGGAACACCTGTAGGGGAGCAAACAGCGGCGCAGCGCCGAGAGGGGGCCAAATGAAGGCCCTCGCCAAAAATCAAATGTGTTTACAGTCTGCGCCGAGGGAGGAGGAGGTGGAGGAGGTGGTGGAGGAGGTAGAGGAGGAGGACGAGGGATTAAAGGCCCAGCCGTTTTCCACGAGCGTGTTTTGGCGCGGGAGGCTTTCATCCAGGGATCCAAACTTAATTGCTGAAACACGCCGCGTCCAGGCTCCTCCCCCTCCTCCCGCCCTCTGGGCGCTGTGGGGCGTGTCTTGGTGCACGGAGCTGCAGGCGGGTGGGGGGGTGGGGTGGGGTTTGAGTGTTTGGTCTGTCTTGAGAGAAAGAGTAGTGGAGTACAGCTGCACACACACACACACACACACACACACACACACATATATATATATATATATATATGTGTGTATGTTTAGGTATGTATATGTGTGTACAGGTGTATAGACACTATATACATTTATACACACACATGTGTGTACGTTTACATATGTACAGGTATTTATGTTTAGATACACACTATATATACATATATGCATACACACACACACACACACACACACACACACACACACACACACACACACACACACACACACACGTGTTTGTGTGTTCATGTGCATGCCTCCAGTGGCCTCCACTGTGCCAACATTCCTCACATTAATTACAAAAAACCAACAACTTGTTCCAGTTGTAAATTACACTCACAATCTGAGTCCGCCTGGCGTCTTGAGACACAACAAGCTGTTCTCGTTTGCGTCTCATCATGTCGAAAACCACACGTCCTGGGCCTCACACTCCCGTCTTTGTTCGTTACCCTACACCCACAGCAGTTCACGACACTTTCATTATTATCATTAATATTATTGATAATCATTTTCCCTTTTTAATGGAAGTGATTGGTGCCAATTCCTGCCGGGTTAAATAGGACGCAGGTTCTCAGACCCCTGCGACAAGTCGCAGCGCGTGTTGTGATGCGGCTGTGATTGGACGACGACACCTCTGCAGCTCCACGGACGACTCCTCCTGCTCGGGTTCATTTACGCGGCGCTGCTGGATGTCTGGTTTTGACAGACGGAGGGAGTTGAAGCGAGGCCGGTCGGACTTTTTGGAAGTCCCAGAATAAAATGACAACGCTCGTCGGAGCGACAGCAAATCCAGTCCAGGGTCTATTGAAGAAAAAAAACAAGCAAAAAAAACCTCCCAATCTACATTTTTTTTTTTTTTTTTTTAAATCACACAATCTAAATAAGGAGAGGTGATAATTTGTACCTGGGAGTGTTAATCTCAGAGGGTGCTCTGCTGCGTCACGTGACCTCCTGCTGCTCCAGGAGGGAAGAAAAAAAGAAGGGATTTTTATGCAAAAATGCACTCACAATTCTGCATCTCCTCTACGGCAGTTGATTGCAAATCCTTCGTCAGTCCTGTCGGGCCAGTCGTCGACCAGCCGCTGGAGTCGGGCCCAACAAAGGCGGGTGTGCAGTCAGTCTGCCTAACTGTCATTTTGGTTGGTGTAATTATTGTTGTCGGCCTGCACGCTTGCGAGTCTTTGAGTTGCTGATCCTCGGCAGGGTGTGCGTGTGGGTGTGCGTGTGGGTGTGTGTGTGTGTGTGTTTTGGGGGGGGCTAGACAATGCGCAGCGGCGATGACTCAGACACGCTGCAGTCACACTGCGGAGGCAAAGTGTCGGCTTCACTGCATGACTTGACGTCACCGGCTTTTTGCAAACGCTGTGAAAAAAAAAAAAGAGAAATGGGATGGAAGAACTTTTTTTCCGCCCATCGAACCCTGAGACGCTGACTCACCTGCTGCCGAGGACAGGAAGTGCAAGTACCCCACCCGCCCACTACGCGGTTAATCACGTCGCTGCGCCTTTTAGCCGTCCTTGCAGGAAAATCAGGCGAGAGGAACATCAGAGCGACGTCTTCTAATAACAAGCAGGACCGGCAGCTGTTTGTGTCCTGCGCCGCCACATAAAAAGGTCCCAGTCATGGGTTTTAGAAATTGTCTATTTCCCTGCCAGACAGCAGTGGAGGAACACTGAGTGCTTGAGGAAAACAGCAGGTTTAGCCCCGTGTTTGCAGCCTCCTGCTGGAGAGCTTACGCTTTGTTGGGCCTCCCGCCTGTTTTGGAGAGGGGGAGGGCGGAGGGCTAGAGGGCGGAGTCAACACCTGGACAGTGTGAGTGCGGAGGAGGTATCAGCACCGTTTGTGACATCAGAGAGGGCCATGCATGACTGTGCTTTAAAAGATGTGTTTGTTTTTTTCATTTCGCCAATAGAGAGCCAGACTGCTGATAGAAATCATTTTTGAGTGATTTTCAATGTACCCGTTGAAAATAACACAACCCCTCCGTCTTATTAACCTCCCCAATCAAATTCTTTTCTTATCCGCACGACCCCGATTTTTCTCTTCATCCATTATTCTGCTGCTGCTGCCGTCGGCCGATCTCGCCAGGAATAAAGACGAAAGTTTTCATCACAAATTTGCACAAAAGGAAAAACAGACCTTGTTGAACAGACCTTGCCGGAAACAAAGGGGCACCTCAGAGAGACGCTGCTCCCCAAAAGCAAAGGGCATAATTTGTTATTCCCCTCCAGTTTAAATTGCAAGGTCGTCCTCTTGGTGCTTTGAAAAATTCACAAAACAAATGTCAAAAGAAGCCTTAGATATTTTTCAACAGTAAATCTGCCGCAGTTATCACAATCAAAAGTTTGAATATTTGAATTTGCTTTTGTCTGACTGGAATTTTCATCATGGACAGAATTGTAAAACTGCTCTCTGAACTGGTTCATTGTTTTTTTTTTTCCCCTTGAAATTTCTTTCTCTTCAATGCCTCGTGACAGCAACACCGCCCTCTCCTCCGCCATGGGGCACTCGGGGGGGGGGGGGGCGACAATTGACAATTGAATTTTGTCACGTTGAAGGCCTCGAACGGAGAGACGGAATTTACATTGAAATCTAAAAAGAAAAGTTATTTCAAACCACCTGCCTCACATTCCAAGGTTTGCTAACATTTCCAGCGGTGCAATGCTTAAAACTGCTCCCTAATGAACCTCTGCAGTGTGGACGGCGGGCGGCGGTGCGAGCTCGTTGGCCAGCCGGCCTTTCATGCTTGCTGGGGTTACTTAGTAGCTCAGAGCGGTGAAAGGAGAGGCGGTGGAGGAGGAGGCACGGGGGTGATGGGGGGGAGCGGGGGGGGCGGGGGGGTGGGGGTGCGACGAGGGGGGCAATTAGTGTGTGAAACAGATACCCTCTAGCACCCCCCACAAAGCCCCCACCCACCACCAGCAGCACCACCATCTTCAGAATACAAAGTGTGGGTCTGTCAGCGGCGCGTTGACAAGAGGAGAGTGCTCACCACTGTTCCTGCTTGCCTGGCGACCATCCTGACTGATTATATGCTGCAGTGACTGGTGTGTGTGTGTGTGTGTGTGTGTGTGTGTGTGTGTGTGTGTGTGTGTGTAAGTGGGGGGTTGCAGGGAAACAACCTGTGTCTCTTCCTCAGCTTGACTTGGAACTAAGACAGACAGAGAGAGCGGGGGGGAAAAAAAAAAAAAAAAAAACCTAGACTAAAAAAAAGAAAAAGAAAATTCTTCTTCTGCAACATCAATCTGGAGACACAGTTACTCAGGTTCTTTTATTGCGTGAAATGAGTCGTTACATCAGAGCTGCAGGTTACGACGACCATCAGTTAGAAAAAAAATCATCTGCCGGTAAACCGAAAAGAAAAACAAATATATATATATATATATACACAATAACAAAACAATGATAAATAGCTGTTAATCTTAATATTATTAATATTATTATTACTCTTCAAATCCAAAGCTGTGCCTGTGTCGTCAGAGCATTCAACCACGTTACGGCAGTTTATTTACAGTGTGGTTCAGAAGAAATGTTACTTTTTTTTCTACAACACCCCCAAAAACATTGTGTTTTAATATAAAACATTCTTAATAGACGATATGAAGTTATGTGGAAAGCAGTGCAGCTTTATAAATAGTGGGGATAGATGACTTCTAAGACGAGACGGAAATGTACATTCAACACTACTGAGACGCTGGCTTAAAGCACCACTACGTGGTTCACTTACCTTAAATTGAGAAATTCTAAAATCCTTGTTACGATTTACTGGCATGTAACAGGAAGAATGGCACCCCAGGTCCTGACGCAGCGCACCCTGCTAGTCCGGCATAGTGCTAAACTACCTTGGTTGCGTGCCCAGCACCCTGTCACAAGGGGTGCTTCTACTCAGTGAGACTAGTGAGCTAGCGTTTGATCAGTTGATGATGTATAATGCACAGCTAGGGGGCGCAGTGTCACTGACCGTACCATTCTCCAGGCTGTTCAGTCAACTGAATCTTAAAATAATATTTCTAAATACATAATTTCGAAATGGAAACGCAGCATATTGAAAATGCTTGGTGAAATTGGTTACACTTGTTAGGTGAGAGAATAAAAAGTATTCTAAATTAGCAACGTCTGGCATACGTTTATATGTCCAGTTTTGTGCCTTATATGTACAAGACTGTGAGTGTGAGTGAAGACTTTTTCATCAAAATACTTAAAGTGTGAAAGATTTTTATAAAACAAATATTTAAAAAAATTTGCCACACCCAGCGGTCCAAAATTGATGCATGTTGGATGGAACCATTTCTGACGACAAATCCACAAAACGCACATTTTGGTCTGTGCTTCTTGTCTTCTTTGCACTTGAGGAAACCTGAGGCTGGAGCTTGGCCCAGCAGGTACAAGATCACACATGACTGGAAGGCGCCGGGCTTAGCGGCGGCGGGGCTGGAAAGGCCTCGGCCGGGGTCAGGCGGGTTTGTTCAAACGTCGGTGTCCAGTGGGGGAGGGAAGTCCAGGCAGGGCGACAGCGAGTCCTGGCTGTGTGTGGAACTAATCCCCGTGTCTGAGTCTGTGTCTGTAACGTCTAGAGGCGACAGGCTGTGTTTGAGCTTCACAGTGCAGCACTGTGTCTCACTTTTCAAAGGGGCCGGACCGGTCTGCTCCTCCTCTGTGGCCGCCATCGTTGCCGCCGCCTCCCCAATTTGCAGCGAGCTGAGCTGCGCGGCCAGCTGCCAGCACTCCTGGTCCTTGGAGAGCAGCGTGGCCTCGTACAACTGGAGCTGCTTGTCCATTTCGGCCGCTTGGCTGTGGAGGGACACGCCGGCGAAGATGCTGTGCCTCAGCTCCGCCTGCAGCCTCTCCAGTTCGGCCGCGCAAAACGATTCCTCCTCCTCGGTGGGGATCCAGGAAGTAGCCCCGACGGCTGTGGCGGAGCTAGCGCTGGTGCTAGCCCTGGCGCTAGCCGCAGCGCTAGCTTCCTTCCCAGTGTGCTCGCAGTAGTCGGCCCTCTGCAGCTCGGCGTCAATGTCTCTGGACAGCTGCAGGATGAGCTCCTGGTGCTTCTGCACCTGCAGCTCCAGCTCCTCCATGCCGTCGCTGGTGTACAGGTAGTCCTGCTGCTGCTGCTGCTGCTGCTGCTGCTGCTGCTGCTGCTTGTCGCTGCTGCCACCAGCCTGAGTCACCGGGCTCTCCACCAAGCGCTCCAACGCCCCGTCCAGCTCCCTCATGTGCTGGATCTGCTCCCGGATTGTGAGGTCCTGGTCCAGGATGAGCTTCACCATGCGCTCGATCTCTTCCTCCGCCGCCGCAGCCCCACCAGGGCTGCTGCTCTCCCTGTGGAGCTTCTCCAGCTTGCGGAAGGCTTTCTTGACGATGCGCTTCTGCCTGTCCACCGGCAGGCTCTGCTGGCCGTGCTGAGCCCGGCCGTGCTCCCACCGCTTCCCCCTGCCGCCGGACCCCCGGCTCTTCCCGCTCTTCCTGGTGGGCGGCGGCGGCGGCACAAAGTCGCTGGTCTTGACCAGGATGAACTGGATGAAGGGCCTCTGGTCTCCCCAGGCGTACCACAGCCTGAGGATCCGGGTGAGGGGGGGCAGGGCTCTCTCCAAGCCCTTCCAGCGCTCCACCAGGCAGAAGTCCGAGGCCTCCCCGGGCAGGAGCCGCCTGCTCTCCGCGGTCAGCCTCTGGTCGTCCAGCAGCGCCTGGATCATGTCGGCGCAGGTGGTGTGCTTGGTCACCCCGCACACGACCTTCTCCTCGTCACAGACGGTCACTTGGATGTCTTTCCCCACCGCGGGCGCCTCGGTGTCTTTCGTCCTGGTCGAGAAAAAAAGAGAAAAACAGGAAATTATGCAACTACTTCAGGCTTTGGCTAAAACTGCAAAATGGACAAATTAATCCTGACCACGAAGCAGCCCATGATCACGACTGGCTGATGTCACATTCAAATGAAAAAAAATAAATAAAAAAATCCCATGCAAAATATAAAATTACAATCTCAAAAATGAATTGATCATCCTGTTTTCTGCCATCTTTCATTTTTTTTTTTTTTTGTTACATTTGCACCAGCAGTACAGCAGTACAATGCTTTAAGTCCACAGTGTCCCGCAATGAGAAGACGTTCAGTATTGTTCATAGATCTCAAATGAATGGTTTGCCCTCACAGGTCAGTGAGCAGAAAACCCAATCTCCTGGCTGCCCGCCTTGATTCTGTTAGACTCTTAGTCATCGTCTGACTCATCAGAGCCGTTTACTTAATGGTTCGGTTCTGAGCTATTTAACCCCTACAGAGGCTCATCATTAGTCCCTTTTTTTCCCCCTCTGGACCATAAAACTTGGTTAAAAACTAAACCCTCCCATAGGCCAATCATGCCTCTTTTTTTTCTTTTGGCATGCTTAATGGGCCTCCGGTAATATTCTGGCCCTAATATCCACTCATTAAATGACAGGCACCGGCAACGCAGACGAGCACAATATGATCGTGTTATTAAATAAGTAGATAACATCACCAGACGCTTCAATTTGATTCCGAGATAAAGAATGATGTATCGCTGGCACCGCTTATATGCGCTGGTCCACTATTAGAGTACACCTCCACGGATCTGGTTGCATCAATGATTGCCCACCGTTAACATTCGGCCTCGGTATATTGCAAATCTATGTTAATTAAGGCAGACAGACAGAGAGGCATATGAGACTCATTTCAATGGGTTCCAATCTTGGAGGAACCGTGGAAAGACCGTCCACGGTGCATCACCGAGAGTCCAAACACATCCTTCGAGCGGTTTTCTGATTTCTGATTCAATCGAAATTCTAATATTCATTTTTGAGGTGCATTGGAAAAGTCGGAAGCAGCCTTGCCATCAGCTTGCCTTTGCTAGCAACCCGATGCTAACTGCGGTCTATTTTCCCAGCGCCCGAGTGCGTCGCCCGGCTTGCTCTTCACCTGCCTGAAGCCGCGTGGTCGCCACGAGACCTTTGCAAGATAAGGACGCGCTGGCGGGATACGAGCTGCCCGCATGCCGCAGCAAAGCAGGTGAGATGTGCGACGGATCTTTGAAACGAGAGAGCCCGGAATGATCTCGCAAGTCGGTCTGATTTTAACAGTCGGATAGTGGTGTGTTTTGGTTCCCACGCGGGCGGAAAAAAAAGCACACAACCGGCTCACTGTGTAAACTGGTGGTGAACAAGGCCTCTGGAATGCGATACGTGGACAACAATGCGAGAGGTGGGTTAATGGTTACGAGCAAGGACCCTCGGAGACGAGCAGGGCAAAGAGAAAAAGAAGAGAAAATACCTGAGTTTGTGTGCAGACCAAACAAATCCTGTGTGCCCCCCGCCGCCCCCCGGGTGATTACAGACAACGTTTGACCTCAGACTTTCCCGCTACCGCCCACTCCCGAAACTTAGAGGCTACTGCCCGCGCTGCTGAGAACGGCACAATAGGTGGAACACATCCAAGGACGCACGCACATGTGCGACACAATACTCAACAGCTGGAAGACTTTAGCTTCCAAAAGCCACTCTGATACTCGGCCTGTGCAGGTGACAGAGACTTTAGAAATTCATAAATGACGGCGCAGTTATTCCCCTACAATCGTGGCCCAAACGAGTTGCCGTATCTGAACGCGCAGGTGGATAAACATGCCTGCCAAGACAATTGTGCTTTTCCAGGGAGTGCGACCCGAGGCCTCAGCGGCTGCTGCCACGGCAGGAAGAGGGCAAAGCCAGCCGGGGAAACACCTGTATTTATACGTGGACACAATCGCACAACGCTCGCACAACATCCTGCCCTCGTGCCTTGCTGGACAGAGGGAGGAAAGAGGGGGAGAGAGGGGAAGAGGGGGGGGTGGTGGCAGGAAAATGGATTGCACGCCGGTCAACGCGTTCTGTTTTTCAGCTTCATGCTAAATGTGAAGACGGCGTTGACGTTAGCTTCAAACAAACACAGCTCGGGCTAGTAGGAAGAGCTAGCGAGCAGGATGGGAAAACAAGCTCAGTTTCTATGCTGCTATACTTGACTCAGGAGGCTGACTGGCTTACCAAGACTGGGTTATATACAGTGGATGGTTTCATGACGACACATCCTGTAGCTCCTTCACAATGAAAGTGTGGTTGGAGTCAAGAATAGACAACATCTGCCTATCATTCTATACCTGACTCAAGATAGAAGGGACCAATGCAACTATGGCAAAGTTGCTGTACTCATGGAACTCGGGTTGTAAAATATCCCGTAACACCGTTTCCAATCGCAAATCGCGTGCATGGCATGAAAGTTGTTGAACCAAAAAGCTACTTGAGGGTAAAAAAAAACAAACAAAAACCAGACCTAAAACATGTTGCGCGCAAACTGCGTCCTCTCAACTTTGCCAAGGCAAACAAGCGCTGCACGCACCGTCGGCCTGATTTGCATCGCAGCTGACGCCGCCGCCTTCATGAGGGCCGTCAATTGATATTCATAGCTTGGGATTTCTCGCCCGCCGTTCCAGATGCAGCAGAAATGAGGGCGCCTCGTCGGGTCAAAGCTCGGGGTGATTAAGTAACACCGGGCGACGATGGCGGCGGCGACGCGATAAATCCCAACAACCTCTGAGTGGAGAAGTGCTAACTTAATCAGGGAGCGTGGAGAGGAGGGTGAGGGTGAGGGGAAAAAAAAAAAATATTTGAATGCGGGAGAGTTTCGGCGCCGCTATGGGAATAAAGGAACATTTCACGGCTGAGCGAACCCGGGACACCTGAGCGGAGCCGCTTGACCGCCGCTTGAACCTCGGCAGCTGCTGGCGACGCCGCTGCGTGTCTGACTTGTGCAGCGGAGGAAGCCCCGCCGGAATTGTACGACAACACCTCCGACCTCCTCTTGATAAACAACAGCAGGTGCTAACGAGGTTCTAATGAGGGTTCTCTTTGCCAGGTCGTTGCAACCCGGTGCTGCGTGCACGCCGGCGCTTTAAACGAGTCGTGGCGGAGGAGGGAATGACACCCGATGCGATGTGACGTGATTTATCGAGCGGCAGCTGCTGGCATGGATTTCTAGTGTTCAACTGGGCGGAGCAAAGTAAATAAATGAATGGACGTCGGTCATGAGTTCACTGAGGGTTGCTGTCAGAGAATGCAGGTAATCTTCATTTTACGAGTCACACTTAAAGTTTATGCTAAAATGAAAAACACGAAACTAAACAATCTAAAATGTTTGATCCCATCAGATAAAAGCAAAAGGTTTATTCGTGTAAAGGACTCATATTCAAGTCTTCCTGTCATCCTGGACTCACACATGACAAATAATCCCAAAAGTCAGCAGATTCCCTTAGCCTTCTGTTGACAGCCCCTTGCCAAAAACGCTGGGTTTTCGTCCCTCTGTGATGTCACAGACGGAGCATGAATGTCTCCCGGGTTAGAGACAATACCAGCCAGGTGTTGGTTCCGCCCTCCGTGGCCACCATTAAAAATATTCACCAAAGACTAAAATGGCTTGGCACTCAGTATTTGGGGTTGGAATTGGGGGGGGGGGGGGGTTAGATCACCCAACGACTCCCTGGTGCGGCACTGTGGCTGCAGAGCCCTTTAGCGGTTAGCTTAGATTTGGGAACCTTTGGAATGTGACAATGATCTGGACGTCAACAAAGGGGCTACGAGGCAGCTTTCAACCCATTTGTCCGCATCATCATCAGCTGACTCTGCCTCCCCAACCGGCAGCGACACAAACAACAAGCGGCCTTTGGAGTGTCCCCTTATAACAGAATGTATGGTTGCTTCCGCCAATACAACTGTAGGCCCAAACACCAGTAGAGGAAAAGGCTGGAGGTCACGATGCCTTCTTCTCTCTTGACCATTGCGTTGCTGCGGTTAACGCAGATTGCGACGCGCCACCAGGGCTCAGCCGGGTGGGGGGGGGGGGGGGGTGTTAATGCCGAAGTTTCTAATTAAATCAAGGCAGCTCTGTTCTCCTGCAGGCCAGCACACAGCTCCCAGCTCCAAAAACACCACAGAGAGGTTTCTTTGTCGGCAAGAGGACAAAACTGAACACGGAAACACCCATGATGCAACACTTATTTTTTGCATCCAGCTCCAGGCTGTTTTCACGTTTCTTTGTATAAGCCACAGTGTGTCTGAATGGATGTCAGTGCAACTGCGAAAGTTGGATTAATGGAGATCTAGGGATTTTTACAAGACAGAAAAATCATATGAAATGTGTATTAAAGATGTGCACGATGGATGTCTCCATTTATGGACATTATATATACATATATATATATATATATATATATATATATATATATATATATATATATATATATATATAGATATAGATATATATATATTGGACCGTACTGGCCAAAACCTCTGTTGTGGTGGTGGCATTTTGGCGACACTGTGTAACACAAACCTGCCAGAATTCAGAACGTCTCAATTCAGCCGAGCAGACACAAAACATTGTGCGTCCCCTGAGACAGCACTAAACGCAGTGGAAACAGTCACAGTTGTGTTTTTATCAACAAGAATTTTGTGTCAATTTTGTCATGACAGTGAGTCCTGCAGCCCTGCAGTCCTGCAGCCCTGCAGCCTGCAGCCTGCGTTGGGTGGCCAGCAGCAGCTTCCTGTCAGCCGTCGTTATCAGGGGAAGGACGAGAGGACGCTCGAGGAAATAACAACATGCTTTTTTTCTTTCTTTCTTTCTTTCCCCCCTCCCTTCTATCTGGACATGTTGATCTTCGGGACGACTCCCTCCTCTGTGATAGCCATCTGTGTGCAGAGACACAACACACCCCTTCCTCTCCTCTCACCTCCCCACCGCACCCTGCACCGGTCCATGAATCACCAGATACACTCTCACTCAGTGGAAATAAGTGACTGAGCCTCCCTCCCCCGCTCCCCCCCTCTCGGTCGGTGACTTCACCATAGTCTGTGTGCCAATGGCCAATGTGCGCTAACCAGACAGCTAATTGGCACTGTGCAAAGGCAGTGAGCACGGCGGCTACATAGCTGCGGCTACGTTAGCCCATGACTTAGCAACCGTTGCGTATAAGTCCAGACCCTGCAGTGAGTGATTCCACCCGGCGACGTGCTGTGATGCTTTTAGAGGGGGGGGGGGGGGGGGGTACCAGCAAGAGCCTCTGCTAAAACGCATCCACAGTTCAAGAGTTGAGCTAATTACAGGCGTCGCGCTGGTAATTACTGCACAACATGGAGAAAATAAATATTAAAAACATTCTTTTCGGGGGGGTTGGGGGGTGGTGGGGGGGCTTTGAAGTCGTCGACTGATAATTTGTGAAGCTGTTTCAATGTCAAAGAATTTTCACAGCAATTTCATATAAAAGCCTTAACAGTCATTTTTTTTTAAATCCAAGGCCCTCCTGCTGCGAGCGCCACTCAAGAAAAATACTTCTTTACACACAATTAGGGCCCTTGATCTGACTCCTGGCAGAGCGCCCCCACCAGGTATTGATTGGACGGTGCCCTAGATCAGCGCCGAACGAGAAACTCTATTTATGGAGTCGGCGCCTCTGCACAAACTCTGCAACGTCGACCGTCCAAATAGGGATTTGTGCTGCGGCGCCTCGCCAAAAATCAAATTCTTCCACCTGTTTCGTTTCAGGGTGAACGGCGGCGGAGTCACCGGAGGAAACTACTGAGAAAACTACAGCATCCCTGTTTACCTGAAGTTAGTAGGAGTGCGATGTCCCAGAGGAAACGCGCATTAAGAAATGACATAATTACAGAGAAGAGCAGGTGGCACAGAGGTGGGGGTCGCTTATAACCTTGATTCTGCCAGTTTCCCCTGGAGTTGGTGGGATAAACGTCCAGAGGCGTCTTGTAGTTTAGAGGGACGTCGGGACGGAGACTTTTAAAAGGAAAAAAAAAAATCACGCTTCTAAAGCCAAGACTACGAGTTAGACTAAGACTAGAGTGGTAACAGTTGAGGCAGTGGTCTGGCTTCACCGCTATGACACTATTTGGACTTCATACTTTAAAACAAAGTTACGTAGTTTTGTGTCACTCTGGTCGCCTGCCCGGCTCCCTCTCCCCCATAAGAAACACTTTGTGTCCCGGGATAAAGCCACATATAAAGTCTTATCGGCAGGCCAGCTGGGGGCGCTGTGTCGGTGGCAGAGGGACTGTTTGCCTTGTTCCCAGTCAATTAAATGTTCATCATTTGGTGCTAGAAAAACTACCAAGTGACGCGTCAAAGCTCAGTGTTAAAGTGACGAGAGCTTTACCTTCAAATGACACCTCAATGACTGTTATACTTGTTGTTTATTTAATTAATTAATTAATTAATTATTTTTTTCCTCATTTATTAATTTATTTATTTATTTCTCATTTATTTATTTATTTTTATTCCCTCTGCACTCTTCTCCGTTGGACCTTTTTGAGAGTAGTTTCCTCAACTATGGAGAACGAACAGTGACG
The DNA here is from genome assembly GCF_046127955.1 of Nelusetta ayraudi. Lineage (NCBI taxonomy): Eukaryota > Metazoa > Chordata > Actinopteri > Tetraodontiformes > Monacanthidae > Nelusetta > Nelusetta ayraudi. The sequence goes on along the minus strand of NW_027466070.1, from coordinate 1,027,109 downwards.
TTGACTCTGATTAGAACTCAATGATTCAGTTTTTCAGTGGAAACAACACACAAACAGTCACAGCGGCTCCCGAACACAAGCCGAGAAGCACCAAGTCTGCTGCGCAACTCCCGAGGTGACGCACACACACACACACACACACACACACACACACACACACACACACACACACACACACACACACACACACACTCAACAGGTTCCCCTCGTCCCTCTCACCAAACTGACCTGCTTTTCATTCGAGCTTTGAGGAAGTTTTTCCCGAACGGAGCCATGACTCGTTGCGGGAACTGCTGGGAGATCCCGGGAGAAAGAAAAGAAAAAGAAAGAAAGAATAAAGAAGCAAAAACAGACGCTAAAGTCCCAACATGGCTCGACACTGCGGGACAGTCGCTGCGGGGAGAAAAAGTTGTGTGCGGCGGCGTCCCGCCTGCAACTGTGAGCCAGGAAGGAGGAGTGATTTAAGAAAAAAAAAAAAAAAAAAAAAGTTTCCTGAGAGTTGTTGCGTGGTGAAACTCTGCCCCCCTTTGTACCTGCTGGGGAGGGAACCCCGCGCGGACCGTTTGAAAGTGAAACAGAAAAAAAATAAATAAAAAAGTAATGCAAAATGAGTCAAACTATGAAAAATGTATCTTGGCAGCAGGAACTGAAGACGAGCAGCACCCCCAGGAGCAGGAGATTAACAAGTGTGTGTGTGTGTGTGTGTGTGTGTGCGTGCGTGGAGTTTAATTAAACAGAAATTTGGCAGCAAATAAATTCTAAGGCAGCCGTGAAAATGAACGCGCTGTTCTGAACTTTTTTTTTCCCCCCTGAATATCCCCACAGTTGGTTGTGATTCCAGCGCTGTTGTTGTTGTTGTTGTTGTTGTTGTTGTTGTTGGTATTGTTTTTGTAAATTAAATTTCTTATTTTTGTCGGCAACTGCTGAACTTATTCTGATTGATAAAATCGCATTGGCGTTTCGTAGACAGCGGAAGTATTGAGAAATGAGCTCGAGTTCAGATGAGGACTCCGGCCCTCAGTGAATAAAAGTGTCCAGGCAAGTTAAATCCTTTCACAGCCAGACAAAAAAAAAAAAACAACCCCCCCCCCCAAAAAAAAAAAACGACATTTATCGCCGTGGAATTGATTTATTCCAAATTTGCGGTCATATTTTTTCATTCATCATTCATCACAGCGGGACCTCCGACCTGCCTGCCGGGGCTTCAGGTGACTGGCTCTCCCTGCTGGAGGCAGCACATCAGTTCAGCAGTGCAACAAACTATGTTGTCCCGGCGGAGCGATTTGTTGTTGCTGGAGGGTAAACACACTTGAGTACAAAGCATGCAATGCAGTATGATAACAATATGCTAGGCTAATCCAGGATCAGTACAAAACCTACAAGCCTCTTGTTTCCCGCCACAGCCGCTGGCAAGCGAATCAGCAACGTGAAGGGAGAAAACGTGAACAGCGGTTTATTGGCACATTTTAACTTGAGCATAGCCTAATTCTGAGGGGGGGGGGGGGGGGGGGGGATGATCGTGATGCTGAGTTACTGCATCAAACCTGCAGGTAACAGGTGCTCCCTTTGCAATATATTATCCACTATGTAATTCATTTAATTTTTACCTTTTCTTTCTGTTTCAATTAGCAAGGACTCGGCCCTAATTGCTTCTGAATGGTCACTATTCTTTGTCTTTACCATTGACAACTTTCACCTGGTGTTAAAGGCGGATTGAACTCACTTGTGTAAATGGAAGTTCTTCCTCATAAAACTGCATTAACAAGGAAACAATATTGTAAACCACAAAAGCATTTTGAAAAAAAATAAATACATTTTAATAGTTCACGTCGACACACTTTGTGTTTAATTTACACAAGTGTGTGTTGAATCTGCGCCCCATGCAGCGTTGACATTTTTCCCTCTGTTGGACTCAACACAAGGGATAATAATAAGACTTGAACTCACACTCTTGTGAACCACAACTATCGCTCAACATCTTGCAAGCTTCTTGCAGAATTTTTCATTGCACATTCATCTTCATTCTTTATTTGTTGTTCCTGTTGGACTTTAAAAAAAAAAAAAAAAAAATCCCCTCTAATGAGAGTTGAACCCACAGCCTTGTGAGTTGCACTCCATTCCTCAGCACCCCGGGTTATTTACCCTGACCCGCTCACAAAGCTTTTCATTGCAAAACGATATTTGTTCCACTACTGGCCTTAAACAAAACTCATGGACTCTTACAAGCCTTGAACCCGCAAGCTTGCGAGTCAGAACAGATTCCAACTCAATTTTTTTTTATTTCTTCCCCTGTTGGACTGCTCATCAGACTGGTTGTCCTTTCATAACAGACGTCTCAGCATTTTCACACCCAGAATGAATTCAAGACTTGCGATTCTTCATTCTTTCCTATTCTAAGCTCTGTTTTTGCCCGAGTGTGAGCTAATCAGGTTCAAGTCAACAAAGCCAAAATGAACAATTGTTGGAATAAGCTGGTCATTTTTTATTTTGTGAGGAAGCTCTAACGCTGTTCAGGAACAGGCTGTACAGCTTTCTTAATGACCTCCTTCAGGTGTGACTGAAGAAATGCAGTCGTCAAAGATTCACGCACGTCTCCTTGTCTCTTTTTACAAAAGCAGAAATCCTCCATGACAGAACACTAAACACTCAGTCAGTCTCCAGAAACACACATGAACTTTGTTTTAACTCCAGGTCCAGGAGGGGATCTGAGGGAGGAACAATATTTTTTAAAGACAGAATGAAAGTGTCTCAGTTTAAAATCTGATTTAAAGTTCAGAAGCTGCAACTGTAGGAATCAAATCCAAACATTCACTCAAATGAAATTCTTTTTTCCACAAGAGAAAAAGCCAAGTTGTGGCATTTAAAGTGGCTGAGGCTGTTGGTTCCCCGCTCGATGTCTCACGCAGTTTGAACTCTTTGTTTTTTTTTTAATGAGAAATCCACCTGTTGAACCAAGCGGAGGCTAAAGGCAAAGACGGGAGGCGACGGGGGAATTCTCTGAGAGTCTCAGTCGTGTCATCCTCCTACATCACCCCGGAGCAAGACGGGTGCACGGCAACATCCCGCCACGCGCATGTACATGTGCGTGCGTGCGCGCGTATGCATGTGCACGTTGAGGAGGTGAGATAACCAAACCTCCGAAAGCTTGACGCAAAAGCGTTTCGCCTCCTGATGCCAAGGTGACGTCTCTGATCAAACGATGACACAGAGACGAGAGGGAGGAGGTGGAGGGATGGTCGGATGGACGGTTGGATGGGTGGGTGAGGTGGGGGTGGGAGGAGGAGGAGGAGGAGGAGGGCGGTTGAGAGATGGATCCTGTGACATCACGTTGGCTCTTATAAAGTGAGGGAATGGAGCCCAGGGCACCTCCTCAGCAACCAGAGGGAAGCTGCTGGTGCCACTGAAAGACGCGCAGAGGAGAAAAGAAGAAGAAGAGAGAAGAAGAAGAAGAAGAAGTGGAGGAGGAGGACGAAGCCTCTCTTGCTGCATCTCCTAAAACCCCTGAACTTATGGACTAGAACTCTTCAGGGAAACCCTCAAGTGTTGGATCCTCGTTTGTTTGTCTTTTCTTGTCTTTCTTTGGTTGTTGCTCTGCTCACTCACCACCATGATGCAGCCACAGGTTGCTTGTTTGCTGCTCCTCTGTTTCACATGTGGAGGACTCTGCACAGGTAAGTGCTCGGGGAAGAAGTTTTGCATTCAAGCGTGTTGTCGTTGAGCATTTTCTTTCATTTAAAGGGAAGTGAAAGCCCCAACAAAAGCAGTACAGGGCAACAGTAGCAGGACCTGTTGCACTGAGAGCTGCATGAGTTTGCTTCATCTTTTGGGCAAAGATCAATCGTTGTAAATTCTGAAACATATTTTCTTTCCAATATGAATGTTTTATTTTGAATAACTGCCTGGAATTGAGTTTTGTTTTTACAGAAAACCCTAAAAAAATAAAAAATTAAAAAAAAATGCTGAAATGAATTTGCCTGATAATGTGCAAAAATACAGAACAAATAATACTCATGTGAGCTCAACATTAGTTTATCTGAAAATTAAAAGTGGCATCTTTATCCAATTAGCTATGATTGTTGATTCTCTCCACTATTTTGGACAAAGTGGTCAAACTCTCCATGCGATACCATAGACTAAAGATTTTAAAGGTTCATCAGCAGTTGAATCCTAAAAGTCTGACCTGCACTCACATATGTTTTCCTATTGTTAATAATACTGTTTTGCTATCATTATCATTATTATTATTATTATTATTGTTACTTCTATTATTACTTGCAGCGGCTCATTCAAAATGTCAATTGATGCTGTAGATGGAACGAAATCAGATAAAGAGCATTCATACTCTTCCATATCTGATTGACATTTCCTTTGTGCCACTCATCGAGTCGAGATCTTGTTGAATTGGATTTGGTAGAAGGTTATTTATCTATGTTTTTTTTTTGCTCTCCTCTTCCTTCTCCTTTTTCTCTTTCTCTTTCTGTTCCTCGTTCTCCATCTCCTCCTCCTCCTCCTCCTTCTCCTCCTCCTCCTCCTCCTCCTCCTCCTCCTCCTCCTTCTCTTCCTCCTCTTTCCTCCTCCTCCTGCTGCTTCTTTCCTTCTACCGACGACAGAGGTCGGCCAGGATCAGCGAGCGCTGGAGGAGGAGCTGCTCACTGGTCTCCTCGCCTCTAAGGTCCGTACAGCTTCTCCTCACTGCACCTGTGACATCAGAGCAGAGACCCCCATAACAACCCACTAGAAAAACAATAGAATATCTGATGCCTCTCACATGCACGCCGTTGCCCAGGTGTTCTTCTAGCGCACGCGTCCATGCACCGCTTTCCTCTCCCCACCTCCACTTTCCCCGCTTGCGGTGAGATGAGCAGAAACAAAAGGAATCATTCACTCCAATTGGCTGCTGTTCTACACCGATGAAGAGGCAATAAGACTCTGCGGGTGGGGGTGGGAAGGTGGGGGGTGTGGGGCGGTGCGCTCTGTCATCTCTAACACGTTTATCCGGCCGTGTGAGGAGCCGAGTGGCAGCGTGAAGCTTCAAAATTGAGCTACGGAGGCGGGAGAAGATCGACCGGGGTGACGCGTTCATATATTTTTTCCACCTTCTGATCTGAAGTCACCCTAAAAAGCTCCCCACTATCATTTTGTCACAGTATACTGCTGAGGATATCAGAGTGCCTTGGAATACTGTTCCACCTGCTCACCTGGCCAAACCTTAACGGTTTCAGAGGCTGTTTCTATATTTTTAAATATCTCTCATCTCATCTGTGCCTCTGAATTTTGGTTTCCAAACCACGTCTTTTCTTCAATATACTTATTAACAAGTGAAACTGGCAAAACCTGAAACTAAACTAAATGAAGTTTCACCTTTGCCTTCAAGGATCTTCTTGCCAGTCCAGGCAAGTCTATTGATCCTGGAGACTTTTCGGCCGAATCGACTCCGTGACGACCCTCCGAGTGACCTTTGAGCACAATTAGAACACTTTTGTTTGGTTTCATTAGAACTAACTAGAAGTCCACAAGATCATTGTTGCGGCTCTAAAGGTCAGCGTCCCTCCGCTGCATCAGTCCCTCCTCAGTCGTGACCAAGCTTTTCGTAACACCGGCGGGGAACCACAAACTGATGCATCTGTACAAACAACACCTCAGAAAGGCAAGGGTTCAATCAAAGTGGTTCGATGATGAGATAAATGCAGAATAATTAACCTGCAAGACACAGATCACATGAAAGAATGGGAATGGATTTCCCGCATTTGTTGCACAGAACGGGTGGAACTGCATTTTAACAGCTGCAGTTTCAAAAACATGATTGAAAGAACGAGTAAACAATCTGTTTTTGCAAGAAAACTGAATTGATCCGGTCGAATCTTTCGTTTTGAAATGAGATATTTCATTCGCGCTGAATCTGTCTTTCCGTCGCAACCTTCAGATGAAGCAGAACAAGCAGAGTGCCCCCTACTGGCGCGTGTCGCTGGCCAACCTGTGCCGGATGCTGAGCGGCCTGCGGCAGGAAGCGTGGGGCGGCCAGGAGGAGGTGGAGGGGCCGCCGGAGGAGGAGGGCGAGCTGAGGGAGGGGGGCCTGCAGCTGCTGGAGGAGCAACTCTACAACCTGCAGCACATCTGCAGAGTGCTGCAGAGCCGCGAGGAGAGGGTGAGACACCACACACTCACTCACACACACACAAACACACACACACACACACACACACACACACACACACACACACACGCGCGCAATTTTCCAGCCAGGCTGTAGGTGTTGATTTAGCATTTTAATGCTTTTGATATTTATTCCTTGCCTCCCCGATAATTGGCCTTCAGAAAAGGTGGATGTGCTCCGTTATGTGTAACGTTCCCCCCCCCCCCCCCTCCCCCCCCCCCCATTCAGATCTGCAACAGATCAAACAGGAACGCCTACAGACGTACAGAGCAGAGATATTTCGGCGGCAGCAAATTTTAGTCAGCCGCCGCCACCTAAATTGTTGGTGTGCAAAATCCGATTGAAAGGCGTTTCATCCCGTGTTCGGAAAGTTGCTCTGATCTCGGAAGTGGATAATTAGCCTCTGCCCTCCTCCTCTCTGCTGCTTAATGCTTCAAGGGCCTGTGTTACTCAAAGCGTAGCTTTAAGAATGTTTTCCAATGGTGACCTGTCAGCTAATTCAATTCACTCCAGCTGAAATCAGCCCCGTGTGATGTCATAAAGGGCAGTGCAGCGTACCCCAGCTTAGTGGCCGGTGTTATTAATAGTGTTACTGATCTTCAGACAAAACTGTCTTCAGATCAACCAGCGCGTTTTGACAGATTTTTGAGAAATTTTATTTTTTTCCTCCAGTCAATCAACAGAGAGATTTAGAGCCTCTCTCTCTCTCTCTCTCTCTCTCTCTCTCTCTCTCTCTCTCTCTCTCTCTCACACACACACACACACACACACACACACACACACACACGGTCAGGTGACACTCACGGCCTCTCTGCCCCCCCCCCACAGCTACTCCATGACTCTGTGGAGTACCTGGGGGAGGAGCCCGGCGACAGCCTGCTGAAGCGGAAGTCCCCCTACATCCTGAAGAGACAAGCCACGCACAACAGCAAGTCGCGGAGGCCCTACATCCTCAAGCGGAGCGCCAACTACTGACCGCAGCTAAAACCTGCAGGCACCGCTGAAACACGGACCAGATTCTGTCACTCCTCACCCCCGCCAACCCCTCCGCCTCCCCTCCCTCCCATTACCTCCCCGTCCCCCGCCCACACGTGATTGTGCTCCGCTGCTCCGCCTCTTCCTGTCGCCGACCTCATGACTTCACCTCCTGTTGTCCGCCCTCTGACTGTGTGTCCGGCGCTGAGGCCTCCCGTCTCCTCTCGCTCCAAATATAAAAACAAAAAAACAATAAACAAAAACACCCTAAGCATCGAACAAAGTTGTGCATCTATGAGAAACAATATCTATGTATGTATGTACGTACGTATGTATTTATTTACTTACCTATTTATTTATTTACCAACTCTATTTCTTCACTGCAAACTGAGTCTATTTTGTTGCAGGACTTTCGAGATTAAAAGATTCATGATTCAACACGTTTGCTGCCTTCTTCTTTTCGTCCTCATTTTTAAGATTTATAGTGGAGCGCGTATAATATCTTGAACAGCTTACTTACACAAAATCAATTTCTCAACTGAAAAAAAAAAACCAAACCAAACCCGCCGAGGTTTTGTGATTTAAGCCTCAGGAAAGCTCGCTCGTCCGTATTTTTCTGCCAGATCTGCTTAGTCATCCGGATGTGATGCTGATCAATACTGCAGCCCGGTCCAGCTCAGTCTCGGGGAGGATATAACGATTCTTGATGTGCAAATTTAGCCAACTTTGAAAGCGCCGCTTCCGATGTTCAGACCAGAGGCTTCCCTCTCATCGGTTTGTGCGAGGCGGCCGGACTTCGGCAGATGAAACGCATTCTGTCCGGAGTCCCGGCCTTTAACAACGAGCCATTTCATCCCCGGATCAAAGTGCTCGGACGGACGCGGCGGCAGTTTCGCTGCGGAGACTCTGATGACGCCACGGAAGACGGGCCGCAGCGTGTTTACCTGACAGAATGTCCTCCTGTCGGAGCTACACACAGCGGAGAGATGGCGACATGCTGCCGGCGAGCACTTTTGGGGCGGTGATCTGCAAAGCAATGGTGGGCGCATTGATCCAGTCATTGACCCCCAACGTCAGTATCGGTACCAGACCGATACCGGGGGAGATGGAATTGATACTGACCTTTGAGGGAGAATTGCAAAGTCCTCCCCCTCCGTGTTTAGAGAGAGGCGTGATGTTCTGCAGCTCCGGTGGGAGAAATCTTTTTTCTTTGCACAACTGACTTGTTTTTGAAATAATAAAAAGTCATACAACTCAATCATGTGAGTTGAAATTTGTACAAAAGTCACTCAAAAACTGACAAACTCGCGATACATTTTTTATTTTTTTTTTGGAAAAGAACACATTTTTCACACACACAGGAATTTTTGAGGTATAAATAGAAATGGATTTGATGGAAAGCCTTGACATGCTTTTTGCTTGCAGTGATCCTTCCTTTCAGACATCAAACAATTAAGTCTTCACGTCTTCCTCTGATTTGTTCCCATCAAACACTATACGCTACATAAAAAAAAACCCCCACAGCAACATACAATTAGCGTTATTATTATTATGAAGATGAATCCCATGTTGATATTAAGCTAGGCTCTAAGCCATTAAGCAGCTTCCTCGATGGATAAAGTATTCTGACTAAATAAGATTAAACTAAATCAGTAGCTCGTTTAAACTCAAGGTGGAACTTTTGGCTTCCATTAAGAAATTTTGAAAAGTGGTTTCTCTTTCATTCCTTTGAGCCCCAGAGATGAAAAACCCAGTTCACCTCCAGCATATTGGGGTGACGGCGGTGATGGGATCAGAAGATTTCTCACGCGCCGTCAGGCCAAACTGCAATCTGACTGCACAGCAGCATATTCCAGGTGGATCAGACGGCACCAAGTGAATGGATTTTATATGGAGACTAAATTACAAAAATCATTGTAATTTTTCTTGTGGGTCAAAGGAAATAAGGGACCTCAGCTGAGAAAATGGTCTGCAGGTCAGACTGATGAAAGATATTAGAGGTGACACCAGCTCGTTTAACTTCACCAGACGTTTTCTTTTTAAAATATAATCAACCTAAATCAAACATAGATTAAATAAAAAAATTAAAAAAAACTCTAAATTACAGCTGCTCCGGTTCGGGTGAATTCGGGCGAATAGAAAAAAGCAGAGAAAAAAGATAAGACACACAAAAAAAAAAAAAAAAAGAACATTTTAGAATCACAGCGGATGATTCTCCGCTCCTCTGACATACAGTGCACTTCCACAAAACAGGCAGCTGGTGGCAGTGTGGTTTCACTTGTCTGGCGGTCTGAACACGCGGAGGGGAGAGAAAACACACCACACCGGTTGAACATTTTAGAGGGATCTACTGGCGTGACATTGAATTAAAATACATGTGTTTACGTAGTGGAATAAAGTTACTCTGAAAAATGATATTGATTTTCTTTAATGAGGAGAAATACATTGGGTTATTGGTTAGGGTTGGGGTTGGAGTTAGGGTTAGTTTCAGTCTTGGTTTCTAACCAAGACTGAAACCCTAACCCTAACCCTAACCCTAACCCTAACCCAGCCCTATCCCTGTATTCGACACCTGATCAAAACAAAAGCCACAAAAGTGAAATTGGACATTGAACACAACCTGGGATATTAACACATCAACAATGAAGGAGTAGGTTTAGGAAAGGTGAGACAGTAGAGGTATATAAGTACCTCAGCCAGGTGTAGAATAGGCACAGAATCTTTAGTGAATTCCGTTTGCCCCAAAACAGGAGTCTAAATAGAAATTTTAGAAATTGGGTCCCTCCCCCTTTTTTTCCTCTTTTTTTTTTTTTTTTTTTTTGGGGCCAATATCCAAAACCGCCTAGAATGAAGTGAAACACTGAGGTCATCACACTTCTTAACTTTTCATCGCTGACGACCAACACCAACTCCCAACTTGGAGATCACAGGATCAAATCTCAGTGCAGACCAGAGGTACAACACACGTGTGTTTGGGTGAATGTCTAAACTAAAAACCAAAGTTCAAAACCAACCAAAAACTTGTTGAGCTAGTGCTAGCTAGCTCCCCCTTCCTTCTTTTCAAATTTTATTTGAATAAAAAATATTGTGAATGTGGACTCGAAAATCTTAAAACCCTCAGTGAAGGTCGAAGCGGGTATTGAAAACGGATGGATGGTCAATATACAGTAATATCAATCTTAGTTCGTTTCTGCAACAATGGTAACAATTCACACCGAGGAACCATAAAGTGAAGAAGGAAAAGACAACTTTTCCAGGACACCTCGACGCCCTTGAATACTTGAGGCTGGTTAAAAAAAAAAAAAAGGAAAAAAGATGGAACTTTTTCTTTGACAAAGTGGAAGTCAGCAGTGACAGACAGAGATTTTGCCATTTCACGGGGCGTGCAGGGACCTTCCCTTTCTTTCCACAGCATCTTTTCTAGGTTACAAATGGAAACGCACGCGCAGTGCTGGATTAAACAGACAGACCCCCACAGCACAGTCTTGAATACTCATAAAGTTCAAGACAGAAGAGTCGGAGAGAAGCAAACCTGAGCCCAGCTCTACCACTGCGAGCCGTCTCCTCTGTGGTTTATAGAGGAGATGGCTCGCTGTATATTATTTAGTCTCACCCGTCAGTGTATTTTGACGTGGACCAGCAGGTGGTAGTGTAGCACAGCACTAACGGAGTGTGACAGTCAAACCAAAACCTCTGAAAAGTAAACAAAATAATAATAATAATAATGATAATAATAAAAAATTGCAACATCACAATCAGTTGTAAATTTGTATTCAGAATGTGGTGGCAGCGAGCCAACAATTGGCCTTGAGCTTGTGTTTTCATAGCATCACGCAGCGCTTTCACAGCTGCTGTATTTCATTCACAGCCTGTCACCTGAGACATGCTGCTAAAAATGAAATACAAAATAAATAAAATAAAATAAATGAATAAACTGATAGTCGAGGCCTCCTGCTGTCTCCCATTAGTGCCAGTGTCAAAGACAAGTAGAGCCACTCTGCCTTGGATGAAGCCCAGAGCATCAAGCTGCTCTGCCGCAGCACCAGACACTTTGCTGTGACAGAAGCCGGTGGAGAAGCTTGAAGCTGTTGCTGATTTCCCTCCCAGCAGCTTGCAACCGTGCTTATAAATAGCTACTTTTTTTCCCCAAACTTTTTTTTTTTTTTTCTTTTTTCTTTTTTCAAAAAAACCATCTCGGCTGTCTTAAACATAATTAAACGGAAGGCAGATTGCAGCCCTGACTTGAAAGCGGCCCTCCGACTTCATAAAGAATCTGGCAGGTAAGAAGGTGTCTGCCGAGGCGCCGCGGGCCGGTGATTATGCGCCGTGCTCTCTATCATTCATCCAGGCGTCGGAATTCAGATGGAGGCTCGGAAAAACAGCAGCAGCAGTGGCAGCAGGCAGCAGAGACTGATTTCAGTTACTCCCCCCTCCCCACACACACACACACACTCATGTATACATACATTTCCCAGCAGGTCAGCACTTTGCTGTGTAAAAGAGCAGAGTGGGCGGAGCTTCGTGTCTCATCTCCACTTGTTTTGCACCATTTCAAACGTTTTTGCCATGCGTTCACTTCCAGGTGCAGAAACAGCTCTGAGTTTCCCCTCAGGTCTTTTCCTTAAAAAAAAAAAAAAATCAAAGGAATCATTCTATTTTTGTTTATTTTTCTGATGCAATGATTTTATGAACCCAAACTGGACGGCCATGAGTGCGACCTGCTCCTCTCGCCTCTCGCCGGCGGCTCTTTTTAGCCGCCGCCGCCGTCCGCTGTGCGAGGCTGAAAACAAAAAGGGAGCAGAGCCTTTTTGAAGCAGTGGCGCCCAGATTACGGAACGTCTCGCCTCTTGACAGGGGAGCCGCAACCTCTGTTGAATTATTTAGTCGCTCTTCAGCTAAAAGACAGACACTTTGACTGCCACTGTATTTTCGCAGCCTTCTCTTGGTGATTCACTGCTGCCGTCAGTGATTCCTTTTGGGCTTTTGTTCCGCTTTTCTGTGTTTTAACCTGTTGTAACCTGTGAACCACTTTGTGACCAGATGTGTGATTGATAGCATACTATACCCACGTCTCGGTCTTTGTTCGCCTTCATGTGAGGCGCCACTTAGCCTTCTCTTCACTTCAACTCATCAACAAAGGTTTCAATTTAGCTCACTAGATCTGTCAAAGAAAAGAAACACACTGTTATTCATCCACATAAGGGCGAAATTAAGCTCTTGTTTAAACTCAAACAGGTATTTTTCCACACAATTAATGTCTGAAAAAGAGACTTACAAACGCAAGACAGCAAATGGCTGCGGGCGACTGTGCCTTGCTCAGGGTAAGCTCGGAAGCAGTACTTGAAAGGTTGCTTTTTACACTTCACAGGCAAACTCTTCCTTCTTGCGTGTGACCCTTGTCTTGACCCCGGCGCCTTGACCCCGGCTCATCTTGGAATTGTGAGCATGTTTTGGACGCACACAACAAGTCATGGAGACCGATGTTTAGTCTCGCTCCTGCAACAAGATCCCGGTGTGTCTGGATGGGACTCAACTGGCCCCAAGTGGGAGAAGGCTGAAGGCCTCCAGGAGGGGCTGCAGCAGCAGGGCTGATGGAAGCAACATCAACATACTTATTTCATGACCCACGTGTGGGCTGTTCTTATGTCACAGCCTCGTGCAGGCTGGCTTCACTTTGCACGATGGGACTGCATCGCAACGACAACACCACCACCAACAACGACAACAACGAAATGAACATTGTGCAGTGAGGAGGTGAGATGCTTCACTGACATTGAAGCAGATGAGAGCGTTTCCCCCCCCCCAAGACACACACCACACACACACACACACACACACACACGCACGCACGCACGCACACAAACACAGCAAGTTTACAGAATCACGAATGAACCAATTTTGACAGAACTGTTGGTGCACAAAGATGTCCAAGCCGCGTAAAAGTAGAGGAGCATATTCGTCCCTTTTCACCTCGTGGTCTTTCTGCCTGTGTTGGCAGGCAGAACGTGTTCAGGCTATTTGTTCCAGTTGCTGGTTTGTTTGTGTCCTGACTGGAAACAAAATTACTGCGGCATCGGGATCTGGGATCGAGTCGTGACCGTGTCTTGTCTCGGTTTCCTTTTCGCTCTGCATCGAAGCACCACTGCAGTGGTCACATGACCCAGAAAATTGATCCAGGGAAGAAAGCTGCCTTTAAAGGGGTAGTTGGAGGTTTTTCCAAATAGGACCATTGCCTTAATTCCTGTGGTCTGATGAGCAGGTAGATTCCCTTTAAATATCACTGGGTGTTGTTTTGAGATCCTCAAAACTCAAACATCAAATACACAATCAAGCAACTCTGAAATAATGTGTCTTGAATCTGGTGGACAAGTTGTGACCTTCCCCTTCATCACGCAGTAAAAGAATAATCTCACATTGTGAGACAGAGCTGTTATCAAGGCAAATGTGCACCTGTGTGACTGAGGTGTCACCGCGTGACTCCGCCTTGTGGTTCACTCAAGACAGCAGTTTCCGATATTTGCCTCAAGTGTCATAATTTCACATAATTAAAAATGATGATTCCCTTATGTGGTGAATGTGCAGTGTTGTTTTTCTGTCTTTTGGACTGAGGGCTTCTGAGGGTGGAGGGCCTGTTCACTGCCCTCCTGATCTCAAAACAACAAGCGCTGAATATTATATGATTGGTGAGTTTGCCAAAATCCCTTTTTAAAATGTGTACCACATCAGGTAGAACCCTAAGGTGAATCACACCTATAATTATTTACCATCCGAGCCTGAAACGGCAGATTATTGGCCGCGGCGCCTCCTGCTCCTCGCTGCAATTTATCATTATCTCGTCGCCGCAGCGGATGTGTCACTTTTTCTTTTTTTTTTTGCGAATGTGCACACCGCCTCAGCAGATGTCGGTCAAATTGAGCGACGTTTTTGAGCGACCCTGCGGAAAGTCCAGACTCGGCACGCCTCCCGCCATCCGCCGCTCAAATTAAACCCTGCGTGAATTAATTCACCTCCATTAAAAAGCTTCATCGACATCTGCCGCCCTCGCCGCCGCCGCAGCGATGCCCCGGCCTGCTTGTCTTGGCCTTTCTCCAGTCAGGCGCCTCTTCAATGTGGCTCCAATTTGGAGTTGGTGGACGTTGGCTGACAGTTTCAAAGCTTCTCAGCGGGATGGCGATGAGCGTCTTTGTAAAAAAAAAAAAAAAAAAAAAAAGACAGGAAACAAAACCCAACAAAAAGACAACGGGCAAAGTGATCAACTCTTTGGGGCGGAGCTGCAAATTGGCGTTAACGCGGCATGATGGAGATAATGGCTTGTGAAGGGATGAGATTAGCTTCCTTTTGCCAGGGATCGGATTGTGTGGGTGGGACCAGTGTGACTTCGCTACCAGAAGGCAATTAGGCCTCGCGCGAAGGGACGGGCGGCTTCTCAGCCGTTTATCAGCACAGGTGGCGCCGTCAATATCGCTCGCTAGCGCGCTCGGCACTTGGCGGCAGGCTTAAAAAGCTCGGCTTCGTGCGCTCCTTTGGAGTTTGTTTTTAGAATGTGGTTGAGGTGACAAGTGGCACAAGCAGCCGCGAGAATCAATCAATCGCAGCCTCGCAGGACGGCGATGATGTTGCTCTTTATCAGGGTTATTAGCACGGCGGCACGTGTTAAATGCCCCGAGGATGATTTATTGGCCCAACGTATGCAGAATCCCATTATACTGGCACACTGGGGCTCAGCACGCACACACGCTGATACACACACACTGATACACACACACATTACCTCTCAAGGTCCCATATTCTGTTTTTTTTTCCACCCCAGACGGCAGGGAAGCTGCTTCACTCCAATCAATTATCCCCCAGAAAAAAAGAAAAGAAAGAACCTCGAGATCGCTAGATCATATTTAACTCTATGTTTCCAGTCTGTTGCTCAAACTGGTGCTGTGCCCCCCCCCCAGAAGATACTGTGTTTAATACGCTGTATGGGAGTTGGGCCCAAACCAATTTTTAGTCATATGGCCCAAGTGTTGCTAGCTGTGCCCCTGGTGACGATCATTACACTTTGTGATGTCACAAAGGGCTGATCGAAATAAATAAGTACATAAAAGGCACTGACTGGGTTGAAAAGACACCCAACCAGGTCCAGAGTCTGAAGCGAAGCCTTCAACAGCATTATCTCTGGCTGGCCGGTGATGCAAGCGTCACTGATGAAAGGCTGAACTGCCGGGGGGGGCGGCGGCCATCGATAACTCTCCTTATTTTGCTTCTGCTAAGTCAATTAAGCGCATTGTCTTTTTGTTGTCACTGTGCTAATTGCATCGACGCTGGCCTCTGAGGCGTCCCGGTACCGACAGGACTGAGGCCGGAGGAGCTCATCGACTGACCGGCCGCCCTCCGCCGCCCAATGTTTGCGCTCCCTAAACAAGCGGAACCTTCGGCCGTGGCCGGAATCATCGCTCGCTCCGACAACCGGGGCGGCCGGAGGTTTGCTTACACAGTCACTTTGGCAGCGGCGACGTTGAGTAAACGGAGCAGCAGGTACCCGTGGACGCAAACAGCAACCCCTCCATCCCCTCCCCCGCCCGCCGCTGCGGCTGAAGCCCTGCATTCGTAACGTCCCGGTGTTGACAGGCGGCTCCTGCCGGCCGGCGCTCATACTTCACATTTCTTCGGGGAGAGCCATCCAATCTTCCCGCCGCTAACACGTCTCACCTCAGGCCTCCTTTGTCTTTATTGATTTCCAACACACGGATGCCGCCGTCTCCGGCTCCGGATCCCCATCATTTGCCGCCCGTCGAGATGCTGGGAGGAGGATCCGGCATTATGTGGTGTTATGTTACAAAGCCCCTGCCAGCGCAGCGGCGGCAGCGGCAGCGGCAGCGGCAGCGGCGGCGGCGGCAGCAGCAGCTCACATCCCATCTCTGTCCACCATGAAGTGCTGACCGTACGCGTGTTTCCACCGGCGCACATGATTTATTGGCTCTGTCTGTACAAACAAGGCACGTGTCCGCACCTTGGCTGTTACTGTGCGTGTGTGTGTGTGTGTGTGTGTGTGTGTGAGAGATAGAGGCTGATTCCTGCAGACAGAAAGCTCCACTTGGTGGCAGGCCCTGACATTATAAACAGGCTTCATGAAGAAGAGGAGCAGCAGTAATTGCTGAGTGTGTGTGTGTGTGTGTGTGTGTGTGTTTGTGTGTGTGTGTGGCACGCTGCCGGTGCTGGTAGAGGGCAGAAGAGCGGTCGCTGGATGCTGCAGCCGCTCTCCAGCTGACTGATTGCGTCTCCTCGCTCGCCTGCGATAATTAAAATCCCTCGGCCCTGCGTCGCCCGCCGCCGCCGCCCCCCCGCTGCGAGCCACGGCAGCGGCGTCGCCTCACCGCGGCCTTTTTACTGCTTGTCCTTCAGCTGAAAGGGATCGCGTTCCGGCCAGAGAGCTTTTTTGTCTCCTGGCAGGCGAGGGTTGGAAATGAGCTATCTGACCGCCGCACGGCAGGAAGGAAAAAACAAAAAAAACCATTAATCTTTAATTAAGGCCTTTGCAAGATGCGCCCCGGCGGGCCGAGGGTTGGATGCGGGCGGAAACTTCTCCTCCCGCAGAGCTCGTTTTGTCTCACAGTCGCCGCGTCGCCTCTCGCCGCTGCTGTTTGCGTTGCGCTGGAGGTGCAGCTCGGCATTGAGGTAGCCTCGCCCCCCCCCCCCCCCCCCCCGCACACCCTCTTTCCCACACTCTTCCTCCCCATCCTCCCTTTTCTTCTTCTTTCTTTTTTTTGCCGAATGCTGATAAGAATCCCCCGGAGGCGTCGCTAGTAAAACGTGCGAGCGCCGCCAAATCCGTGCGTCCCACAGCTGCACATGAAGGGGACGCGTGTCTGCGCATCAAGGTGACTGTTCCTGCTTCACACGTCTCTCTCTCTCTCTCTATCTCTCTCTCTCTCTCTCTATCTCACTCTCCTCCCTCTCCTTCTTCTCCTCCTTCTTTTTTTTGGCCTAATTGGTCGTGGATCTGAAGCTGCGGCGCTCAAGCTTCCTCTTGTTTTGTGACAGCTGTTGCCTTTGTGATGTTCGGCAAGAAAACGCCCCCAAGACACAACCCGTTTCATTCTGGCGGAGCGTGAAGGCAGAGAGAGAGCGAGAGAGAGCGAGAGAGAGCGAGAGAGAGCGAGAGAGAGCAAGAGAAAGCGAGAGAGAGAGAGAGTCTCCTACGAAGCAAAATGGGAGTTGGGTAATTGTTTTGATTACACCTTCCCCCTTTTTTTCCTCCCAGTAGGATGAAGGAATTACTGAGACGAAAGTGAAGGTTTAGGCAGGAAAAGGATCCCAGTGTTGGGGGAGTGGGGTGGGGAGGAGTTGGGGGGGGTGTGCACGGCTCCCTGCGGCAAGGCAGGAGGGGATGAGGGGGAGAGAGCGGAGCGGAGCGAGGGGTTGTACCTTGGCGAGGCGAAGCAGTTGGGAGCGATTAAACCCCCGGTTCACCGCAGGGACCAAGCAGCGTGCGGACCGAGCCGGATCCAAACACGGCGCCCCCGGCTGGCTTCCTTTTATCTCCGCTCCGCACCGAGACCCCCGCTAAATGCCACGGGAGCAGTTACAGTGGAGTGCGACGCGAGGCCGCTAATTTCCAAACACGGGGACTGAAAAATAGGAATAACTTTAACCCGTAATGTCTGAATGACCCCCCGCTTCCACCCCCTCCCCGAGTCTTTAGTTGAAAGTTGAAATTTTGCCTGTTTGGCCACTCGGGTGACATCTTCCTCTAATCCACTCTAACCCTTCTGGAGTGACACCGAGGGGGAGAATTCCACACGGTGTCAACACAACGGAGGAGGCTTCCAATTGGCTCCCATTGTCGTCGGCCTCTGTGTCCGACACAATGGAAGGCTATCCCATTATATTGACACGTTCTTTCCATTGGTCGTGTGTGCGCAAACGAACAACAACAACAACAACAACAACAACAACTACAACAACAACAACAACACAACGTGTCGTTCACGCAGGATCACGCATGATGCATCTTGAAATAATAACAGCAACTGCTTTCGAACCAACCGGGCGACATGTCAAGGTCATCCCTGCTCTTGCTAACTTGGGATAAACAAAACAACAACACAGAATCAACATAGTTACTTCAACACAAAATGAATGCTACTGAGGCTTTGAAATACCACATGGGCAGAGTTGAGGGACGTGACCTTCGAGTGAATGGCCACAATCAATCTCACTGTTCTTCAACTACATTGACATTCTCTCCCTCTGTGAATCTCTGGAACTGTTATTCGGACTGGAAAATGTACCCAGAGCCTCTGCCGACGTAGTGATACTTGGAATGGTCAGTTCACGTTAGCTGTGCCTTCCGAGGATTTCTCTCTTTGGCTGTGCTGGGTGCACAGCCAAAACAAACCGGCTCCCTGCAGGAGCCTCCGTTGTAGTGGTGCTGAACTAACAAGGATGTTGTGTGTTTAGTGACGCCATTTTGAAGACAATGTCGGGCGATTATGTACATCTACTGGGCTTGAATGTCACACAGCTCCACTAGATTCATGAGAGTCAAGAATTTAAAGGAACAGTTACCTCCAAAATGGTCATTTGACTCCAAAAAAACCCCAATATAATAGAAAAAAAAACAAAACAAAAAAAAACATGTTTGTATAGGTTCTCAGTTGTCCAGGTCACCTTGATGTAGAAAGGTTCTTGTGATCTTGAAGTCATTTTACCTCTAATCCGAAAGGCTTCTGCAATGTTCTTCATTCATCAACTGAAGACGAATGCAAGAACAAGTCCAGTTGCCTCAACTTAACCCTTCTACAAACAAAAAGCATCTTCAAAAATCCAGAAAAAAAAACTGCTGGAACCAAAGCATCAACCTAGGACGAACCGTCCATCCACATCGGGGAAACCGCCTCCACTTCACTCCAAGCTCCTGATTTGCTGCCACCTTGAGAGAAGCGACGTCTGAACCCCTGGCGCTCTTTCATCTCGGCCCTCGTTGCCGTTTTCGTCCCAGATGTGGTCGACAGGATTGGATCCCCTTTTAACTCCGGAGGAAACCCGTTCAATACCTGGAGGAACAGGCCGGCTCGGTGTGTCTCAGCGTCTGCTCATCAACCATGAAAGCACCTGAGGGCTGAGAGGGGCCTCCTCCACGGCTGCTGGAGACACAATCACGGCCGTCGATTTTGGGTTATTACGGGCCTTTCATCACCGGCGCCGTCCTTCGCTCCCACCTGCATCAGGCGGCGCCGCTTTCAAATCCCCCCGTGTTGCCGTTTGCGTGTTTATTGCTCCCCCTCTTCAGCCCCGAGGTGTCTTTTCATCTGCCTGCCTCCATCTCCTGCGCCGCGTCTCAGCCCGAGCACCCAGGCTCGTGGGCGCCCGCCTCCCGCGAGACGCACGCAGCGCACAAAATGTACTAATCAAAAGCTGTTGGCGAGGTTTTTTGATGCCGCTCTGGTTTATTCTCGCAGGCGCCTCTTCCGCGGCGAGCAAACCCTGAGAGAAGACAAAGCAGCCGAAAGGTGAGTTTCCGCGAAAGGAGAGATGCCGCTGGATGAAGTGTTGCACGTATCCATTCGGGCTCGATTGGATCTGACGCTTTCAGCTTCGCTGGCGCACAAAGAGAGTAATCAAGCGAACGAGCAGAGGGCGAAGCGATGGGGAAAAAAACAAAACAATGATCTCGCACAATAAGAAGCTTGATGACAAGAAGAAACGTCTTTCAGAAGGAGTAGGAGGAAGTGTGAAGCCGTCACGTCAGGCTGCCTCTTTGGAAAGATAAAGAAACTAAATACAAGAACATAAATCATCAAGTGCAAACTGTAAGACAATATTGTAAACTTTTATCCTTTGTTTCCATGAACTTGATGAGATTGAAATTGGGAACTCTGAATTGTCCGTAGGCGCGTGAGTGCAAATAGTTGTTTGTCTCTCTATCTGGCCCTGTGATGAACTGGGGACCTGTCCAGATTGTACCCTGCCTTCGCACTATGACAGCTGGGAGAGGCTCCAGCAGACCCCTGTGACCCTGAGTGCAGGAAGAAGCGGGTAGTGAAACTGGATGGATGGATTTTTCAAGGCTTTGATCACCAGGTGGTCCTTCATTTTGGAGTTGGCTTGATTTGATTTTCTGTTCTGCAAAACTGCCCATGGCGTCACCCGCAGTAAGTGCACCCGTTTGTCCCTATGCGGTGTGACGAAGCAGTGACTCGCCAATTCTGAGCTGGATAAGTGCTGATAGGAAACCAACGAGCGGATTAGGGAAACAAAATACACAAAACCCCAAACGAAATTGAACATCCGCGGCCGTCGATCCACCCCAGTTCGCCACCATGGCGGCTGCTTTTTAATCAAAGGCAGTCGAACGTGCGAGGTGTTAAAGTGAATCTTCAATGTTTTCATATTGAAATACCCCCCCTCCCCACCCCGCCGGACCCCATCCCCCCCATCCAGAGAGGTTGGACTCCCAGCAGCGAGAGGATCAAAAGGCAAACGAGGAAAATCCACACGAACCATATCAGCTTTGTATCACGGTCGCCTCACCTCCTCGCCGCCTGCGCGGCTCCTGGCCGCCAGCCGCAGCAATTGATTGGCTGATGCCTCCTGCTGTGTGCCGAGCGGCGGGCCTTGTTACGGCGAGATATTGGTTTTTCTTTTTCCTTTTTTTTTTCTCTCCCTCGCCTACACCGGCTGCCCCGGCCCCTTTCATAGTGTGCATTAGCCGCGGTTCCTCCGCCGTGTGCGCTTACCTTCCGCTTGGTTCCGGATGACTTTGAAGGGCACGAGATGGAAAGAGGCGGGGACGAGTGTGACAAAGTCCTCCAGGTCTGCGGAACCGTCGCTGCCGCTGCCGCTGCCGCTGCTGCTGCTGCTGCTGTGACAGCCTGGAGGTGTTAAATGGAGTGTGAGGCTCCTCTCTGCCTTGGCAACTCGCCTTATTAAACCTAAAACACAAATACTGGATGTGTGGGTATATACAGTATGTATATATGCTGTATATTAGTGGTGGTACTTCATTAAAAAATAATCAAATTAATTATGGTCTTTGTAATTAATTGTATCTTAATTGCATATCAGTATTTGAGCTGGCAAAATAAGTGGAAAGTACTTGAATAGATTTTTCAGGTCTCTGTACTTTACTTGAGTAATTCTTTCATGCGACTTTTCACTTTTACTCCCTAAATTTGTACACAAATATCTGTATTTTCTACTTTATACACTGAAAAAAAAACGTTCCTCTTGCTTTTGTGTTTATAAGTATTCAAAATAATTTACGTTATAAGAAATTCACTTATTAATATAGTTGTTGTTGCTTGAAGTGGAACTAATTGAACTATGCTGGTGTGCAGTTGGGTCACTGTTCAGTGAAAAATGAAAATGTAGAAAATAACATTGGTTATTGTTATTAAAAGTGTAAACATCCAATAATGGTTCATTGGTCACAACTATGAGTGATTACAGGTTGGTTGTGCTGCAGTTGAAAAAGAACAAAACTGTCGTATTGAGAGTACCAAAGCTGTTGAAATGATCCAGATGCCCATGCCAGACCTCTGGTCAGTTCACTCCAGATTATTCTGGCACAAACTTTTCATTTTTTTCAAAATTATCAATTATTGTGCTCTGTTCTGTAGAAGTCAAATTCATTTGAGAACAAAGTCAAAGCAACTTCTTTTATTTCACCCTGCAGACTGCAGATTTCTGATCACTGATTCATTCCCCCCATGTGTATAATTGGTTAAAAGTATTAAACTGCAAACCACACAACAAAAAAATGTGGACATTTCGGCCGAGAACCCGCTGGATCAACACGGGCAAAAAAACAAACAAAAACAACTGTTTCCTTTCAGTTATCCATTCCATTAACCACCTGGAAAAAGAGAAGTAGACGCCTGAATTTCAATCACGGTTTTATGTCATCAGCAAAAACATACAATTTCAGAAAATGCAACTCTTATTTCCCCCCCCAGCTTCCTGTTTTTCATTCGCTTAATGGAAAATAAAGTGGACGGGGGAGTGCCAACATTGGCTGCTGCACAGGTCTATCTGCTTGTCTGTCTGTCTGTCTGCCTGCCTGTCTGTCTGTCTGTCTCATCTACGGTGAGGATTTGTGTGAATAAACAAAACAAACCCTTTTAACCTGAAAAAATAATGTCATCAAACTCCACACACAAGTTCACACTTGTGCCTCCAGGGCGGCGCCACCTGCCGCTCCACAGGAGGACAAACGGCCATTCCAGGCCTTTTATTCCCACTATAATGATGCTACATGGCAGATTTTGACTGAAGGGAAGCCAGACATTGGCCGAATGTTACGATTGGTCGCTCCATTTCACAATCAGTCCAATAAGGAGTTTATCACCTATTTATTACTTTAATTTTTATTCATTCTTATTTTCCCCCACATTCTGTTTCCTTATGTTCAAACTGTGTTTTTTCCATCAGTCAGCTTCACAAATCTACCTCCCACTTCATTTTGTCAGTAATGACACAGTGCAGCGTGAGAGAGAGCATATTAGCGGAGCTCGGCTAACTGCTGACAAATGAAGCTCGCTGTACCTGTAAATTCACTCCTTTGATGATGCTCCCACAGGTGAGAAAAAAATTAAGTGTGAGAAAAAAAAGCAGCGACTCCAAAGCGATTATGAAAGGTACCTTTTGGAGAAGTGACGAAAAGAAAGGAAGAAAATACACACACACTCACACACATATGTATATATATATATATGTATATATATATATATATATATATATATGTATATATATATATATATATATATATATATATATATATATATACATATATATATATATATATTTATATATATATATTATGTATGATTATATGGTAAAGAAATGATATTAGCTGCTGCGTCGAGTTATCCCCTTTGACAAATGCACACACACACTCATAGAGCATGAGGTGTGGCACCCCCTCACCCCTCAGCCCCTGGCATCACACACACACACACACATGCACACACACACACACACACACACACACACTGTGCCATTAAGTATGCAGCTAAAAAAGCAGAAGGCATATGAATATTGAAATGAATAATGTATAATTTTAGCTTTCGGCTACAGAGAGAAAGATCTGAGCGGAACAGGCTCACTGGCTGCCAGTTTCAAAGAGCTGCAAATGTCAGTTGTGCCCCCCCCCCCCACCCTCCGTTGTTGTTGTTGATGTTCCTTGTATTGAAAATGCATGTTTTTATTTATCAAACATTGGAAGAAAACATGCGTGCAGAATGATTTTTCCCATTTCCCCGCAGATACACAGACACACACACACACAGACGCAGTTCAAAGAAGCACAAGGCCGCTGGCATCCACTGTTTTTAATCTAGTACCGCTTTAAATACACTATGTACAAGGACACATTTTACGTGGTAACGTGTAAAAAAATATATGTCATCTTTTACAATACAAGTTGTTTGGGGGTGGGGTGGAGGAGAGGAGGCGGGGGTGGGGTGGGAGGTGGGGGGGGTCCAACGGACAACAGGGACGGCAAAACACGCAAACACACTCGCTCCACTTACGACGATACACAAGCGAAAAAAAAACAAAAACAAACGGGGAGGGGAGGGGGTGTGTTGTTGGGGGTTAGGGGAGGGGTCGGGGGCGGGGGAGGGGCCTCCCGCAGCAAGGTAGCGTGGGCAAGAAGAGCCTCTAGTGCGCTACCCCATGAGCACGAGCGCAGACGATAAATCCCGACGCGAGGGGGTGGGGAGGGGTCGTATTTTCTTTCTTTTTTTTGTCTTTATCATCCACTGAAAATTCTTTTGTTCATGCACTTTGTACATGCTCCACTGGAAGGCGGCTCACATTTCAAATAACTCCCGGGGCCCACACATCACATTCACATTCATCACTCGCTTGGAGCTTTGGAGGAGGAGGGGAAGAGGAGTGGGAGGGGGGGAGGGAGGAGGGAGGGGCTCACACCCTCGCAGCCTACACACACACACACACACACACACACACACGTATATATATATTTCTTTTTTTCCTTTTTCTTTTTCTCACAGAGATATGCCGCTTTAAATCTCGACAAATCGACGGTAAAAGCGGGCCCCTTTATTAGCTGCGGGCGCTCAACAGGTGGGAAGAGGGGAAACAAAAAAAAAAGAAAAACACTTTCCCCTCCCTCATTATTCCGCTCAGACGCGGCGCGGCGTGCGGCTAATCCTGCCGCGCTGGAGGAGGCTGCGCGGCTCAAGCCAGCAGCCGAGGAACGCTGCGTGCAGCACTTTGCCGACGCCCGCTGCAGAGATTTATGCAGCTTCTTTTTTATTATATTTTTGTTGTTGTTGTTGCTGTCGTCCTCCTCCTCCAAAGATGTATCAATAAATCTGCAGCGTGCTGCCAGTTCAGGCTGCTGTCCCGCTTCAAATAAAGATCAGAAAGCATTTTTTTGGTTTGATTCGCTCCTCCTCTTTCCCACCAACCCAGCATTCCAACCAACTGCAACCAATCCACACTTGACTGGACGAAGGAGGCGGTTCTTCTATTCCTTCCGGTCAGTCACGTGGAGTCAAACCCTGGATTTGATTTGAACCTTCGACAGGTTTCCATGTCGGGATGCGACGAGGTTCCTGTCCCCTCAGGCTACCTGGACTCGGACCTTCCAGTCTCAGGACGCACTTTATATTTAACAGCTGAGTGTCACAGTGGTGACATTACACACTGATAACACTGGATCCCACACAATCTGCACAACTCACTCCTGTCCACAGGTCACGGAACCCAAACCAAAACGAATGATGACATTTCCTGGGAAATGAAAAGAGAAAACAATGTGGCTTATTGTGTGTGAGTGTGAGTGTGAGTGTGTGTGTGTGTGTGTGTGTGTGTGTGTGTGTGTGTGCGAGTGCTCGCTCTTTTAATCTGATTTCACTTTGCACGTGACGGATTTGCTGAGGAAGGGATTTTTCTATTTCCTCCCATTCTTGTTTATTTCCGAGCCAATCTCAGAGGAGGTCTCGAACTGTGACGCTGCAACGAGACCTCGAGGGAGGGACGACCAGCAGGTGGCTGCTAGGAACGAGGACCAAGGATGGAGGCTGTGGTGACGCCTTCCCATCAACATGACAGATCTGCGGCCTCAGTAAAGGGGAGAATTCCAACCGCAGTACTCCGATAACAATAAACATAAAATGACTTTTGACTGTATGTTGGGGTCCATAAAGCGCCCAGAGGACCCAGTTGTCCAATTTGGCTCGGCAGAAAGGGCGTTAAAATGCAGATCAAAAACCTGTCTGTCTGGTTCCTCACATCCGAACTGATGGCAACTGACGACAAACCTGAAACTGTGGAAACAACAGCCAGGAATTCAAAGTGACCATTTCTAGGAATAACCGTCTCATTTTAAGGTTCTATTTTGTGATTAGCACGGATGCTAGTCACTGTGGGACCTTCACTGACTGAAATTTGGATCTAGATTCTACATTTTTTCCCCCCACATACAAACTTTAAATTGTGTTGGAATTCAAAGACAATGTTGGCCCCCATGTTCCAAATCAAGTTGAAAATCCTCCATCAAGTGCTTGACCGTCAGTATGTGTCCAGTGCTAACTGAGAATGTTCAATATATGAAAATTTCATGAATCAATCAAATTCTTTGTACTGATCCAGCAAGGACAGGATGCGACTCACTGGCTTGTACGAAGGCAGAAACTAAAGGGACTCTGATGGGTTGACGTTTGGATGCGCGTTAGCAAAATGTCACCGGGACGTCTTCTCAACAATTGTTTGTACGACGTGCCTTGAAGCCAGCCAACCCCAGCCACCAGCGCGTGCATCCAGCGACATTGTGTAAACACATTTGTCATTACTGCGTGGCTGACGTGCTTTCCACCTCAGCGTAGAAATGGCAGATCATTGCTCAGCGACGGGGGCCAATGAGATGACGGCGATGTTTTCGAGTCGTGTCGCGCCTCGCTCGGTCGCTTGCCCAGAGACGTGGCGGGGAGATGATTGTTTGCACGCGCTGCACTAATTCTGCAAGCTAAACAGCAGCAAAGCCAGATGGGTGTCGGTGGTTGCTGGGGTTTGAGATGGATCTTCAAAGGGGGGAGCGGGCGAGTTTCACCACTATGGTAGCGGCGGCAACACCGAGTGAACCAAAGAGCAAAGATCACACGGAGGCAACGATGCAGGAAACCACTGGAGTTGCAAGAACGAGCAACGTGGAGGAAAGGAACGAATTGAGATCCTATGGCTCCAGGGGGAGGATGTTGTTGTGCTGGTATAGAGACGGAGGCAAACACAGACCAATTTACTGGGAGAAAATTGTGCCGTGGCGGGAAAAAAAAAAGACAGACCTTGGAGCAGACCTGGGCCCATTCTTCAGCGCGCAATCTAATCTCAGTTCCCGGAGAGGACGGGGTAGGGGGTTGGGGGAGGGGAGAAAAAAAAGGAAAAGAAAAGAAAAACAAAAACAAACATTGCTTTCCCGTCAGCGACCCTGACGGAACGCAGCGTGGAGCCGGTGTGAAAGAGCCGCTCGGCCTCCGACACCGTGAGGAGGATGATTAAACAGCGGAGAGACGATTTGAAAAGAAGATGATTAAATCTGAGTCAACAATGACCCTCTGGTTGTCTTTCACACAGGAAAATAGCCAAAGGCCAAATGGGGACGTTGTCAAAAGATCCCTGGGTGACGCCTGTGCAGGTACGATGTTAGATTTGTTTTTGTTTTTTTAACCGTCTTAATGAGTCACCAAGTGGGAAAAGACTCGACGACACAATGCAATGAATAAAAACTGTTCAAGACAGTTTCTTTCAATCCATGCGTAACCTTCCGTCATAAGGTAGTTTGCTAAATTGGCCAAATAAATGATCCTTTCAGCCGAGAAGGTGAATCATGGACATGCAAAATAAATAAATAAAAAAAATCTGTCATAAACAGATGAAAACATCTGTAGTATGATATAAAAACTTAAATCACATTTAAAGTTTTAATTTGTTGTGGGGTTTTGCTCTATTAGTTCACGTCTCATTCAGAAAGCCTAAAAACCATCAACATTGACACGTGCGAGAATCTGGAGAAAAAAAATCTGCATTATGTGGTTAACATAATGGTTCCAGAGCTGAGAAAAGTCTGATATTCTTCACAGCTGGATGTGCTGCATCCCTCATTTTTACCTCAATTCTCTCTCTCTCTCTCGTCACTCATTTTACTTCCTCTGCCTCATTTCCCGTTTCATTCTTGAGTCAACACTGATTGGCTGCCTCGGTTCAAACTTTGGCCCAAACTGGAAATAATTCTAAATGATCCATCTCTGTGATAAATGTTACTCTCCTTGATGAGTTTTCTTTTTTTTTTTTTTTTACTACTCACTGGATGACTTACAATGTAAATCCTCTAATGACCCAACAAGGAAATGGTGCAGCTGACTGATTTAGACAAAGCCACAATGTGGAGGGGGCGTTGGAAGCATCATACCTCTGATGCACCAAACTAGAGGAACCAAATTGTTGTTGTTGGTGGTGGTGTGCAAACTTGTTGGGGGTTTTGTTCACAAGCTGGCAACGTTAGGCAGCTACATTAATCCCATACTAGACAGTTTCATCAAGTGGTAAACCAAAAAAGAGGGAATATACGTAAATAAATAAACTAGACCAAACCTATATGTTCAGAAAGGGGAAAAAATAAAGGCATATGGGCTGTTTGAGGATTCCTCTGAGCACGACTCAACAGCACTCGACTTGGGAGGAATTGGGTCACTGCTAGCAGGTATAGAAAAAAAAAGCCTAGAGAGAATGAGCATCACTACATACATAGAAAACAACAAAAGAGACAAAACCTGAAAATTAAATAAATAAATTATCATAAAAAAACACACAAAACACTTTTGTCCATGACTAATAGTCTGTGATGGTTAGTTCTCATTGGCTGGGCGGCTGTGTAGTCCATAAGCTGATACTTCTAATAATAAGCCACTCTCGCTGGCTGGCCGTCACCACGATGCGCACACACTCAATGTCAAAGGCAATCTTGTGGTCGACGTCTTGCACTTCAATGTTGCCGTTCTTGAACTCGCCTAGCGTGATATAGGAGGAGCAGAGCTTCCCCTTCTTGGTGCCCACCAGCTTCTCGCCGACCTCCAGAGCCCCGTGCTGCAGGATGTCGTTTTGCCGGTCGTCGGAGCCCGTGGCGATCTTGATCTTGCTGATCTTGGTGGACTTGTTGAAGACGATGACAAAGAAGTCGCCCGTGGAGGGGGGCTTGCCCCAGAAGTACTCGTCCACGGTGCTGTACGCCTTGGTGGCGTCGTAGTTCTCAAAGACGTTAATGTTAGTGTAGAGGCTGGCCGGCGGGTTGTCGGGGATGTCGATGGAGTCCTCCTCAAAGTCGTCGTCCTTGAGCTTGTTCTCTGCACCTTTGTAGGACGAGTAATAGCCCATGTGCTGAAAGAGCGAGGGCTTGAAGCGGATCACGTCCTTCTGGGCCAGCAGACCCCGGAAGTGGATGAGGAGCCAGTCGCATGGCATCTCCTGGTAGAACATGAGCAGGAAGTGGGCCAGGCGCGGCAGGTCCTTGGAGTGGTACAGCTTCCCGATGTAGCCCAGCTTGGAGAACTCCAGCATTACCCAGTAGGAACCTTCCCGGGAGGTGATCACCTTCTTCAGCGCCGTCAGGAAGTTCCTGGAGCAGCGCACGTCGTCCTCCAGCATCATGTAGAAGTGGGAGAGGTTCGTGCAGAAGTTCAGCAGGAAGGCGTAGTCCACATTCTGCTTGGAGCGGAAACGGACCCGGTCCTCCGGGTCGTTGTAGTTCCTCTTTAACCCATCCAAGGACGGGTAGTACTCCTCGGGCGCCTGGATCACCAGCAGGCGTCCGGCGATGATGTGGTGGGCGAACTTCCTGGTGATCTCCTGCACCAGGTTCTCGCACCAGACCAGGTCAAAGTCTGCCAGGTGGACCACCACCACAATCTCCTTCAGCTCCTCGTAGCTGGACTGATCAAAGATGGACTTGATGGTCTCCATCAGGTAGTTCCCTCTTTTTCTTTTGACCGATGACAGTCCGATAGTGAGATACTCTGCGGGATGACAAGAGGGAAATCAGTGGAGCAATTCCATAAATGTGTAACACTGTGTACTGTGACATTCACAGGCAGGAAATTGAATGTTTGCTTTTAGTCATGTGAAATGGATGGAACCACCCCGTATCTACAGTATCCCAGAAGGTGGATCACATAAAAGGGGAACGTCGCTAACATTGTTTTGCTTCTGACCACTAGAGGCAGTAAAATCCTACCAAGAAAAGTTGGTAAAAGCTGGACCGTACTTTGCTCAGGGACATAAATTATTTGTAAATAGAAGTCAGTGTCGACAAGACCGACGGCACAACGGCTGAGGACTAATCCCTAATTAAATTAAAATGAATCAAACTGATCAACTCCAACCAAGTGTTGAATTTTGATCAAGTTACTTGACCCTCAGAATTTCGAAAAATCCTTGCCAACGCAATGAATAAATTAAAAGGTGCTATAAAGTTCTTGTTAATTTTTGTTTCTGGAAACAAGGCCAAGGGTTTGAAAGGCATTATATTTAAATGAACATGAGTGTATGTTGTTATATAAGAGGCCGGGACTGACTACTCTTTAATTTTAAGGCCTCAGTGGGACTCTTTCTTTTTTATTCCTGTGTTTTCAGTCGCCACATCGGAGATTCCAGCTTTCATTTTCTGCTTGTACCCATAATTGAGATATTCTCAAACTGTGCCAGGCTCATTAAAAACAAAAAACATAAAGACACTCAATGCAGATTCCTCTTTAATGAAACAACAGAGTTAAAAACTTACTCTTGCGATTCAGCGGTGTTCCGGCGAGGTAACGGTACGTGACGTTAATGGCTCCCGAGAAGTTGCTGAGGTCTCTGAAGGTGTGAACGTATCTCTCCGAGCTGGGGGGGTGGAGCGACGCCTCGCGCAGCTGTCGCTTGTCCCCTTCCTGCAACGCAACATCAAAACAAAAGGATTCTGTTTGGTATCCAGGAGGGTGGAAAGCAAAAACATTCTTTTTTTTTGTCTGGCAGATAACAAAACTGAAAAGTTGTTTTATCCCTGCGAGTTCAAATCAGGAAAAGCGACTGTTTAATTCCCCCCCAAAAAATTGGAGACAATAAGTGTTTTAATACGGCCGAAATCGGCCCTTGGTGTTTGTAGACAAAAGTAAACCTAAAAGTGTCTTGGGGCCGTTTGTGTTGCTGAGCAAATGGACTCAAGAGGAGCAGCACAGAAAAAACAACAACCTCTCTTTAATTAATAATTGAAATAACAAACATGATGTGCTGTGATCACCGACTTCTCATGTGCCTCATTGATAATGAATGAATCACCTGGATGATATGAAGTTGATCCGTTTATGTGTCATTTTTAAATAGGCGCATGCCAACTGTGGTAGACAGAAGAAACACAAGTAGTTGGTCGTTGGTTGTTGTACATGACAGAAGAGTCATCGTGGACATTTACTGCAGGGCAGTCGGAACTACAGTTCCCATCGGCCCTGTACCTGCCCATCATCTTTGGTTCTTGGACCATTTTTTTTTTTTTTTTTTTTACAATTTTAGTTGTCAAGTGGGGGCGAGTTGAGCTGAGTAACAAAGTTTGTAAAATTGCTGATGCTCCGCCTATTGAAAGATACAGCCGCTGTCAAGGTGGAGCTAAAACACACCTGGACCATCCATCCATTTGCAATTACCGCTCCTTCATTAACTCAGGTTCATGGGTCATGGGGGTCTGCTGTAGCCTATCCCAGCTGTCATAGGGCGAAGGCAGGGTGACACCCTGGACAAGTGCCAGTTCATCGCAGGGCAGACATAGAGACAAACAACCATTCACACTCACACCTACGGCAGTATGTAGAGTTCCCAATTCATGCAACATGCAAACTCCACACAAAGAGGCCCCAGGCCTGGGATTGAACCCACAACCTTCTTGCAGTGAGGCGGCAGCGCTAACCACCAGGGTGGGATAAAAGAATACTGCTCGCAACAGAGCCGGTAGTCTCGCAATGTTTAGAGTAGAAAGTGACCTCACAGCTCCATCTGTCTGTGTAGCCTGTCATTTGCATTAATGTGATTCTTCTCTCTCTCCCCCCCGCACCCCCCCAACGGCCATCGGAATGCGTCGTTCCCACCCGTGTCCTAACTATAGGATCGGCTGCTAAAATGGTAAAAAGGTAGTTTAAAGTGTAATTTGGAGGAAAAAAACATCACATCATCTGCGTGCAATACTAGGATTATATTAGAACTGCAACATATATATACATATATATGTATGTATATATATATATATATATATATATATATATATATACATATATATATATATATACATATATATATATATATATACATATATATATATATATACATATATATATATATATATATATACATATATATATATATATGTATATATATATATATATATATATATATACATATGTATATATATATATATATATATATATATATATATATATGTATATATATATATATATATATGTATATATATATATATATATATATGTATATATATATATATATATATATATCTATATATAAATATACACATATATATATATATGTATATATATATATATATATATATACATATGTATATATATATATATATATATATACATATATATATATGTATATATATATATATATATATATATATATATATATATACATATATATATATATGTACTTATATATGTATATGAGTACACCCCTTCATATCTGTTTTTGATAAAAAAAAAACAAAACTAAACAAAACAACACAAAAACATTCACACGACGTGCACACTCTTACCAGCACGTAGCCGTCCTCGATGTAGAGGTTGAGGAAGAGGAGGAAGGTGATGAGGAAGCCCAGGAAGGGGATGGTGGAGCGTTTCCTCAGGCACCTCATCTTGTCCAGGGATTTCCACAGCAGCCTCATGCTGCGGCAGCGCTCAGCGGCACCTGCAGAGGCACCGGCAGAGAGAAGCTGAAGCTCTGGAGACACTCGGCCTCGACTCGCCGTTGTCACAGCTCAGGGCTTTTTTTTTTTTTCATTGTTCGTTTCTGTTGTTGTTGTTGTCATGTTGAGGGAGGCGATTATCGGCCATCAACGTCATAATTAAACGTTTGGCGATGTGAGAGTAAAAACAAAAAGGAAAGGAGGGTTTGAAAACGTCGGGCGAAGGGACTCTGATGTGCATAACAATAGATTATTGATCAGCCGCTCTCACAGCTGCAGCCAAAAGGCTGCTGTGTTGCTCCGCCGCTCCTCCTTGCTCTTATCAGCAGGATTCATCCTCTCTGCTGTCAACACGCCGCTGTTTGCTATTTTTAGACCAGAAGTTCACAGCAGCAGATTAATAATACAGCAACATAATTTGTTGCTTATTAGAGGGAGAGGAAGAAGAAGAAGAAGAAAAAAAGCAGCACATCGATGGCTTCTAATTAAAATAAATAAAAACTGGAAAAGGCAGACCGAGTTTGTGTGCTTTCAGACAATAATTGATTATCACAGCACATTTAAAGGTTGCATGTCAAATCAAATGTACATCATCTGTGTTTTACGGTTATCCTGTGAGTGAACTTTGCTCCGAGTGTTTGTTAAAACCCCCGGCCCTTACTGAAGTCACAAGAAGACAATGATTTCTGATTAGTGGCCCCACCCCCATCCAGGTGTTGGCTCCACCCTCTTAGACTGCCCTGGTTTCTCGCTTTGCTTCCAAACAAGTGTTAAGTCCTGAAGAAGCCTCCGTTTTGTGCTTCCAGAGAGATTTTTTTTTTCTTTAGATACTTAATTATTCAAGGCTGCTCTGTTGCCGCCTGACCCGAGCGTATCCACCTTCCAAGATTTTTTTTCTCCTTTTTTTGTAATAACGACATCACAGCGTCCGTCCCGCTGACAGCGACACACACTCGCGTGCGCCAGGAGGCCTCTGAGGAGCCGTCACAGCAAGACTGACAACTCTCTATTATTACTGCCGCAGCCGCAGCAGCAGCAGCCGCAGCCGCAGCAGCAGCTGCAGCCGTAGCAGCAGCAGCAGCAGCAGCAGCCGCAGCAGCAGCAGCAGCAGCCGCAGCAGCAGCAGGAATCACAGCGAAGTGTCAGACCCGCAATTAGACGTCAGCGTGCGATTTTCTCCTCTGGAATACAAAAGCAGCTCGGCGTTGCCGACTTCAATGAGCGGGCTCACACTCATCGATCACCAGCCACCACCGGGGACTCGGCCCTCGTCGATACCTCTCCGCGCGCTCATGAAAAGTGAATTTAACACGTCCATCCATCCACCAGCCTGTTCGCCGCAGTTTCGCCTCATTGCGGCTTAATGGCGGCGGGCGATTATTAGCCGGCGCGACAGAAACCTTTGCTTGGTTAGACCTTAAAAAAAAAAAAAAGAAAAAGAAAAGAAAAGAAAACAGACTTCTTGTTGTAACACGGTAGGATGAAATAGGAACTTTAATGTGTGTGTGGTTTTTTTAAGAGCTGAAACATTTAAGAGATGAAAAGATGTTTACGGTTTAACCATGAAGCCTTTTTAATGCACATTTTAAGGACAATCGTGTATATATTGTACATATATGTATACATGTACACACTTATATTTAATATATATATAGATATATATCTATATATACTGTATATATTTAACTAAAGAACATCATCATCTCCTGACTTCATTAAAGTCGCCCTTCACTGGGAAACAACTTGCAGGGCTTTTCAGGCTCTTTACAGGAGATATTCTGAGCATGCAATCATCATCATCACCGTCGTCATCATCACCGTCGTCATCATCATCATCATCATCATCATCATCATCATCATCATCATGGTCCTCTTCTCGTGGCTCCAGGGATCTTTCCCCCCCGAGTAATTCTCCTTTGTTGCTGCTCTTCGCTCCCTTTGTGCTGCTCATCTTCTCACACGCCGACATAATAACTCTCAGCATGCGGCGGCGGCGTTGGTGGCCTGATGGGCTGAGGAGCTCCAGCTGAGAGCCATTTTCAAAAGTGGCGTGCGGCAGCCGACGGCGTGACACAAAAGCCTTTTAGGGACATTCTGGCGGCTTTTATCGCCGTATTTCTTCTCTCCAGCTTCCCAAACGAGCGACTGGTGGAGCAGCGGGGGAGCCGAGCAGGATGAGGTCTGATCCCCCGGATAGAATTTTAAACAAAAATCTTGTCGTGCCATCAGAGGGAAAATGGTGCAACATCCGGTTAGCAAGATGACGGGGAGGCAAAGTTTACTGCTCTCTGCTGCGATCCACCAAACTCTTGTTTGTGCTGTGATTGTCGCTGTGTGCGGCTGCTCAGCCAGTGCGGACTCACTTCTGTGCAGTGAAAATCAGAGGACTCATCTCCATCTCTGTGGTCTATGATACATTTATCTATAGATCTATAGATTTCTTTCTTTCTGGCCCCTCGGTTAATTATTACACCGAGTTTGAGCACGAGTACAACGCTCCTTTTATTGTTTTACTCAAATTTAGATTTTTTAGATCTTGTTTTTGTCATTACACCCAGGCTTTAATTGTTGACTTTTGGACTGAGGGGGCAAAAAAAACAAAAAACAAAACAAAACAAAACAAAACAAAACAAAACAAAACAAAACAAAGCAAAACTAGTCGTCTATCTCTGCTGTAAAGAAAATGGAAAATCCTGGAAAACGCAGCCGCCTGAACATTGTGAACTAGAAACATTATTAACAGGACGCAGCTGCTTGAACTCTCAGCGTCGTGGCCGCCACCGTGTCAACCCGCGGATATGAAACCTTTTAGCGGCGGCGGTGGCAGAGGCTTCTCGAGAGGAGCCGGAGGCACGCGCTTGATATGTGCTAAGTGCACGGCACTCTGGGGGGAGAGAGTGTGTGTGTGTGTGAGAGAGAGACAGACAGAAAGAGAGAGAGAGAGAGAGAGAGAGAGAGTACTAACTCGGTGGCGGCAGATAATGGATCTTTAACAGCGGCCGCCACCGTCTGGGGACAGACGGTGGCGCAGACGTCCAAGTGCGTCTGTCGGCACCACGCTGCCATTAAAACACACTTAGTCCAGTTCAGCAGCCGCCGCTGCTGCACTTTCACTGCAGATTCGAGCGAGGCGGCAGGAGTGAGGAGGCGAGCGGCAGGCACACAGCCACACAGTCACACACACACACACGTCCGTCTCGCACATCTGGAGTTGTTGTGTTGTTTTTTGTTTCCCGCCGACTCTCCTGCCGTCCCTCCCAGTCGCTCCTGGAAGTGGGACGGTAAGAGAGCAGCGTGTTTTACAGCGGCGCCGGTGGCAGCAGCTCTTCTTCCTCCTCCTCCTGCTGCTGCTGCCGCTCTGAGCACAACTGCTGAATTATTCACCGCAGACAGGCGCCTGGTTTTGTACCGCAGCCGAGGCCACGGAAGAGTGTGACACCGACTCCCTGCCAAGGCAGCAGAGAGGAAGTCCTTAAACAGAGGCCACCCCTTGTGACGTCATGAAGGGTGGTGATGCCTCTTGCGGGGTAAGGGACCACACCTCCCCGGCCCAAGTGTTGTGTTGGCTCCTCCCACTGTGACTGCGCTGATTCCATCATGTGCGAGGTCCAAAGCAAAAGAGGAAGTGAAAAATTAGTGGGTGACTGCAAACAGAGGGCTAAATGTGCCGTTCTCTCCGTTGCCCATTCATTTCAAATAACCAAACGTTTGATATTGAATCTTCCTTTTTAGTTTTGGGGTCAAAAAATAAATATCTTCCTCCATTCTTCCTTCCTTCCTTCCTTCCTTCCTTCCTTCCTTCCTTCTCCATCAACCAGGTGGTTAAGGCCCATCAGAAGGACAAAACCTTCCGTCTCCCTCCGTGATGGGAATGATGAAAACATGGATTCATGCAAAGCTCCATGAAATACTACACGCCAATAAAACATGAGCAGGAAGCGATGATGTCAGCGGCAGAATGAAGGAACACAAGGACACCGCAACTGACTTCAATCTCAGGGTCGAATTGTTTTTTCGGACCCGGCGGCTTCCAGGAAGGAAGAAAGAAAAAAAGTAAAGAAATAAAAGTCGCTGATGGGTCGGTGCTAATTTTACTCCTAAAATTTCCCCTCCCCCAGCCAGACCCCGGCGAGGTCCGTCCTGGATGTCCTCTCTGCTCCGGCGACAGCCAAAACAAAGCCACCAATCCAGGAGCAGCACCCCCCCCCCCCCTCCTCCTCCACCATCCTGCTCTAATGGTGAAATCTGACTTCAGACACTGAGCTCCCCAGTGAGCCCAAGGCATTCATGTGCTGCTGCAGTCTGACGTGCAGCCTAATGCCAAGAATCCCACATCACAGTCGGGGGGAAAAAAAACAATAAAAAAAACTCCAAAAAACAACAACAATAGAAAACAAAGACGGGGGAAAAAACAACAAAGGGCCTTGTTCCATTCCCTATCCAGTCACCGCCGCCTGATTGCCAGCGAGCGGAAGCACCTCCCACCCCCCTTCACCTCCACCCGCCCCCCTCCTCCTCCTCCGCATGCCAACAACGCCGCTTTATTTATTTCATTTTTATTTATTTATTAATTTTGTGTGACAGTGAAGCTGAGAGCAGCTAGATGTGGTTGACGCCCAAATCTTTCCCACAAGCCCATCGACGCAAAAACCTGCGAGGAGACCCTGGCGAGCCGCGACGTCTCCCCGATCGAGTGTAAAAACTACAAAAAAAAAAAGAAGCAAAAAAATCAAAAATAAAACTAATCTGCGCGTGTTGCTGTTTCACGTTTTCACGCACGCGGCGTCAAACTGAAACTGAATTTCCTGTGAAACGCTGACGGGAAAATTGAGGAGGAGAAAAAGCGAAATAATGAAAATGAGATTTTTTGGCGGTGCACGTGGAAATCAAAACAGCCTCCTCGCAAACTCTTTGCAATCAGTGCTCAACTTTTTTCTTTTTTTGTTTCCCATTTAGGCCCCTCCCGCCTCGAAAATGTTCCGTCACGTAATGGAAAAAAAAAAAAAAAAAACCTAGGCGAAGGAAACTCGTTGTGAATAAGTAAATGGGGAGAGATTAATAAAATGGCTCGCTAAAAGTCTTTCTCCCACATTTCATCTTGTTATCTGTTTTACATTATTTCCCCCGAGTGCCCGGCACCGCGCGCACACTCGGCTCGGCACAAATAATCAATTAAGCCGGCAGATTTACGGGGATTCAGCAGTTGCTCCGTGTCACGCCGTCAGCCGCTTTCCATGGATTTTCCGTCTGGGTAAAAAGCTGCGAGCGGCGGCGGCGGCTCGCCACTGATAGCACAGCGCCGGAGCCGGCGCCGGTCGAACGGCTGCTTTATTTATTAATCCTAATTGGCCGATTGCTGCTTTGCTGATTGCTACATCCTTGGCGGCCGCGGGAGCCTTTTGTAGCTACAACTCTATACAACCTACTTTGTACCTGAGGTGGAGGTGGATGCAGCAGCAGCAGCAGCAGCAGCAGCAGCAGCAGCTCTGGCAGTTTATGCCGATTGTGCTGACATGGCTGAGCATGAATACAGGGGAAAAGTTATTTTACTGGAAGCTTAAGCTATCTTAAAATGTTAGCGAGAGTTAGCCTGTTCCCTCTTCCTCCATTGGTGCTGCTCATCTCGCAGGTTAAAGCTCACCTCTGTGATAATAGCAACAACCCCAAATGCTTCTGTCTGCCTGTTTTTGGGGACCATAAGCGGATGCTAAGCGACGTTAGCCACTCGCCTCTAGCTCTAGTAGTTCTTCTACTCGCGAGGCTGGAAACAGGGTGACCAAATGTCCCGTTTTCCAAGGACATGTCCTCTTTTCCGTCCTTGTTGAAATATTGGGGGGGGGGGTTCCATCCACACTCAGAGGAGACGCACTTTAAGTATATTGAATTCTTCAAGTATCATTGGAGAATCTCATCCAGGACGAGTGTCCCAGTTTTTTTGGTAATAAAAATACAGTCACCCTCGCTGAAAACCCACGAGCTCGGTGTCACTTCCTGGTTAATAACAAGCTGCCTTGCTCGGCGTGCACCTGGCAGTGTTGTCAGCTCCTCTGTGACGGCTGGTGTGTGTGTGTGTGCAGACGACAGTGGCTCTGAACTTCCTGCGCTGCTGCTTCCTCTTCTTTCTTCAATTTGCCTCTACGAGCTGCTGCCGCCGATCCCCCCCCCCCCCTCATTATAATGCCGTCTGCAGGAATAGTTTGGGATGGCGCCCAAAGACGGTGGCGGCGGCAGGCCACTACATCGGCGGCGCCACCTGTCAGCGGCTGTCAGCGTCTGGAGCTCGCTCACTCTAATGCGAGCAGGAGGTGTTGCGGAGGTGGCAGCCGGGGAGTGTGCGCCGCCTCTGTGTGTGTGTGTGTGTGTGTGTGTGCTGAATGCGATATGTTCCCCCTGGACACGCTGTGCTCCTCGCCGCCGCTGCCACTGCTGCCACTGCTGCCACTGCCTCCACCAACTGCCATGGCTGCAACTGCCCGTGGCCCCTCAGGGGAGAAGCAGGCAGCGACGGCGGCGCTTCCAGCTGTTCTCCCTCCAGACGCTGGTGTGCGAGAGGAGCCCTTGGAGCAGCAGAAGAAAGAAAAAAGGAAAGAAAAAAAGAAAAAAGCCCGAACGGTTTCATCAGGCTCTCTGATAGCAGAATATTTCTAATTATCGGGAAGCATCCCCTCTTTTTTCTATTCTCGGCCTCCTTCTTCTCAGTCCAGGACGTTGGAGACGTCAACAAAGCTTCTGCTCAGTCCATTGAGCATCAAGGCTCTCTTCTCTTCTCTCCTCTGTGTCCCAGTGTTGGCACGGCCGCTGCGAGCGGCTGCAGTGGGCTTTTTTTTTTTTTTTTTTTTTCCCTCATCGAGTGGCGAGCAGAGTGGCGGCCATTGATGCCACCTTCAGAGCAATCGAGCATCAAAACGCCGGGAGAGCAAACGGCTCCTCTAAGCCAGATCACACGGCTCGGGGGGGCCTGTAATTGAAATTTGATTGTGAAGGAGCTTCGTCAGATCGGACTGGTATCTTTCCTCCGTTCCCCCCCCCCCCGTCTTTGATTCCAGATCAGTTGGCTGGAGAGGAAAAGGTCAGGAGCCGTGCAGTCGGCGGCGGCGCTGCCGGCGCTGCGGTGACAGGTGGAGGGAGAGGATTTAGGAGAGCAATCATTAAAATCAAAGAGCAGGTGATGCAGTGCCAAATACGCTGCGCGTGTATTTGTGCATCGTGAAGTGGCGGAAGGCCGAAGAAAAAGTTGTTTCAAACAAGCTGTCCTGAGTGATCTAATTGGACAGCTCCACAGCGGCCATGTGTCGCCCCACTGACTGCAGCCCCTGCAGCCCCCCCCCACTGAACATGCAAACGGACCCTGGTGTCTGCACAGAGCAGCTGTCTCTGGTTGTGTTTGTTTACCTGCAGGAGGCAGCGATGCACTTCACTTTGAGGACACTTCATGCAGTTATGTGAATTACGTAACTACATAACTCCCGCACACGGTCCTGTGCTGCCTTATTATTCCTTTGTTAACTTGCAGTTGTCAAAGTTGAATATCAAAAAGGGACCAGGAGCAAAAATTGTCGGGGAAATAAAAACCTTGACTAAGTATCAACAACTTGTGCATTAGTATGCATTGACAAAACAAAACAAAAATCCACAAACAAACAAAAAGGAAACAAAACAAGGATGATGCTACTGACAGAGAAGTGTTTTGTATTTTGGAGTTAAGACCTTCATGTTTGGGGGATTTGTGTCTATTGTGTTTGAGTCAGTATCTCACTGTGGGACACACTCTGTACCGTGTTCTGCAAAGGCTGCGTTACCTCACGCCCAGTCTTGACAGGCTGACATGGTTGACCTCTGACCTCTAGGGGGCCACGTCCTCCCCAGAATTTGTCCAAGACCTCAGACATTGGTCTTTGGTCTCTTTTTTCGGTGACTGACGATGACCCAAAAATAGCAAGTAAAGCTAGCTGCCTCCCCAGCTTCCTGAGGGTTTAATGGAGCTAAATCTTGCTGTCAAGCTAGCCTTCCGTCTCACTGAAGGGTGTAAGCTACCAGCTAACTGAATAGCTGGTAGCTTGCTGCGGGCTCTTTTCTTTTCGCGAGTGAAAGCTTTCAGCTAGTTAAACAAATTGGATCGGTCCTGATCTTGACAGACAGAAGGTTTGTTCTGCTGCTCCCAGTTTGGACAAAAAAAAAAGAAAAAAAAAAAAAGAAAAAAACTCTCTCAGGTTCCGCCACGCCAGGTTACAGAAACATTTCTCCAATCCATCTGTGGCGAGAGCTACAGAGGATAGAGACACTGTGTGTGTGTGTGCGCACGCGATAAATGAATCACACGTGGCCGAGCGTCTCGGCGGCCCTTCAGAGCGGTTAGCACTCTGACCCAGATTAGCGCTCTCCCAGGCCTCCGCTGGTTTCCGCAAGGGTAAAAAAAAATAAAAAAAAATCACGCTTGACGTGCGCACGGCCCCCATCGCGCAGGCAGGCGGACACATGCGCCGCGAGGTTGTTGAGATGCATCCCCCGCGCTATAAATTATTACCTGCGTCCACGACACGGCTGTGATTAGCATCTGATGGCGGAGCGAAGCGCTCTCAGGGGCCGGCGTGTTTAATTAGCTCTTTGTTCCCTCACGTTGGGCTGATAGCGTGCGTGTCAGCGCCGCTCGGAAAGCTCTCCACTTCCCTTGACGTCGTGTGTCACATGTGACATATGCCGCCATTCCCTCCAGAGGACCTTTCATTTTTTTTTTTCAACGTTAAAAGCACAGCGGACCCCCGAGTGGATTAGTAGACGGCCTGTCATCGGTCGGCCTTGTGAGAGGACAGAAAAAAAAAAGAAAAGATAAAGTAAATAGTGGACAGTGGCGGCTGCGAGTAAGGGAGGAGATTGAAATGAAAATAAAATAAAAAAGAAGAAAAAGTGGCCGTTGGAGAAGAAAAAAAAAGTCGACGAGCCTGCTCTGTGATGAAATTTAAACGCTCTACGCAAGAAGAAATCCGCTCGTCATTCTCTGACTCCATTTGCGAGACTTGGCGGAGGGATGGAGGGAAAATAGAAGGAGGGGTGTGATGGTGGTTGGGGGGAAGGGGGGGGGGACTTGGCGCTGCCTTAAAAGCACTTAAAAAGCCAAGGTCACCTCCTGGTCAAATCTGTGAAATGAGAAAATGGCCGAGGGGCCACAGGGTCCGGCGGCAGATAACAGCAGAAGGCACTATCGTCTCCCGGCACCGACAGCCAGGAGGCGCCTCGGCCGACTTTCACCCAGCCGCCGCGGCCGCACATCCTCAAGTGCTCTTAGCCAATGAGTTTTTTTTTAAATTTTTTTTTATCTTATTTATTTTTGAACGTCACTCAGGTTATTGTGAAATTGCCAAAAGCTGCTCATTTTAATCACGGCTGCTCGGCGCCGTCCAGGAGGAACCAGCAGCCCAATCTGATTCCAATCTCATTACAGGGATCCACATCCGGAGCTGGAAAACATGGAGCTGATACCAACCAGCACAGGAGTAGGTTGCTGCTTTCGGTCCAAGAACACACACACACACACACGCGCACACACACACACACACACACACACACAAACATTCAGCGACGCACAACCCTGGCGCTAACTGCTAAGCGCTGAGTGGTGCTGCAGGTCCACTGGGCCGAAGTCCTGCTGGGAGCCGTAATTACCGCCGAGTTACAACACTACACGGACAATAATGGATTCTGCCGTCGGAATATTAATAACGCGGCGGCGAGTTAAGAGCAGCTCGGAGGCCGACACCACTCAGCGAAGCCTGTGGCGGCCAGAGTGATTCGCCCGGCGAGTGCTGTGGGAGTGACGGCTGGAGCGACGTCTCAACCATTTGAAAAAAAACGATACAAAAAAAAAAACAAGAGAAATAAAAGGTTTGCTAATATTGTGGTTTCCTCACAAATAAGCCCCGCCCATTCCCGCTGCCAGCTGTTCGACGCTGCTGATTGGTCTTCTCCTCTGAACCGGAAGTACCGCACGTGCAACTCTATTCCTGCCGAAAATCCTCCAGCTCATTATGAGCTGCTGATGATCCAAGCGGTCCAATCCTGGGACCCCTGCTGGTTAGTGTGGAAAAAAATGAAAAAGAAAAGCCTGCGACGCAACGGTGGATCCCAGCAGGACGGCTAAACACCCCCAACAGTACAACAGACTCTCGTTATCCCAGAAATCATCCGTTGTCTTTTTTCTCTCCTGCAAGACAGGACGGAGCTCAAGCAGCACAGCTGAAGTCTGAAGGCAGGAACCTCAGCAGGAGGAGGCCACGTCGCCCCCTGGAGGCCGTGGAGTTTTGTCCGGAGGACGCTCAACCGCTGAGACGTCCTCTGAGACCGATGGGAGAGTATCCCATAACCCCCCCCCCCACACCCCCCCAGTCCAGAGTGTCCTGCATGAATATTTAATGAGAGACGTGAGGTCCGGCCAATCACTGAAAGACATTCAACCGCCGCCCTCCTCCACTCGTCGAAAACAAAGCACTCGAAAGAAAAAGATGGTTTTCGAGAAAAAGAAATCGATCCCTGTGTGGATGATGAGCTGGGATCCACCTGCCATCGACCCCCCCCTCTCCTCCGGGCTAATTAGCCGCTCGCCGTTCGTCTTTCTGCGCCCGCTCGACCTCGCCGACCCCAGTTTGTGCCGCGGAGGCACAAACGCAACGTCCGGCTAAAAAAATAATTCGCCCGCCGAGGCGGTCGCTGCCCAAGACCTTGACTTCCCCCCCCCCGCCCTCCCCCGACCGCTATTATTATCATCGTCATCATCAGCAGCCCATTATTTTACAACCTCGGATATGCAAAGCAGCGTTTGGCATTTGTGATGACAGATATTAGCTCTCGGGGCGTCTCGTAAAGTCACCACACTCCAGTGACTCACTCCACCCCTCCCCGCTACTCGCCCCCCCCCAACACACACACCCCTCCACCCTCCTCGCACTGCAGTTGAGCTTTGCAGCATTATAACAAACACGCATTTTAAAAAGCAAGGTTTGACCGTCAACGTTGCCACGTTTTATTGTGAACGCAGAAGAAGTGGATGATTTGCCATCCTTTAAACGTTAGCATGAGGGCCTGTGGAGATGCCACCAAGCTCCGAATGAACAGGCTGGTATCTGCCATCAGTGTCGGGCGGCAGACATGGACAATGCATTTCGCTGCAAACTGCGGCATGGTTCCAAAAGTGACATTTGACCAACTGACAAACGCCGCAGGTTCCTCAGCTTTTAATTGGTGCCACCTTGGGGCCTGGTGAGAGAGGGCTCTTTGGCCACAGTTGGAGGTGAGGTCCAAAAAAAAAAAAACTAACTCACAGCTCAGCCCAGCCCAGCCCAGCCCAGCTCAGCTCACCTCAGCTCAGCTCTTCATCATCCCAGTCGGCTCGAAGCTCTTTTCTGTCTGTTTTCCTTGTTTGAAACTGCCGCCGCCTCTTTACGACCACGATAATAAGACGGAACCGATGATGATGAGGCACCAAACCAACTGTAACACAATTACGACTTTAATTAATGGCTGCTCCAGCGATGGGCAACTGTTTACTTGCGGAGCGCTAGGGCCCGACGCATTTGTTATTGAAGGAGATGATGGAGAAGGAGAAGAAGAAGCAGAAGAAGAAGAGAGGCTGTATTTTTACACAGTGAATCACTGCTTAGCCGGATGAATGAGGTCAGTAAATGCTCTCTGCTGAGTGATCGCCCCTCGCCCCTCCCTGCCCTCCACCCCCCATCACCCCCATCCTCCCACCACATCCGGCTTCACGTCCGAGTGCGACCGTCTCCTTCTGAGCAGCGGCCCGGCCGCAATAACTCCCCCCGGGGGTTGGATGCGGCGCAGTCAGCCGCAGACGCCGACAAAAGGATGGCCCTTTGCCTTTGAAGTGCTTCATCTTGCCTCAGGTAAGAAAAAAAAAAAAAAAAAATAGCGAGGGAGGGGGGGGGAGACAACTTGACAAAATGGGAGAAAACTTTTTGTTTGGTCGGCGGCCTCGGGCAGCCTCTCAGTGAAACGAGGCCCCTCTGATGTCGGAACGTTGCACATTACGGATTCGGAGCAGCTCATCAGGCCAGGAGAAAAGCAGGAGATGGAGGGGAAATCATCCCTTGTTATTTCTTGAAAGAGCAGCCAGGACCACTCTATTACCGGAGCGAGCGAGCGAGCGAGCGAGCGCGCAAACACACACACGTGCACACACAAACACACACACACACACATAGCCCACC
This sequence comes from Nelusetta ayraudi, assembly GCF_046127955.1. Lineage (NCBI taxonomy): Eukaryota > Metazoa > Chordata > Actinopteri > Tetraodontiformes > Monacanthidae > Nelusetta > Nelusetta ayraudi. The sequence goes on along the minus strand of NW_027466070.1, from coordinate 982,801 downwards.
TTTAGAAACAGCAAATCAGAATCCGAGTGAAAGCTTGTCTCGTTGCATTATTTATCGAGGCAGCCGAGAGTGCACCTTGCATCTACCTCAACACACACACGTGCACATACACACTCACGCACACCCTGGTCGCCTTCGTCTCCGAGCTCATTTGCACAAATGTTTACACGCCATTAATAAATCCTAATCGGCAGCGGCTCTTCTCTCTGATTGGACGGTGACTCGAAAGGTCAGAATGTGTTGCCGCCGCCGCCGCCGCCGCGACTCCTTCGCCGAAGCCAAGGCCGGCCGCCTCCCCACGTTTTACAGCCTCCTTTTATTTTACCTCCCGAGCGAAGGATCGGCTGTTTATTATTCACAGCCGCGGCGGCGCAGCAGCTACGGCTCCACCTTTGGCAGGTTTCCCAACAGTTTCCAGGCTTCCGGTGAAATGAATATGCATCGGCGGCGGCGGCGAATCCATTTGCGAAAGACAGCGCGATAATGAAGAGAAAGTGCTTTATGAACGGAGCCCAATTAATCTGCCGTACGAGCGGCTGCGCGGCACTGCTAATGAGTCGGCGCCTTAATGGGCAACTATGTTGTTACAACAAAGCAATTTGGTAAACATTATTGTTTATTTGTTTGAACCGCCAGCCAGCCGGCGAGCTCATTCGGATTTTCTGCCCAAATGCGAAAAACAAAAGTGTTCAACTCAAAGAAAGTGTGAGCGGGGCCTGTTGGAGCCGCGGAGGAGCGCAGAGAAGCTCAGCGACGGTGGCGGCGGCGAGGGCGAAAGAGAGAGAGGGAGGGAGGGGGGAGGAGAGAGAGAGAGAGAGAGAGAGAGAGAGAGAGCCGCTAACTCTGCACAACAACATTAGTTTGTCTCGGCAGAAGGAAAAGCTGCTCCGCTGCTGACACAAATTTAGATGGAATATATTTACGGGCGCCTCGTAAACAGGAGCTCGGCGAAGGCAGAAGCTAATTCCTTTTTTATTGCGCCATGAAACTCACCTTTCAGGAGGATGCGGCCGGGATGAGGGAGGTTGGGGGTTGGGGGAGGCGGTGGTGGGGGAGGAGGTTGGACTGCAGGTGACTGAGGGAATCTGAGTGGCTACAGGAAGCTTGTGAGCGACACTGGACTATCGGAGGTAAACAAATCCACGTGGCTTCACTTATTCATGGAGGCGGCGGCGGGCTGAGAGCCAACTGGTGGGCCGGGCCCCTCCCTGTGGCTGCCCCCCTGGAACCACCCGGCCGCAGGGAGGTCCCCCGGCAGTTGTCCTGGTCTGGGTGTCGGACAAGAGGGGGCCGACCTGATGAAAGATGGATGGTGACCGGCAGGTTGAGGTGAGAACTTTTCTCTGCCTGTCAAATATTCATGGTCGGCTCTCGGCAGCAAAGAGTGATGTGGGTCTTTCAGTCTTTCTTTCTTTTGCCAGCGAGGCAGCGGGAGCCGTGCAGGAAGCAGCCGACTGGGTTTGGAGAGAAACTGGGGAGGAAGGTGGTTCAAGAGGCCAACGCCTGTGTCCTCACCACTGCCCCCTGAAGGCATCGGCAGGCGCAGGTAGTCAGGGTTAATCGTGTTTTTTCCCCAGAAGCGGCTGTCATTTACAGGCTCACCACAGGGGTGTGTCCGGTCTTCTCTCTATATCTTCTTTATACTAATGATTGCAAGAGGAAATACAATGACAGGCATCTTCTGAACTTTGCAGATGATACTGCCCTCATTAGCCTGCTCCAGGAGGAAGAGGTCGCTCATGGTCCAGCCTGGGAAGACTTTGTTCTAAAAACTGAAGTCATGCCCATTGACTTTAGTAAAAAACTGTCCCCTCTCCCTCCCAGCCATCATTAAGGGCTGACATGTGGAGATAGTGGAACACTATAAAGTTATTGATAAAAGCTTGAATCATGACCTCAACACGTCTGCAATAAGCAGAAAGGGCCTGCAGACACTTTTAATGTGGACAAGACACTGTTGGTCTTACTTTGCAACTCTTTTATTGAGTCTATTTTAACGTTCTGTATTATTAGTTAGTATGGAAACCTCACCGTGCAGAACAAAAAAACGCCTTTCTGACATTGTCAAGGTAGCCGGCAAGATAATTAGCACACAGCAGCTTTCTCTGTCAGACATCCACAACTGACAAGTTTTGCCGAAGGCACAGTGGGTCTTGGCCAGCACTGACCACACACTTTAAGCAGAACTTGTTCTTCTCCAGGGCTAGAAGCAATAGGTTTAAATTTTCTTTTGTTCCAAGTGAAATAAATGCTCTGAATGTTCTGAATTTGCACCTTGAGTCCTGATGGACTCAATCTGCCTGTGCTATCTATTGCACTCCATATGGTCTTCTAACTTACTACCACTATTAGCATTGTTTTTTTTGGGCAACGAGATCTAATCTATCTTATTCATGGTTGTTGTGGCTGTGATTGTTGATGTGATTGTCTTAAATGTCTCTTTGTATGTTGAACTGCACTGCAAACCAAATTTCCCCTTGAGGGACAATAAAGAACTGAACTGAACTGAACTGAACTGAAGAGAAGAAAAAGCCAAGGTCGATCAGTCAGGCAAGGGCATCGCCGACTAAAGTTCACTTGACTGAAAGTTTTCCTGTTGGACCTTCCAGGTGTTCAGTCATGTTGGCCGAATATCCAAATACCAAAAAGCTGCAAGATGCTGATTTTTCACCGTCAACGTCACCACTGGGTGGCTCTGTGTGGCTGCAGCCTGTGACTCCGCCCCTCAAGTTCTCACGGCCTGGCGTTCAGTAAGTCGAACAAACTTTTGTTGGACAGAAAAATGTGTTTTGTTACTGAAGAAGGAAGATCTCAATCTTTAAAGGGCCCACATTTTCAATAAAACAGCGGAGTTAGCCCTCTGTTTAAAGCCTCCAGCTAAAACTGGGGCTTTGTTGGAGGCAAAAAGAACAAAACCAAACAAGTTCAGTGACAGATTGGGGACACGTGCGAGTCTATCTGAATTATTTGAATTTGATTGATTGATACATTGGGCAAAGAGCTTTTTGTCACGTTAAATACACCCAATCCTCCACCACCAGAGGGCGCCTCTGTTTATCGGTTTATCTTTTTACCTTTGACTGAAAACTGATTCAGAGCGGATGTTTTTAGGACCGATCGGATTTCAGATGTGGGATTTCTCAGCAGCCCAGCTGTTTGATTTTCTCCCTCGTCGTTGTGGGTAAGACAAGGACCCGAGAGTCGCCGCAGATTGCAGATTTTCATTTCCTGTCGCCGAGGCAGTGATTAATTCTTTGGTCCATTGCCATCATTGTGATATATATTTTTATATATTTGGCTTTTAAGAGAATCAAAGTGTTCCCGTCCGGCTAATAAGCCTTCAAAGAGAGTCTAAAAATACCCAGTAAGCCTCTTTTTTTTCTTTTTTTCTTTCCTCGGCTTCATTCACGACTCAAAAGAACGAAAAAAAAAAAATTGACAAATGGCAGTCAAATCTCACTGTAAAAGCGTTAAGTAGCTTCTCCGCTGACAATAAGCTGTCACGTCGCAGCAGCTGCCTCCCTTCAAGCCCCCCCTCCCCCCCAGCTCCCAAGAGTCCCCAGCTGCCGTCGCATAAAAAAAAAAAACTCCATTGTTTTATAGCACCACCTAATTAGAGCCTCTGTCCTTTTATGAAAACCCACGATCTGCTTTTTAAATGTGAAGTGATGCTGAACGCGGCCGGCGTGTCATTGAGCGCCCTTTCGCACTACCCACCCCCACCCCCACCACCACCTCCCGCCCGCCCGCCCTCCCTCCCTCCCTCCCTCCTCCCCCGCAGCGCTCTGGGCCGCTTTGTTTTCCTCGGCCTCCTTCATCGGGAGGCCCGACGGTTCGAGCCGACCCCGCCGACGAGAGCCACGGTAAGAACCTTTGACATAAAGTTGCCGACTGCCTCGTCCACCACGACCTCTGACCCCGCCGCAACCTCCCCAAAAACCTCCCTCCGGCTGAAACGAGGGCTCGCCTCCAAAAAAAAAAGAAAAACTAAAAAAAAAAAAAAATCAGTTTCCATCATTACGCCCCACTTGTCAAAACTGGGATGCGGCACCTCTCTCTCGCGCACTGTACCCGTCCTGTGAAATCACCGAGCTGGAAAAAAAGGAGAAAAAACACGAAAAAAAAAAAATCACCATCCATCTGACATGTTTTTTCCCTTCTTTTTTTTTTCTTTGCCGGGGAAACTGGCGGCGATGACTCTTGACTGCGTTGGCATTTGGAAGTCGGACGTCGGCGCCTCAGGGACCGGACAGCGGAGCGGAGAGGGACCTGCTTTTCTTCTATTTATTTATTTATTTATTTATTTATTTATTTATTTTGTGTTCATTTTTTTCCCCCCTCCCTGCCTCTTCTGTCACAGCTGCAGCGAGGACGGTCCTGGTGGGCAGAGTCGTTCCCAGCCGTGTTCTCGTGACAAAAATAGAAAGACAATAATAACGGCAGGGCGCGGCGCCGACCGGCCGACCCGCCACAGAGGGGAATCTAACTGACGCTCGTTCACGTGCATCACGTTGCTCTGAAAAAAAAAAAAAAAAAAAGCACCCTCTTGTCAGATGCTGCCGATCCGTTTCATCCGAACTGCAAAAAAGATGTTTCCTCCGTTTTAATGAATAAATTCCAGAGGGGCGCAGAGCAGCCCCGCCGGCTGGTGGGCGGGGCCAGATGACAGGAAATGATGCGCCTTTCAGGTCCGCTACCTTCTGAAAGCCCCCTGTTTTTTTATTGTTTTTTTCTTTCTCGACATTTATGCTAAAATGGGGCCGAAGTGCCTCTTTCCGCTGCAGGAGCTCCCGCATGGATCATTTGATGTTACACGTGTCAGTTTGTAGCGATAAGAGGAAACAAACTGCATCTATAGCAGCGATAACAATAACAACGGTGCTAACGAGAGCAGGCTGGGATTAGCGGCGAGGGCCGTGAAGGCAGGTCACGCTGTTTGTTCTCAAAAGGAACGGCGTCTGCTTACAAGTCGAAGCTGTAATAAAGGCAATTAAACAGAGACGCGGCGGCGTGACCTGGGTGCTGAAATGCATCTTTACTCCGCGCGGTTCAAAGTAACACCGTTTTGTTTTGCTTTGTTTTTCCTGTGCCCACAGATTCAGAGTATGAAGGCGGGAAGATCGTGCGTGAAATTGGGTGCAGGATATTTTGCTAAGGCCCGAGCAGTGAGATGAGATATCGACTGCAGCTGCGGGCTGCACCTCAAGCGGCCTCTCCTCACCTGGAGAGTCTAATGGTGAACTCAATCATCCTGTCTGACACCACCTGACTTTATTTAACTCCTCCTGAACATTTCCAAAG